>NC_138182.1:74737086-75042110 GCF_964194105.1 Spermophilus citellus | reverse complement strand
ACGGTTTTAGAATGGGCCCTAAACCCAATGACTGATAACTTTTTAAGAGAAAAGAGAGGGAGATTTGGGCATAGAGGAGACACACAGGAAAGGAGATCTCACAAAGACAGAGGCAGAAATTAGAATGTTGTCACAGTAAACCCCATAATGCAAAGACTGATGGTCACACCAGAAGCCAGATGGGGCAGGAGGAATTCTTCTTTAACCTGCAGCAGGAGCATGTCTCTGCTGACACCTTGATTTACAGTATGTAGCCTCAAGAACTGAGATAATTCATTTTCATTGTTTTAAGTAGTAATCTGTCATGGCAGCCCTAGGAAGCTGACAGAGGGGGGGATCAGTCCTAATCCCTGCTGGACTAATTATGCACAGCCATGAAGAGAGTCCAAACACACACTCACCAAGGTTGTTTTATCTATCTTTGATTTTTCCACTTTGTTAGGGCAAAAAAAGACTTATAGACTTTCACCATTTTTTGACCTTTGCATATATTTTGTGTGAATGAATCAGTCATTGACATTGTGTGGCTTTTTAACAATGGGCTTCTCGATTGGTAGCAGTTCTTTCTGTAATCAGCCTCTTGAAATACATTTCATTGCAATATATGTTCTCCCAATCTGCCATTCGCTGTCTGATTTTTGCTTAGCACCGTCTTACCAGAGGTGCTTTACTCTGGTGCAGACTTGTCACTTTTTTCTAGAGCTCTCTTCATGTGAAGAAAGCCCAGATAGCTTTCAAGAATATAATAGCATTCCTTTAGGACAAAAATTCCCAATGCACAGACAGGTTCACCAGAGCCATGAAAGAAAAGTTCTTCACCTTTTTCAAAGCAACTATTATAATGCTTTCAGTCCAGCATTATTAGGACTATGAAGTTCCTTCATAGGAATCCTTTAATCAATAAAAAAAGCATTTTAATATTTTTTTCATGTTGAATTTATTCTTGTTTGCTAAGTGAAATAAGCCAATCCTAAAAAAAGCAAAGGTTGACTGTTTCTTTCTGATATGTAGATGCTAACACACAACAAGGCAGGGAGGAGAAAATTGAAGTTCATTGGATTAGACAGGGAAGTGAGGGGAGACAGGAACAGGAAAGACAGTGGAGTGGATCTGACATAACTTTCCTATGTTCATATATGAATACACCACAGTGAAAGTCTGCATCATGTACAAGCACAAGACTGGGATCCTAATTAGAATAAGATATACTCCACATTTGTATAAGTATGTCAAGATGTACTCTACTGTCATGTATAATTAAAAAGAACAAATTTTAAAACAAGAAAGAAAAGATATGCAGGTTGAGAAGCCCTTATTTAAAATTCTTGGGAGCAGAAGCAGGGTTTGGTTTTGTGGGTTTTTTTTTTTTTTTTAGATTTGGGAATATTTATAGATGTATAATGAGATATCCTGGGGATGGGACACAAGTCTAAACATAAAATTCATTTATGTTGCATATATACCTCACTATAGTTTGGATCTGCAAAGTCCCTCAAAGGCACTGTGTTCAAATCTTGGTCCCCAGCCTGTGGCACTATTGGGAAGTGGTAGAATCTTCAGAGGGTAGGACCTAGTGGGAGGAAGTTAGGTCACTGGGCACATGCCCTTGAAGGGGATATTGGGACTCCAGCCCCTTCCTGTCTCTATTTTTGCTTCCTGACTGCTATGAGGTGAACAAGTTTCCTCCGCTACATATTTCCACCATGATGGACTGTGCCACCACAGGCCCAAAGCAACAGGGCTAAGTGAGCAGAGACTAAAATAATTAGCCAAAATAAACCTTTCCTCCTACTAAGTTGATTATCCTCAGTATTTTGTCACACTGACAGAAAGCTAACACACATTTTCTATGCATAGCTAAAGGTAGTTCTCTACAATGTTTTTAATAATTTTGTTCATAAAAATGAATAATGAGAAATTATATCCCATCTGATTCAAATGTATGATATGTCAAGGTCATTGTACTATCAAGTGTAACTAATTAAAACAAATTAAAAAATGTAAAAAAAAAATGAAGTTTCATAGTGTGGAATTTTCCATTTGTGGCATCATGCAAGCACTCAAAAAGGTTTTTTTTTGGGGGGGGGGGGTTGGAGAATTCTGCATTTTAGATTTTCGGATTAGGGTATGTTCAACCTGTACCAACAACTTAATAGGCTATGTAGAAAAGCACAGTGAGTTCTTTAATATTCCCTACAAACATTTTAAGGCTGGACAATATCCACAACTTAAAGAATATCAGACTTTCAAATACCCCCAACTTTTCACTAAGCTTAGTGGCTTAAAGGACACATAAACAAAGTTTCACAGCTGGATACTGCTTGAATGAAACTAAAACCTAATTGGGAGTCACGAAAACCCACAACTACGCCCCACTCCCTGCTGGCCTGCTGCGTGGTCTCAGGCAAGTCACTCGACCTCTTTGGACCCTTGAACATCAGAGAAACAAACATGGAATGATTTAGCAAGGAACCAAAACACAAAGGTGTCAAAGGTTTTCTGGGGATGGGCTTGGGTAAAAAAGTTCCTAGGAACTCCTCAGGAGTAACTTGGAGGCTGGGTTTCATTTTCTCTCTTATGAAAAGAGTCACAAGCAAGCAGTTAGAGAATAGCATTGTTGGGCCTTGGAAGGAATAACAATCTCTGACCAAGAGTCAGAGAAAACAGAGGCAGGTACCAATCATGTTGCAGTTTTACAGTTTCTAAGAGGGCATATTCCTACAACTCCCTATTTTGCAGCGTTATTTTGAATATCCTCTTCTCAGCAAAGACCTGGCATCAGTCCACAGAGTTTACCAGAAGACCAGGAGCCATGATACGACATGCCAAGCAAAGCTATAGGTATAGGTATAGCCCAGCAAAGATGCCCCTTCTGTATAGGGGACAAGGAATTCTTTCCCACACACACTTTTTTTTCCTTTATTAAATTATTTATTTACTCTCATTTGTTATACATGATGACAGAATGCAATTCGTTTCATATTACACATATAGAGCACAATTTTTCAAGTCACTGGTTGTACACAAAGTATTTTTCACACCATTCATGTCCTCATACATGTACTTAGGGTAATGATGTCTAACTCATTCCACCATCATTCCTACCCCCATTACCCCCCACCGCCCTCCCTCCCCTTTGCCCTATCTAAAGTTTCTCCATTCCTTCCATGTTCCCCCACCCCCATCGCCATTATGAGTCAGCATCCTCATATCAAAGGAAACATTCAGCCTTTGGTTTGGGGGGATTGGCTAACTTCACTTAGCATTATAGTCTCCAACTCCATCCATTTACCTACAAATTCCATGATTTTATTCTCTTTTAATGCCGAGTAATGTTTCATTGTATATACCAAAGTTTCCCTATTCATTCATCTACTGAAGGGCATCTGGGTTGGTTTCACAATTTAGCTATTGTGAATTGTGCTTCCATAAACATCGAAATGTCTGGGGGCAAGGAATTCTTTAAAAATGTATTAAAAAGCACAGAGATACAGCTGGGGTTGTACCTCAGTGGTAGAGCACTTGCATGCATGAGGCCCTGGGTTCGATCCTCAGCACCACATAAAAATAAATAAATAAATAAAATAAGGATATTGTGTTCATTTATAACTAAATAAAAATAAAGCACAGAGATAAAAGATTGAAAAATTTGACTGTTTTGAAATTTAAAAAAATATGTGTGTAAAAAGACACCATAAACAAAGCAAACAGCTTGCAGTTTTTATATGGTCAAATATTAAAACATAGGATTTAGAATATAAAATTTAAAAAGAATTGCTATAAGTCAGTTAAAGAAAAGTTAAAAACCATTTAAATGTACCCATTTAAAGGTATAAAACAGGCGCCGTAAAGAAAGAAAAAGAAGCCAAAATATTAAACCTCTTCAGTAATCAAGGATATCCAAATTAAAGTCATAAGTTAGCACTGCATAATGATCAGACTGGCAAAAATTTAAATGTTCTCAGAAAATTCTGTTTAGAATTTTCGTATACTACTCTGGAAAACTGTGTGTGTATGTGTGTGCATATACACACATTCACATTGTGAGGTCGAAATTGCACTTGATATACAAGACAGAGGGTCTGTGCTTAATCACATACCCTAATTATGCACATGAACATAAGAAGATATACATAAGAATACTCACTGCAGCATCCAGTTTTTAAAATTATTTTTTAGTTGTTGATGGATCTTTATTTTATTTGTTTACATGCAGTTCTAAGAATCGAACCCAGTGCCTCACACATGCTAAACAAGTGTGCTACCATTGAGCCACAACCCCAGCCCCAAGCAGCAATCTTTGTAATTAAACATTATTGATAATGTTTAAACATCTATTAACAGAGGAACAGATACATAAATTGTAGAATATATGTTTTAAACATAGCAATGGTAGAAGACAAGTTGAAGAAAAGATCACTCAAAAAGAAAACATTTAAAGTTCAAAATCACTGCACATTATTACATGTAGTAAAATTACACCTGGGGCTGGGGGTGTAGCTCAGTATTAGAGCACTTACCTAGCACATGCAAGGCCCCGGATTTGATCAACTCATACATGCAGTAAATGATAAATTTCATATATCAATGTCTTGGGGGCAAAGGAGAGCTACAATAGAGAACTGTATTTGTGAAGTTTGGGCTTTTTTTCCCTTTAAATTGGGTAGATATTCAGGGATCTTCATTATATTATTCTGTATCTTTTTATATGTCTAAAATAAATCATTTAAAATGCTACAAGGCCCACCTTTAAAATACCTGGAAAGACAGACATCACCTTTGAGAGGGTGGTTCTCTTTTATCTACAATGAAATATGTTAACTATTTGAATTTTGTAAAAGGAGCTAAAGATGTCTATTGTTTTCCAGTTTTGTAATCTGTGAGCATTCTTTGATTCCAGTTTCTCCTCAAAACTTACTTTATGCTGAAGTCATGCCTTAGCTATTCAACTAACTGCAGTATAAACCAAGACCACTGGAAGGATTCACTCCATCAATGGAGTAAAAAAGAAGTTAGCTGCTAAAGCTTCTTTCTAGGAACACCAATATCACCTTCTCCCTGTACTGTTTTTCCCAATTTCTAGTGTTCTATGAATCACAGACCTAAATCCAGGGCTTCTGGAAGCTTTAATGTGATGTAAAAAAATGCAGAGTGTGAACTGCAAGCTCTATCCTATGGACAGCATCCCTATTATTATTTCATACACAGTCAGGTTTCTCAACAAAGCTGTCTACCACAGTAGAATGAATCAGACGTAACTTTTCTATCTTCATATGTGAATACTCGACCAGTGTAACTTCACATCATGTACAACCACAAGAATAGGAAGTTATACTCCACTTATATATAATATGTCAAAATACATTCTACTGGGGCTGGGGTTGTGGCTCAGTGGTAGAGCGCTTGCCTAGTATGTGTGAGGCACTGGGTTTGAGTCTCAGCACCACATAAACAAATTAAATAAACAAAATAAAATTATTGTGTCCATCTACAACTAAAAAAAATACATTCTACTGTCATGTATAACCTAAAGAATAAAATTTTTAAAAAGACTTAGAAATTCAAGTAAGTGTGGATAGTTACCATATGTTTTTAGAAGTGTTAGTTAAAAAGTTGTGGGCTGGGGCTGTAGCTCAGCGGTAGTGCACTTGCCTGGCATGTATAAGGCACTGGGTTCGATCCTTAGCACCACATATAAATAAAGATATTGTGTATCCATCTCCAACTAAAAAAAAAATTATGGAATGTCACTGTTATATTAGAGGCAATTCACAAATCTGCATTTACTTATAATTACATTGTCCCTGATTTATCTGACATGTCAGAAAAGAAATTGGTCAGTGGGTATTTGTAGCTAAATAAAGTTCGGTTCAAATTAAGTAAAATAACTAAAATCAGTATTCAAAGTATTACATTATTTTTAATGCCCATTCAAAAGAAATGTTTTAATTTCACATATGGTGGTCTTACTTAAATATTCATATTATTATTACATGTAAACAAGTACACAAAGTGCTTTAATATGAAGTTATGTTTAGCAAGATAAGTTTATTAAGTTTATTATCCATTTTTCATTACTATAACAAGATGCTTGAGACAACCTAACTTTATAAAGAAAAGAGGTTTTAAGCTCCATTTGAGGAGTTGAAAGTCAAAGCAACATAGTGCTGACTCTGGCAAGAACACTACAGTAAATAGCAGGAATATTTGAGAAAGGAAGAATAGATCACATCAAAACAGGAAGCCAGAGAGTGACTCATGGATCAGGATCACTGTTCATGAGAGCTTCCTTAATCCCTTAGAAGCACAGCTCACCCCCTACCCTAAGGACCACCCACTCATCTTTACCTCTTAAAGAGCCCACCACCTCCCAATATCACCACACAGGGGACGAAGTCCCCACCCAATGCATGAACACTTTAGGGATACACTCAAACTATATCCAAATCATACCAGTAAGTTATGATTTCCAAAGGGGGTATTATTACAGAAGGAAATTACATACAATATAATATTTTTAAAAAATTTGTCTGCCAGAGATAAAAAAACAATTTACTTTCTGAAAGTTTTTGAGGGCCCTGTGCCTAAAATTAGTTGCAAAAGTCTTAAAACACACATGTTATTTCCTTCAAGAGATAAAACATATATAGTAAGACGTCAAGGAGAAAGTCATGTTCAAATTTAGAAGCTTTATTTTCAATTCCTTTATTTACGTCATTCAAGTTCAGGCCCAACAGTCCTTTATAAATACAACTTTAATCTTCTTTATATGAACCTTCGGACAAAACAAGAAATTTTTTTATACCTCCAAACCTACAATCAGGTTTTAAAAGTACCAGGAAGCCTTTCAAAAGTTCAAGTCTGGGTCAACATGTAATTTATCATATTTACCAGTCAGGATGTTTTCAGCTAGAAGTAATCAAACACCTAATTCAACCTGCCTTAATCAACAAAGAAATGATTTGGCTCACATCGAAGAAAGGCCAGAAGTGGGGTGAGACTCAGGGGTCAATTCACACAGTGGCTGAGACTTTTATTAGCTAGGTACTCATTCTTATATCTGTGTCATCTGCAGACTGATAGCGAAATGGCTGCACCATTCCTTGTCCTCATGGCCAAGCATGACAATGTTTTGTTTCTTCCATGGCTTTCTTAGGAGAAAAAAGAACCCAGAGTACCAGGAAACTTGTCAAGGTCTGAGCTGAGCCATTTGCTCTTCCTCCTACCAATACTTGGTTCCATAGGAGAGACGGCTGTTGCTGACAAGGCAGTGGATCCCCTGATGGGCGCAGACCAGTGAAGGCCACTTTCTGAAGCTGAAGTGACTCCTTTATCCCAAACGGAACATAAAAGCAAGGTAAAATGAACATTGACGGGTGTATTAATCTGTCTTGTGGCTAATAACAATACCAGAGACTGGCTAAGTTAAAGAAAAGTGTTTTATCTTAGCTCATAGTCTGGTCCAAGGTGGAGGGGCTGCATCTGGTGATGGCCCTCTTCCTGGCAAAGTCCAAAGCAGCACAGTCAACACACAGTGAGAGGTGGAGTGTGTGAGAGACCTAGCTAAGCCCACTTTTACATCAGATCCACTCTTGGGACATTCCATGAACCCATTAATCACATAAATGTATTAGTCTACTCAGAAGGCCTGAACCCTAATCTTACCTCTTAAAGGTCCCGCTCCTTAATATCTCATAAGGGGGATTAAATTTCAACAAGAGTTTCAGAGGGGACAAACCATATTCAAAGCACAACCAGAGGACAACCGCAATATCGTGGAAGTTTAGGATCAAATTTACACCTAATGGTCCTTAAAAAGACTATTGACAAGATAGCCTGAGTCTGGGAAGATAGCTAAAACCACCTTCCCTATTAATGAAGTCTCATCCTCTATCCCAAGAACAGAAACACATTCAGCAGTCCATTGTTGCCAAAATCAAAGTCGTGGCAAAATGGAAGAGAAAGGCTTCAGGAGAGGCATTAGGATGTCCCTTCTGGCACTTGAAAAACCTCTCCTGATCCCACCACTCAGACTCAGCTCTGAATGCAAGTTCAAGTGCAGACTGAAGCACGGGTCTACTCTAGTATGCAGATGTATGCCTCCACAGAGCCCAGGCAGCTGCCAAGTGGAAGGTAAGATCAAGTCAAGATCCCCGGAGGCCGGGACTGAAAACCACAGTGGACTGTGTCCAACCCTCCACGGGCTCAGCACCACATGAGCAGTGACATCGGCCAGCCCCCTGGGGATTTTCTACTTTTCCAGAGACTGACACAAAAAACCAATTCATTGTTCTTACTAACAGATAAGAACAGAAAGAGAGAGGAAAGCATTTTGAATGGTTACATTTAAACCCCAAACGTCATTTCTCCCAGAACCTTAAGACTAAAACAATAAAACTATCTCACACACACATACTCTTTTGGAAAGCAAAATTAAAGAGTCTTTTTTTTTTTCCCCAAACAAGAGCTCATATCATCTGGTCCAAAAGTCAATATACAGACATCAAAAGGTGTCATAATTGTGAAATAATACCAAGCCAAATGTAACACAGTACTGGAACGGTTGTATAAGTTAGGGTAAATACTGTGAAAGAATATACTGGCCAATACAAAAATGGTCACAAGAATTTTAGAGCAACATGGAACGCTTCAATAATTTGTTCTGTTTGGTGACAACTGCATACAAATTTTTAAATGTAATTTAAAAAGACAAAAGAAATCCAAAACTGAGAGTAGTGGCTACATAGGTTGAATATCTCTTATTCTAAATGCTTGGGATCAGAAGTATTTCAGATTTCAGAGTTTTTTAGGGTTTAGAATATTTGCATAGCATCTCTAATCTGAAAATCCAAAAATGTGAAATGCTCCAAAATCTCAGATTTCAGAAAATTCGAGATTTGGATTTTGAAGCATTTTAGATTTGGGGATTTTGGGATTAGAGATGCTCAACCTATATTAGAAAAACCAGTGCACTTGGTGCTCCTTCCCATCCCTATTAGTAACGATGACATTCATAGCTAACACTTATTATACATACGTATTCTTCTAAACACTGAACATGTAATCACTATTTCCTCCTCCCTACAGCCTTATGGGGTGGTATCTAATATTATCTCCATTTTATAGGTGAGAAAAATTAGTGTTTTCTAAACTTCCTATAATATAGTTGGCAGTGATCTACCTCCAAAAGTAAGAGGGTGGCAAGTTAGAGACAGGAGACAAAGCTCCCTTCCCAACAGCTGCCTGCACATCTCAAAAGAGGGAATTCTGAGGTGCTAAGGACAGAATGGGTTCCTCCAAGGCATGTTTTTGGCTCACTTAGGTAGACCATTCAGCGAAGAAAAGGAAACTGATATATATATTCATGGTGACTGTACTAGAATACTTTCTGGGTCTCCCAGTCCCAATCAGACAGTAGAGCATGTGGATCCTGACTTGTTGGGGAAAATGTGGAAACCCAGGAAATCTCAGCACTTTGGTTGGGATCAGGTAAGGTAAGGGAAGGCGGAGGAGACTGGGCAACAAAGGGAGCCCACTGTGTTCTTAGCATTTAAGAGGTGAAACCTCTGGTTGGACTCTCCCCTAGACCTCTCCTTGCTGTCAGGATGTTCAGATTTGGTGGTACCAAGACCCAGGCTCACTGGGAGAGTGGCAGGGAGCAAACTCAAGTGTCTACATTTTTCATAGAGGAAGCAAGTGAATTAAGGGAGTAAGTGAATTAAGGGAGTAAAAATTGTCTTTAATATAATTCTTGTTTTTCCACTTTCGGTTGAAATATGAAAATAAGAAATATCTCATTTTCCTCTCACTGTTTTTGCTCCACAATGCAAAAAAAACAGTGATATACAGCAGTGGACACTTGGCCTTGGAACTGAGGAAACAGCAAAGCTCATAGTTTTCTATCATTGGCACTGTTGCCAGAGCATAGAGGATTTTAAGGAACCACTAGAAGGTATAATTTATGTCATCATTTCCATACTTTTGAACCTCAATGAATCATTCAATCAAACAAACAAAAAGCATATATTTTAAAGTTGTACATTCCCAAATGCAGCTCCTGGTATCAGCCTGAGGCCTCTGAGCTGATCTTAAACTGAAAGAGCTAACAAGAGTCCTTGTTTTCTTAGGGATCGAGCCTGTATGAGGGGTCAAAGTTCATGGTGAAATAAAGAGTGTGACTGGATGCCAAGGTCACTGTCCCAGGACCTGCAGAGCCTCCTTCCCAGCATAATAACATGATCTCTGTTATAAAAGAACAAATATGCCATAGAACAGGACCCTGGTTAAGGTGGGGCTGGGGAAGCATGCTATAAAACTTTCCTTAAAATTCTACAAAGATTAGAAAGAAAATAAGAAAACCATAAAAAGGTAATATGTGAGGGTGACAAGACTCAAAAGAGCTCATTTTTTATTTATCATTTTATTACTGTTTATATAATAAAACAATGACTCTCACCTAGTCTAACATCTTCTTAGGAAAGTACCAAAAATATACCAAGTTAATTGAGTATAAGTAACAGGGTAATTTTTTTGTGTGGATCAGTCATCATGGCTATTAATAAAAGGTATTAGCATCCATTTCTTAATCTCTAAAGAAGGGGGTTCCCTACTTGTGGGTTAGGGGAAAGCAGACACTGAACAAAAATATTTGGTACAAATAGAAAAGGACAAATATTTGGTCCTAAACTCTACAAAGCACAGCAGTTGGATGTCAACTGTAACTACTGAAAACTGCTCTACTTAAAGACAAATAATAGTCAGAGTTTTAAGGCAATGAATATATTTTTCACAATTCTTTTCACTTTCAGTCATAACAGTGGCTTTTAAAGTGCTCACTTGGTATCTCAGAGCACACCTCAAGTCCAGCGCAGGGTCTTAACAGCGCCCACCTAACCTCCCTCTCCCCAGACTGCACAAGACATGAGCTGTGAACTTTCTTCTAATATCTGAGTTATAAGGACAGTACATGTTCCACAAGCAATGAATTTAATAAAGCAATAAACACACAAAAAGTTCTATGTGGCAATCCAAAAAGATTTGCCATGAGCCAACCTAGCCATATTTGACATTACACATAATTATTGCATGAAATTCCCATTCATAGAAGTGACTTAATTAGTAATATTTTTCCACAGCCAAGCCAAGTATATGAAGGGTTGGTTTGCAGAAACAACAAGAGAAATTTACACTTGGAAAGAAATAAGTGGTTCTTGTCTCTCAGATGCTACAGGGAACCCTAAGCTGCTGAGGCCAGGAGTAGCTGTGGACATACACACAACCCTCTCGGCCTCTCCCAAACCACTCACAGCCAACACCCCAGCCCAGAGAGGTTTGCAGAAGAAACTCTCCTGCCTAGGCTTGCCTAACTTCCTGTACTTTCAGTAAAGGGAAGGAGACAGCTTGGCTTCAACAACCTTGATCTTCTCAACTTTGAGATTACATTATTCAGCTCCCGCAGGCTGGGGTATAAAGCTATTTGAGCTTAGAAAATGATACCTCAAAGTACGGTGCCTTGGCATTCTGAACACTTAGAATTAAAGGAAGCTGAAAGGGCTTAGAAGCTGCCTCGTAACCAAGGTCTCTCCAACCTTCCCTTGTTTCTCCTTCAAGTACAAGGAGATCTCTCCGAAGTTTGCTTATCTGACTGAAGGAAACTCTTCCAAAAGAGAAGCAATTAACTTAAATTCTCTCCCATAGGAATCTCATCAAATAACCAAGAAAGAGTCATGTTTTCACCTATTCTTCTGAAGGCAGCTCCCACAGCAAGACAACTTTGGTGCAGCTCTGTTCCTTACCTTTTTGTAATTTGTCACCACCTCTCCCTGCTAAAAGGAACCCTATCCCAGGCCCCTGTCTATTCTTTAGGTTCATTTATTCGTCCTGAAAATCATTTACTACCCATCTGAAATTGCCTCCAGACCTCCCTCATTTCCCACTCCCTGTGATATTCAAGCTTCACCCACATGATTCTTTCTGTGACTTTCATGTTTTATGTGGCTCCCATGCACATGCGTGCATCAATTAAACTTGTATGCCTTTTCTCCTATTAATCTATCTGTTTCAGCAGACTCAACTACCAACCTTGAGAGAGAAAGCTTCCTACATTATCTTGCTTCAGCTGAGACCCCTGGTCCGTCTTCTCCAGCTGCTTCTCCTTCCAACAGAGAACAAGGAGGCAGGGGGCAGCAAAATCCTCTCACAGTGTCTATTCACAAAGTGACAAGTCAAAAATTCTACCTGGAAGCCAGGGCAGCTAGCACTGGGCTAAGTGGCTGGGGGAAAAACAGAGACCCACACAGGAGAAAGAAAGGGCCAGGAAAAGGTCCCTCAGTATTCCTAGGCCCCACTACATCCTTTCCCATCTCTCCTTTCCCTGGAAGGGGTAGTGGAGATAAAGGCTCCAACTGGCATCCTAAAGGCTTGAGTGCAAAGACTGTTTCCACCATGTACTCTTCATGGGCTCCTGAGTATTGGGCTTAATCTTCTCATTTGTGAACAGATAATCCATTCAGCCACCAGCAAATGCTTATGAGATCCCTGTCATATGCCAGGTTCTATCTTCAGTGCTGAGAAAACAGCAGTAAACAAAACAATCAAAAATACTTTTGTAGGTATAAAGGTGACAATTTTTTGTGGTGGGGCGGGTGGGACAGATAGGAACAGAATAAATAAGAGAACAAGAACCACTTTACATAGTCACAGTGAGGACTGAATTGGATCATAAGCATATAACACATTATGCAGGGCCTAGTAAATGGTGAGGGATGGACTACTCTGGTTACCATCAGCAGCGAGTCATTGGTAAGGATTAAAGAAGAGCCATGCTGCTCCTAGAGAGGTCTGGGTACACAGGGGAGTCACATTGGGTTGTATGGCATGCCAAGTATAGCATGTATAGCAAGTCTTGGAGTTATGGGGAGAAATCAGGACCCTAGGAGGGGAGAGATCTCCATCTACCACTTACCAATAGATGGCAATATAGGGCATTCATTAAAACTTAAAAGCCAAGCAAGCTGGGTGTGGTGGCATATGCCTGTAATCCCAGCAGCTCAGGAGACTGAGACAAGAGGATCATCAGTTCAAAGCAACCCTTAGTAACTTATTAAGTCACTTAGAAACTCAGCGAGACCCTGTCTCTAAGTAAAATATTTTTAAAAGGGCTGAGGATGTAACTCAGTGGTTAAGCACCCCTGGGTTCATTAGTTAGTACAAAAAAAAAAAAAAAAAAAGCAAAGCAAGAAAATATAAAAGCCCTCAGGCAAGTCCCCATAGCATGTGAACTAACCACAAGCAAGGATCCTTTTAAAGGAAGGCTTGTGTAAATGTGCTCAGTCAGTGGAAAAGATATAAGGAAACAGGTATTTTACAGAAAATCCCCACCCTGGCCTGTATTATCTGCACTGTGCACATGGCATTGCCTGGCATGGTCAAGGGCAAACTGGGGTATCATCTCCCCACCTCACTCACACTCACTCAAAAGAAATGGGATGTAGCTGTCCCCTTTGCCAAAATGACAGTAACTGCCACCCATACCCCAGACATATCCAAATGTGCAACTCCACACTTGCTAATGGCCAGGGTTTCTAAATGACAGGAAGGCCTCCTACATAGCACAGCTCCACTCCTAAAAGGTGAAAGTCACCAACTCAAAAGAAGCTTTTTTTGATTCCCCCACCCACCGTGGTTCAAATAGATACTCTGGGCAATAAGGTTCTGAAAACTTTCAAATGAAAATAAACAACCAAGGCAGTGCCAAGTCAGCAAACAGGGTGCCAAAGCAATAGGTGAGCAGTGGGAAGCCCTGGGAGCCAGGAAAAGCAAACAAACAATAGTGGGATGCACACTTTCCACAGCACACACCCGAACACCAGGGTCCCCTGGACTTGTACCAGCATAAAGTTTCTTTTTTTTTTTTTAATCAGTATTAAATTCCCAGACAGATTCTCTCACATGCCTTTAAAAGGCAGGCTCCATGATGAATTTGGTATAGTCCACAGTGTCTAATGGTCTCAGTCAATAATGACCACCTATCACCAACAGCAAAAAGTGAAAACACACATTAATTTCTTTAGCTAGAAATAAATGTTCTAGTTACTAACACATTTGCTGTTTTCCAAGCATTAAATATGTATGCCGGGCTGGGAGTTTAGCTCAGGGGTAGAGCACTTATCTAGTTTGCATAAGGTCCTGGGTTCAGTCCCCAGCACCACAAAAAGAAATAATAATAAGGTAGGAAGATCATGTTCTGCCTATCTAAGATAACAACTGTCTCAAGAACTTTCTTAAAAGCCCCAATAGAAAGTCCTTCACACTCATGCTCTGCTGGCCTCCCAGGTATGCACAGACTTCTGCAACAAAGTTTATCTTAAGATTCTGTAATGAAAAAGTTTAACATTCTGTAAGACTGCAACAATTCAGACCAGATGCTCTCCTAATATCACCTCCACCTATAAACTGCCATCAATTCCTGCTTCTCCAAGACCAATGAACTTTATATCCAACTATCCACATAGCTTATAGGAATTTATACCTTTTGCTAATGAAATCTTCCTCTTCCCACCCCTTTCTTCTTTGGAAGAACCTGTGACTTACCAAAGTGTGTGTTCTGGATTATAATCCTTTTTCTCATTTCCTAATAAATACACAATACTTGGAGATACTTTTTCTGTTGTTTCTTTTTAATTTCCACACTTTCTAACCAGAGAAGTGCCCTCCTACCTCCTTGGACATATCCTGCACACATCCGTTCCACTAGGTCTTTGTAGACCAGACCTATTCCTAAATCTGGAGGAAATAAAATTGTAGAGGGTCAAGCAAAACAAAAGATACATGAAGGACATGGCTAAGAAAATTAAACTTCACCCAGAAATCAAAAGGATCTCAAAGAATCAAAATTCAGCATGAAGAACTTGGAAGGCAAGGCCCAGGGGAGATAGTTTGCTGCTTTGTTGTGACATTCGACTAAATCCTATATTTAATCATATTATCTAAGAGATCACTCTCTTCCTCTTTTTATGGATTTACTAGATTATCTCAAGTAACAAAGCAAAATACTCAGTAGGCAGGGCTGCCAATCCCCACAAAAAGTCAAACAGTTACAAATGTTTTTACATTTTCCTTTAGCTAAAGAAAATCAGTCCCTCCACCAACTATTTACTAGATCACAGTACATGTTTTCACAGCCAAAACATACACATTTCCATGAATAATACCTTGTTTGGTTTCTTCTCAGATTATTTTTTGTTGTTGTTGTTGTTTTAATTGGTTCAGACTATTTTTAAAAGGGAGAAATTAAAGTTCTATATGTATGTTACTAAGACCTTTCCTTTCCAATCAAATTACTTCTTTTACTTTGCATGGGTTTAAAGGGGGATTCTACAGCCAAAATATAGGTATTCCTTTTCCATGACAGATCAGTAAGTCCTTTAAAATGGATTTAAATAAAACATTAATTCCTTTAAAATGGCTATATGTAAGTGAGCAAATGATGTATCTGCTATCCCTGTGCCAGAGCCTCTTTTCCTATCCACATTCCAACCGGATCAGGGCTCCATGGACCACCATTATAGAATTTTACCTTCCTTGCAAATATTATAGTTAATGATTATAGACCTGTGTGCTGCTCTGGTTAAGTTTCTAGTGGCATATTTTTGTTTGCCCATTATTCAGCTTCCCATTCTTCTAATTTGGTACATGCTACTCAGATGGGGCTGACCCTGTTCCCAGGGATGGGAGCAGATCACATCCTGGCCAACAGAGTAATACTTCCTATGCCCTGAGCAACCAGGATAGGGGTACAAGTCAGAGGAGAGAGTTAATTTCAGAATTTTTAATATGGATGTTAGAAGGAAATGTTCTTTGTATTTGTCAACTATGCCTCAGTAAAACTGGGAAGCAGTCAGGGAGTGGTGGTGCACACTTGCAATCTCAGTGGCTTGGGAGGCTGAGGCAGGAGGATCACAAGTTCAAAGCCAGCCTCAGCAACTCAGTGAGGTCCTAAGCAAGACTCTGTCTCAAAATAAAATATTAAAAAAGGACCAGGGAGGGCTGGGGTTTTGCTCATCAGTAGAGCGCTCGCCTAGCACGTGGGAAGCGCTGGGTTCAATCCTCAGCACCACATAAAAATAAATTTAAAAATAAAGGTATTGTGTTCAACTACAATTAAAAAAAAATATTTAAAAGTGGGGGCAGAGATGTGGCTCAGTGGTAAAGCACTCCTGGGTTCAATCCCTGGTACAATAAATAAATAAATAAGGGAGTGGGAAGGTCTTTCTGATGGCTTAGTTTGGAGCTATGAACACCTTTTCATGGTAATCTACCAAAGAAGAAAGCAATGCCTAGCACTGGGAAGAATTTCCAAGGCAAACCATCTGAGCATAGAATCTAGGCTCTGCAGAAGCCAGGCCTATCCCTGTATTTTTCAGTTACATATGGAAAAAAAGAGAGAGGGGAAAGAAACAAAGAAAGCCAAAATAACTTAAAAAAAATACTTTTTCCCTAAAGCAATTTGTTACTTGCAACCAAAAATACTCTAAACAATATATACCTTACATTGGATTATGGGCTTCATGAGACAAGTATACCCCAATATCTAATAGAGACTGACACATATAATCACATGTCCCTAAATTTCCCATCAGTAGATTCAACCAACCACAGATCAAAAGTACTCAAGGGCTGGGGATGTAGCTTGGGGGTAGAGCACTGGATTCAACTGCATAAAAAAAAAAAGAAATTAATTACATCAGTACTTTTCTTGTCATTTTGTCAATATAACAACTACTTATATAGCGCACACATGATATTAGCTATTAAAAGTGATCTAGAGAGGATTTAATATATATGGGAGAATATAAGTAAGTTCTATGCAGATATGCCATTCTATGTAAAGGACTTGAGCATTCTCAAATTTGGTATCTGCAGAGTCTTGGAGCCAATCTCCCAGAGATGCTTAGGGATGATTATAATAGGTTCTCAAGAACATTCTTGGTATCTGAAAGGATAATTCTCACAACATCATGATGAGATAGGTTCCATTATCTTCATTTTATAGAGGATACAATCGAAGAACAGAGATGTTGGTTTCCAGCCAAAGGCCACTGTTTAGTAGTACAGCTGAGACCTGAATTCCAGAGCTTATACTTACTTAGTATAGACAATTTATACTAAAAGGGGTAAATTGGGGAGGGTTGTTGAGGACATGGCAGAGTAAAGAGAATGCTGGGGAACAAAATGTCTTCCAACGTTCTACAGAGGCGTTCAGCAAAACATGGACCCTGGGTCAAAGACCTTCCATGCCCAACATTTTTGTGTGGTCCACAAGTTATCGGTGGTTTTAATATCTTTGAAAGACTGTAAAACACAAACAAAAACAAATAAAAATATGCAAAAGAGACTGCATATTTCAAAGCACCTCTCTAAGCCTAAAGCATTTACTATCCAGCCCTTTAAAGGAAAAATTTGCTTACCCTTGCATTACAGTAAGCTTTATTAGCACTTTAAAAGATTAAACCAAGGCACATTAATATTTTTAACAGTTTATTTGAGCAAACAGCAATTCATGAGTCAAACAGCACCAAAGAAAAAGAGATTCAAGGCTGTGCCAGAGGAGTTTGAAGGGAAATCTTTTACAGAATGAATGTAGAAACCAAGAGTGTCTGTGTGTGTGTCTGTGTGTGTGTATAATCAGATCAGTTGATCAGTTAAAGTTTGAGCAGTTGCCTATTTGGATTACAACTGATGCTCGATGGCCCTTTATGATTGGCTAAAATTGTTTCATTTTGCTTCAATAGGAGTCCAAGGTGCTGGAACCACTTCAATCTAATGGGTTCCCCTTAAGTTATTTGAACACACAACTTTCAGAGGCCAACATATACTATGCATATATTGTCTTAATTTTTTTTAGACTTTAAACTATAAATATGATCTCAATATGTTAAAACTATTTCATTTCCTAAGCATTAATATTCAACTGTAAATGGAATATTAGCTAATAATCATTCAATTTAGCTAATAACTGTAAGATATACATGTAAACAATTTCCCAACCTATAGAAATTCATAGGTAGAACAATATGTAAGGATGTGAAAAAATGGTCATGATATTACTAAGCATAAATTTAAGTTTAATTATAAATTAGGTACAGTAAGATACTGATAAAAATAAATAATAAGAAAATAGAAAAGTCATAACAATATACTGTAATAAAAATTATGTGAATGTGGTCTCACTCTTGAAAAAGTCAATATAAATATTAATATTTTCAGACTGGTTGACTGTGAGTAGCTGAAAACAAAAAGAAAAACCATGGATAAGGGGGAACCATTGCAACCTGAAATCCAAGGGAAGGACAGATGAGTGGGTCACCTGCAGCGGGTCACCTGGGAAAGATTCATCAGGCACCAAGCGGGCAGACAAGAAGCTGGCTGAAATGTTTAACAGATCACCGAAGGCTGAGTGTGGCTAGTGTGAGGGCACAGAATCACTAGGGGACCCAGATACTAAGCAGAGTTCACACTCATTAAGCCTCTTTTCTAGCAGAGGTTCCCAAAAAATCTGGGACACAGGAGGAGCAGCCAGCATCCTCGAAGGTGGTGGTGCAGATGGTCTGGAACAAAGTGACCACTGCTATGGGAGAAGCACAAAGCAACCAGCCCATCTCCCTCACTGAGCAGAAGCCTTAAGGAGGGGTAATGAACTCTATCCTCCCCCACCAGGGCATGGGTGAAGACTCACTGCACGGGAGAAAGGACAGAAGGAAAAAACCCTCCACCCTGAGGGAGGGACAGAAAATGCCCTAAGTCCAGAATCATATCTATACCAATACCATTAGAGGAGTGGTCCCAGGCAGGATTCATTGGACAAGGTCAAAAGACATTTTGGTTGTTACTAGGGAGACAAGACAAGGGTGCTATTGGCAACTGATGGGTCAGGGATGCTCCTCAACATCCTATAATGCACAAGAAAGCTCCCATGACAAAGAATTACCTGCTCAAAGTGTCAATAGTGCCTGGTTGATAAATCCAGCCCTGAAATCTAACACTGAAGAAGAAGCAAGAAGCTCCCTGTTGTACAAGACTTACCAAACAACAAGGTAGAATTTGTCTGCCATGGGGAGGAAAGGCAGGATCACTAAGAAGGCTCCACCGTAGAGGTCAGGGCATACCGAGACTGCCAAAGACAGGAGCTAGGCCAACAAAGAGCAGCATCCTCTGTCTGGAGAGGGAGTAAAGATGGAAAAGATCCTATCTGTGGCACAGGGGGAAAGGAGAGACTAGAAGCTGAGGAAGCAGGAACATTGAGGAGACTCCAGCAATCCCGTCTCCCCAAAGTACAGATAATGCAGAGGCATTTGAAACTAGTGGTGAACCTAAGGTAACCATGGAAACAACAAAACACAAGGGCAGCTGACTTTTTGATTAGATTGATTCAATCTTCCATACCAACCACCTACTGGGAAAAAAACATGCAACATGCCCTGAAAAATTATAACACAAGAAAGGAAGAAAAACTATCCCATGTCAGGAAACAAAGCAATGAACAAAATTAGATTCAAGGATAATGCATATAGTATTATATGCATTATATCCAGGAATTTAAAATGGCTATGAATAGATATATTAAATGTTCTAGTGGCAAAGTGAACAAATGGGGAATTTCATCAGAGAGGTGTAACCTATAAGAAAAAGTCAAATAAAAATGACAATAACAAAGATAAAACTTCCTTTGATAGCATGATGGCCAGCCTCCAAGATGGTTCCAATGTCCTTGTCTCCTGGAATTCATGCCTTTGTACATCCTCATGCACACTGAATAGGCTGGACTTGCACAATTTACAGGAACCTGTAGCAATGATGATGTGTGACTTCTGAGACATAATCATGAAAGATATTATATCATTTGCCATGTGCTCTCTGAGATCACTCATCTGCAACCATGTCATGAAGACATTCAAAAGACTTATGAAGAGACCCACAGGGAATGGAACCATAATCTACTATCTATTAATTTGACAGTATGCAAATGATGCATCTTGAAAATGATCCCTTTGGGCCCAACCAAGCCTTGGATAATAGCAGTCCTAGCAAATATCAATGTCAAGAAAGACTGAAAACAGAGCCACTCAGCCAAGGTATTCCGAATGTTCTAGGTGTTTATTGTTGCACTAAGTCATTAAGTTTTGGGATGATGTGTTATACAGCAATGAAAACACAGACAGGTAGACTCTACAGAAGTGAGGAAAGCTTCAGTGAAACTGAAGACAGGTCAGTAGAAATTACCCAACTGAAAAACGAAGAATAGAGAAAGGAAAAAAAGGGGGAAAAACGAAGAATAGAGAAAGGAAAAAAAGGGGGAAATCCAAAGCATGCAAACACAAAATATTCAAATATGTATGAATTTGGAATCTCAGGAGAAGAGAAAATGAGGCAGAAAAATATTTAAAGATCCATTAGGAGAAGATATTTCCAAATAAACAAAACTATCAAGAGTTTCAGAAAACACCAAGCAGGACAAATACCAAACACAACATACACACACACACACACACACACACACACACGCTCACATCATATTCAAATTGCTGAACACCAAAGATATGAACATCTTGACATGAGGCAGAGGAAAAATGATAAATTATATACAGGAGAGTAAAGATAATAATTAAAGCAAACTTCTGTCAGAAACTACG
Organism: Spermophilus citellus; assembly: GCF_964194105.1. Taxonomy (NCBI): domain Eukaryota; kingdom Metazoa; phylum Chordata; class Mammalia; order Rodentia; family Sciuridae; genus Spermophilus; species Spermophilus citellus. Next base: position 75,021,420 of record NC_138182.1, on the reverse strand, counting down.
TAATCTATCAAACTAAAAACCTTCTCTTCAGCAAAGGAAACAATCAATAACATGATGAGAGAGCCTGCAGAATGGGAAAAAATCTTTACCACTCGCACCTCAGATAGAGCACTAATCTCCAGGATATATAAAGAATTCAAAACACTTAACACCAAAAAACAACCCAATCAATAAATGGACAGACACTTCTCAGAAGAAATTATCAATCAACAAATATATGAAAAAAATGTTCAACATCTCTAGCAATTAGAGAAATGCAAATCAAAACTACTCTAAGATATCATCTCACTCCAGTCAGAATGGCAGCTATTAAGAATACAAACAACAGTAAGTGTTGGCAAGGGGGTGAGGGAAAAGGTACACTCATACATTCATGCCCAAATTGATCTATAGGTACCACCAAAATCTCAGTAGGATTTTTTTCCAAAACTGACAAGCTGGTTCTAAAATGCAAAACAAAGGAACTAGAATAGCCATAATGATTTTGAAAAAGATCAAATTTGGAGAGTCTGATTTCAAAATTTTCTATGAACAAAATATTATAGACATGTAGCTCAGTCTATAAATAAGCCTCAAATATATTACCAACTGATTTTTGATAAGGGTTCAAGACATTTCAATGGAAAAATGATAGCCTTTTCAAAAAATGATACAGGAAAAACTGAATGGCCTTTTACCCTATATAAAATCCCAATTTATGACTTTAATCTCTAGAAGAAAATAAGAGAAAAATCTTTCTGGGTTAGATAAGGATTCCAGAGATTGGAAGAAAAATGCATAATTCAAAAGAGAAAAAAATTTAAATTGGGCATCAACAAATTATAAAACTGTTGCTTTTTAAAAGTCATTGTTAAGAAAATAAAAACAGGGGCTGGGGTTGTGGCTCAGTGGTAGAGTGCTCGCCTCGCATGTATGAGACTCTGGATTCGATCCTCAGCACCACATAAAAATAAATAAAAAACAACAATAAAAGAAACCAACATCAATTATTTTAAAAAAAAGAAAGAAAAGAAAAACACTGAGGAAAAATGTTTGCAAAATACATAACAAAGGATTTTTATCCATGATATATGAAGAAGTCTTAAAACTCAATAAGAAATAACCACTTTTTAAACAGTAAGCAAAAGGTGTGGACACCACACCAAAGACAATTATGTGGTTGGCAAATAAACACAGGAATAGATATTTAATGTCATCACTAGGAAAATGCAAATTAAAACCACAATAAGATACATTTTTACACAAAATTAGAATGGGATAAGAAAACTCACCCTGAAAAAAATGAAGGACTGACAAGGATGTAAAAAACTGTCACTTTTTTATTGTTTATGGAAATGCAAAATGTTATAGCCATTTTAGGAAATAGTTCTGTAGCTTCTTACAAAGATGAACATGTACTTGCCATATGACCTAGCAATTCCACTCTTTGGTACTTACCCAAGAGAAATAAAAACAAATGTATTCACATGTTTATTCCAACTTCATACATAATTGCTATAAATGGGACACAATCTAACAGCTCTTCAACTGGTAAATGGACAGACACTGTCATATGGCTACACAAATATCAAATACCAAAATCCACAGATGCTCTAGTTTTGTATACAAAATAATATTTGCATAGAACTTACACACATCCTTTCACAGGCTTTAAATCATCTCTAATGCAATGGAAATAGCTGTTATACTATACTGTTTAGGGAATAACCACAGGGGGTGGGAAATCTGCGCTTGTTGAGTACAGATGTAATTTTTTTCTAAATATTTTTGATTCATGGTTGCTTGGATCCATAGATGAAGCATACACAAGTACCAAGGAACATATGCATTTGTCAAACACAAATAGCATTAAACACTGAAACATATGTATTTTATTGTATATAAATTATACCTTAGTAAATCTGATCTTTTGAAAAAAAATTTTAAACCCACACAATAGGAAAAGTGAAATGCCAGTCTTCATGCCCACACCTGTATGTTCTCAGCACTGGCCATTCCATAACCTAGGCTACCTGAACCACCCCGCTCCCTTACCCCTGCCCCATCCCTTCCAAAAGGTTTACTGTAAGCCTCAGTGACTAAGACCAAATGAATATCCACTAAACTTCTATTATTCAAAGGACACATATATTTTGAAAATGGTGTTATCTATGAATACAGTTTCTTGTAATTCCTAACAGTGTCTGAAAGCCCTGATCAGAAAGACCAGCATTTTCCAAACTGTGAAAGTGAAATTTAGATGCAAATTCCGATCATATGTATGGATAATATGACTTTTATTTCTAGATTGCTGTAGTCCTGATTTTGTGGCAGGAAACTCCATGTAAACTTTATAACTCCAATAAACCATTCCCACAAAGGCTCCTGCCAGTTGCTGTGATCTCAAGTCTTGAGTTCCAGAGATTAGATAATGCCTCCATTTCACAGCTAATGGGCCTTAATGTTCTTTAAAAGTCAATGCTTTTAGACAGGCTTTTGAGAATAAACTTATTTTTCCGTCACAGTAGATTTTCTTGCCAGGCAAGATTTGATTTCAAAATTGCACTAAAGTTCTAGAAATTCAAGTTTCTTTCTTGCATACTCCCACATTTCACCAGAGTGTTAAGAAACCTTATGACCCATGCTCTGCCCTCTGGGGTTATTAGAAGAAAATCTCCTGGGGAGAATTACACTCACATTGCTGAGGCTTTAACCTGCCAGGACTAAGCAAATCCTACAGTGGGATTATTTTTAGTTGAAGAACTTATGACAAGCTATCTTGGGGGGTGTGTGTTGGGGGCACGGGGTTATCCTTACACTCTGCCTTCTACTTTTGAACAAGTCCCCAAAGTAACACTACTCTTTTTATAAGAAAACTGTTTCCAAGTAACCTAGAGGAATTTTTCTACCAGAATTTTTCCTTGTACAAATCAGAAAAGAAGTTGTGAGAACTGATAAGAGGGTATAGTCCTAAGAAGCCTTTAGGGGGCTGGGGATGGAGTTTAGTGGTAGAGTGCTTGCCTACCATGTGTCAGGCCCTGAATTCAATCCCCAGTATCTAAAAAAAAAAAAAAAATTCTATGAGCACGATGGGGCCAGGTAAGTAGAAAGCCAAGGGTTTTTGGAATTTCAGCTTTAATGGCATTCTTACATGAAAGGTTCTTCAGATTTGACATCAATGATAAAATAAATAGCAAGATTTTTTTATATTTATTTTTTAGTTGTAGTTGGACACAATACCTTTATTTTACTTATTTATTTTTATATGGTGCTGGGGATTTAACCCAGGGCCTCACCTGTGCTAGGCAAGCGCTCTATCCCTGAGCCACAACCCCAGCCCCTCAAGATTTCTTTTTAAATCCAAAAATTATACTTTTTCTATCAATACAGTCTTGAGCAAATCAGTTTTAAATAAAAGTCATGATACAAAATTCTACTCATAGTATAATCTCAAATATATTAAAGGAAGAAAAAAATAAACAGGAGAAATAGAAATACATAACCAAACTATTAAAATTTTTTGGAATAATAGGCCTAAGCTTCCTTTATAATAGAGATGTTTGATTCTTTAAGAAATATCTTTAACATTCCTGAATTATTAGAAACACTAACATAATTTTTTAAATACGTGATATATCACTAGGTTCTCTTTGGGGATTTATTTATTTTTCTGTTTGACAAACAGAAGACAAGAAGCCAGTATAAACTAGTTACAAAATTTGGACTATCAAATTAATCATATATAGAAATTGTATATACATACCCAAGAGAATCAGTCATCTAATAAAAGTGAAATCTCCAATTATTTTTGGTCATATCCATCTTTCCTTCTGCTTAGCTTCAGTCTCCTACTGACACTTTCCTTGGAGGATTCTAATCAGGATACATATTGAAATCCAAACTTTTTATTTCAGGAAACAAATAGTGTTTCTATGTGTCATGCATTACTCTAATAACTCTAGAAATATTAACTCATTTCATCTAACAAACTCTTCAGGTCAGCATTCAAAGCATCCCAAATTGGCATTCATTTTTATTTCTAGCCTTTTTTTCTCCTCTCCATTGGTCCTGAATCTCAGCCTCCCCACCCCCCCATACTGTGTGTATGTTCCAGGCACCTGTTCATGTCTTTCTGAAACACAACTCTCCAAAATTCACCTGTCAAAAAGCCAAAGCAAGTTCAAATCCCACCTTCTTAAACCTTCTCAATCTTGTAGGTCAGAACTATTCCCTTCCCCCATTCCTCTCCATGACACTAGAGGAACAATTTCTTTTTTATTTTATTTTTTTTTTATTTCACGTCATTTCATTTCAAACAGGGTCCTGTGAAATTGCCCAGGTTAGCCAGATATAGTGGTCCACCCCTGTAATCCCAGAAACTTGGCAGGCTGAGGCAAGAAGATGTCAAGTTCAATCAGCCTCAACAACTTAGCAAGACCTTGTCTCAAAATAAAAAAATAAAGAAAAAGGCTAGGGATGAGGCTTAGTGGTAAAGCACCCCTGGGTTCAATTTCCAGTACCAAAAATGAATAAACTTTTTCTTTTGTTCAATATAAAGTTCCAAGCAAACTTTTATTTTCAACCATTGACTCTGAAACATTTTGGTTCAAACTTTGTGATCCTCCTTCCTCAGCCTCCTGAGTAGCTAGGATTACAGGACAGGTGTGCACTACCACACACAGCAAGGGGGAAGAATTTCTGAAGAATGCAATCTCTTACAGGAATTAAAGTTAGCAGAATTTGATCATCTTTCTCTATTTTCTTCTCCTACTGCTTGGCTCAGTGCTCTGTATAATAGAGGCTGCTCAACATGTAAATACATTCATTTTACCTATAAAATAGAGACAGACCTTAACTAAACAACAATTTTCAGTACCTACTATGCATAAAACATCATGTATTGCTCCCTATCATTTGCTTACCAAAATTCTATACAAAGGGCCAATTTATAAAACAATTGCCATTTATCGAGCATTTTCTATGTGTCAAATACTGTGCTAAGCACTTTTTTTTTAATAAGGTAGAATATGTCCTCTCTAAAATTACCCCTTTTGTTGTTGTTTGCTTTTAGTATTAGAGATTGAACCCCAGGAAGCTTCGCCACTGAGCTACATTTCCAGTAGTTTTTATTTTATTTTTTTTTTAATTTTGAAGCAGGGTCTCACTAAGTTGCCCAGGCTGGCCTAAAACTTGCAATCCTCCTGCCTCAGCCTCTCAAGTCATTAGGATTACAGGTGTGAGCCACTGCACCTAGCTAAAATTATCCCTTAGACGAAAGATTCACCTTATATCCAAGTCATTATAAGTTCTCATATTATGGAGAATTCTTCATGTTTTGAAAAACAATATAGTATTTAATAAAGACACATTAGCTTGAACTAATTCAATCATTCTAGTTTCAGATCTGCATAGAAATCATCTGATAGACTATATTTCAAAAATGGAAAGGGAAAACAAAAATGTTTAACATATGCCAGGCAAAAAAAATGTTGATCATGTGACTTTAGTCCCAGCACTGGAGAGACAGAGGCAGGAAGATTGCTTGAGCCAAAGAGTTTGAGATCTATCTGGGAAACACAGCAAGACTCATTAAAAAAAAAAAAAACCTGAACATAAATATGTTCATTATTCCCTGGGGCATAACTTTAGTGCTAGTTCTAGAAAATTTGTGAATAAGCTTTATTAAAATGACTTTAAACATTTAAAACAGACAACACAGCAAGTTATCATGTTGTAGAGGCACAAGTATCCCACTACAGGGGGTAAAATAACTAAATGTTTGAGAATTAGTCATTGAGGCTAGAGAGAAATTTCCAATATTACAGATGGATTCAAAAAAACTCTTCCTATTGAACCTCAAACACACTATGAGCCTATTGAACCTCTTAAAAACAAACACTATGTTTATCCTATATATACACACCTATGATAAAGTTTAATTTATAAAGTAGGCACAGTAAGAAATCAATACCAATGATGTGCTCTGGGAAACTAGTTATAGAAACTTAAGAAGAAACGCTGACCCTTATTGTTATACAAAATTACATATAAGAGGTTGTGAGGGGAATGGGAAAATAAACAAGGAGAGAAATGAATTACAGTAGATGGGGTAGAGAGAGAAGATGGGAGGGGAGGGGGGATAGTAGAGGACAGGAAAGGTAGCAGAATACAACAGTTACTAATAGGGCATTATGTAAAAATGTGGATGTGTAACCGATGTGATTCTGCAATCTGTATTTGGGGTAAAAATGGGAGTTCATAACCCACTTGAATCTAATGTATGAAATATGATATGTCAAGAGCTTTGTAATGTTTTGAACAACCAATTAAAAAAAGAAAAAAAAAAAGAAGAAACGCTAATGAAGATGAACACGTAGGAGTTAAAGATGCCAGACCAGAGTCTGAACTAAAAAATTTTGTGAAATGAGAAACAAGAAATATTACAAAAAAATTTATTACATATTCATATTGCAGATCACATTCTATGACTGTTAAACATATATTTGTAAAATGCTGTTTTTGTAAAATGCTATATTTGTAAAAAGCAGGATAAGAACTTTAATCGATATGGCCACACTGGAAAGGCAAAGCAAGATTCAGCATCTAAGCCCTTTCTTCACAATGCTGAAAGAAGCTTGAGTTTAAACAGAGAAAGAACTGGTGTATGGGGTGAGATATGCATAATGAAGCGCTCTTGGTCAAACTGTGGGTCAGTTGATCGTTATTTCGGTTCTGGTTCTGCAAGGAAACTCCAGAGAAGCCCTTATTTTGCTTGAGGGGGATAATTTCCACCTGTTGCTCAGGATGTTTATCAGGCCTGTGATTCTGGAAGGGGGCAATTCAGCTGCCATGAGATGACTGCTTCAGCTTAGGCAATGGGGGGCAGTCTCATCGTGGGGTGATTTCCTGGAAGGTACAGGACAATGGCTAAAGACTTCTAGTGTCATTCCAGGGATCTGAAATGGGTGACTGCAAATCCTACAGTCTTGAAGGGGGATGAAATAGGTTAGGTAAATTTAGGGCTGATAACTCTTGTATTACCAGTTTTTAGATGAACACTACTTAAATGATTGACACGTCTATACGCAGAGCTGGGGAGGGACCTGAACCAAAGTTTAAGGTAATAAAGGAGACAGACAAAAATGAAAGCAGAGATTATCAAGCTTTATCCTGCTTTCATTACCCACTGGGTATAAATGGACCCAAATGAAGAGTCACTGCTTTTAGCACAGGCAACCTCTCTAAGTCTCTGTTACAACTGCATCTGATTGAACATGTACAGACTTTTTTCTTTATATTTATTCCATAAACAATATAGTATAACAACTACGCACATAACATTTACATCATATTAGGCATTATAAGTCATCTAGAGACAATTTGAAGTATAGGAAAGGATGTGCATATCTACAATGCAAACACTACACTATTTTATATGATAGACTTGAGCATTCACAGATTTTGATATCAATAAGGGTCCTGGAACCAATCCTCTCAACATACTGAGGGACAACCACAACAAATCAATCATAAAAGTAGTTTTTAAACATCTCGTTGGGATAATGAAACCTTGCCTTCAGGACAGTCACCTTAAGTATGAGCCCCGATGGAAATTCTCACTATGTTCCAGAGCCCAAGGAATCATCCTCATTTTACTGATAAGGAAGTAGAATTTAGAAGTTAAAAAAAAAAACTTGCCAAAGTCACACCTATGCTAAGTGCAAATGTCACAACTGACTGCAAGCCCACCCGACCCATATGTGAACTATACATGCCATGACAGGAGAAACCCAACCTAGCCACTGCAAAGAGCAACAAGACCTCTCAAACTCTTTGGCTCAATGTAAGAAGCATACACTGTCCTCAAAAACTAAATCCAGGTGAAGACGCTTCTCTCCCCAGACCAGGCATGGAAAGCTTCTGTGTTCTCCAGAAGCAAGTCCTCCTACAGCACGCACCCATGAAACAGGACATCTGAAAGCTCACCACAGGAGCCCTCTGATCCCCTATAGCACCTAAATTTCATACAACCCTAATTATATCAAGCAATAGAGACAAACATACTAGCCCCCTCATCCACACCGGACATGTTCCAAGCCCCCCAGTAAATGCCTGAAACCACAGCACCAAACCCTGTACCTACTATGTTTATCCTATATATACACGCCTATGACAAAGTTTAATTTCTAAAGTAGCACAGTAAGAGATTAATACCAATAACTAATAAAAACAGAACAATTATAACAACATACTGTAATCGATTATGTGCATGTGGAGTGTGTCAGTCTCTTTTTGTCTGTCTCTCTCTCCTCCCCCATCTCCAAATACTTTTGGACTACTATTGACCACAGGTGACTAAAACTACAGAAAATAAACAAAGGATAAGAGCAGTCTGTTGTATACAAGAAAGAGAAAAGGAATTGAAAAATGATCTTCTCCTTATGCTCTGTTTTGATACACGTTTGTTAAAGGAACTGGAGAAACTTGAGAGCCACAAAGACCTAGAACCTCCATCTTCTGTACGTGATCTGAATCTCAGAGCAACAGCTGACTATAAAACACATGCAGCCTTTTTGGTTTGTTCCCAAATTCTCAGTTAGAATATCATCATGGAAACAACATGATATGTGCAAATCTCAGAACACAAAATATAGAAAAGGGGTATTTGGAATAATTACCTAAACTCTGTAGCAATTTAAGTATGACCTTTCAAAAGATAATGTTAGACCTCAGGTTCTTAAACATGGGCAGAATCTACCTGTAGGCACTTGAGCTACAGGAGAGAGAGATTCCTGGAAAGGTCACCTCACCCAGCCCCTGAGGCTGCCCCAGCTCTACCTAAAGGGACTGCTTCCTCTCTCCAGACTCTTTCAGCTAAGGCACAATCAGTGCCTGTGAGGACTATTTTTTTAAGTGAAGTTGTTGGAAACGATAAATGCAAATGAAAGATTTTCTTTGAGAGGATTTCTTTAAAGGGTTTACTTCATTATGCATGAAAACAAGAATATAATCTGTCATTTAAAAGGTTGATAAATCAGTGTTAGCAGTTCAGAATACCTAGTTTAGCTCAAAATTGTAATATCTGTAAGGTTAGCATTATCATGCTAGTTTGATGAGAATCTGTACAAGGGAAGTTTTGATGACCTGTTTGCTGTCACATAAACAGAATTCTGATTTTAAAGTTACAAAATATTCATGCCTTTCACTGCCTATTATTTTTCTTTGTTCTTCCAGAGAGGTTTTTAAATTTATTTATTTATTTACTCTAATTTGTTATACATGACAGCAGAATGTATTTCAATTCATAGAACACAAATGGAGTGCAATTTTTTATTTCTCTGGTTGTACACAAGATAGAGTTACACCATTCATGTCATCATACATGTACCTAGGGTAATGATGTCTATCTCATTCCACTATCTTTCCTGCCCCCTGCTCCTTCCTTCTACTCCCTCCCCAAAGTTCCTCCATTCTGGAGAGGTTTTAAGTTCTCCTGGGACTCTGCAGACCTGGGTTGCCAGTGTCCTTAACTCACCTGAATGTGCATGGCGCCCTCTACTGCTTCTGCAATGTTGGAGCAGCCACTGATGAGTGACAGCTGCTGTTCTGCGCTTAGAGAACCTTTCAGAGAATCAGACTGCTCCAGCATCTTCAACTCCTTTCTGGAAAGAAGTAGAGAGTGGTCACTGTAATCAAAACCCAATATAAAAATAAAGCTCAACAACACTAGTCATCAGGAATGTAAATCAGAGTCACAATGAGATACCACCTCACCCATTAGGATGGCTCTCAAAAAAGGAAAGTAACAAGGGCTGGTGAGGATGTGGAGAAACTGGGACCCTAGTACACTGTTGGTGAGATTGTAAATGGAGTAGCTGCTATAGAGAACAGTCCAGAGAGTCTCAAAAAATTAAAAATAGAATCACTACATGATTCAGCAATTCCATTTCCAGGTATATACCCAAAGGAATTGAAAGCAGATTTTTAGAGATTTTTATACACCCATGTTCACAGAAGCACTATTCACATTAGTCAAGAGTTGAAAGCAACTTAAGGGTCCATTGATAGATGAATACAAAAACAAGATGTTGTGATACACACAATGGAGTATTTTTCAGACTTAAAGAAGAAGGAAATTCTGACACTTGCTACAATGTGAGTGAACCTGGGTGATATTACACAAATGAGATGAAATAAGTCAGACACAAAAGGACAAAAATGGGGTGATTACACTTATATAAGGTACCAAGAGCAACCAAAATCATGGCGACATAAAGTGGAATGATGGTTGCCAGGGGGCTAGAGAGAATGAGGAGTTACCATTCAATGGGCATACCCATGCTGTTTAATAGCACATCCAGGACTTCTAACTCCTCTCTAACTATAACTTAGTACCTTTGGACCAGTTTCTCCCCATCCCTCCTTCCCTCCTGCTCTCCCCAGCCTCCTGAAACCAACACTCTAGTGGCAACTTCTGAAACTGACCTTGTAAATTCCATATATGAGTGAGATTTTTTTATGTGGTACTTGTCTTCTTGTGACAGTTTTAATCTTTAAGCTGTTGACATCCTACAGTTAAAGCCAACAGGAGGGCTGGGGTTGTGGCTCATTGGTAGAGTGCTTGCCTGGCATGTGTGGGGCACTGGGTTTGATTCTCATCACCACGTATAAAAGAATAAAGATCCATTAATAACCAAAAAAAATTTTTAAAAAGCCAACAGGAGCACACCTATACTGGAACACCAGGGGAGCCACAGGATCTAGAAAGAAGGTAATAAAGAGAACTTATCAAAGGATTCAGGCTTTGTTTGGGTGATTTGCAGGAAGTCTCAGAAGTAGAACTAACTCACTAGTTGAGATGCTATAAAAAGTGAGGGCAGTTAGAAGATTGGGTATCTCAATAGATCTTACCCAGATGGAAAGGAAAGTACACTGAAGACAAAGCTATAATGATTTCAAGAGAAGTGGGCACTCATTTTAGCCAAGAAAGAGATGCTCAGTATTTGTGGGTTGCACAGTGATCTTGTTTTCAGCTGTTCTTTCTTAGACAAATTTATGAAGCAATCTTTTTGTCTCATCCCATCATAGTTAAGAATGACCTTGTCAAAGGACCATGCTCTCACAGGTTGCTTATGTTCAACATTTAAGGTAGAGGTCTTTGGTCACTGGGGACGTTCCCTCAAAGGGGATAATGGGAACCTAACCCCTACCCTTCTCTTTTGCTACCCACCTGCCCTGAGGTGAATGAGCTTCCTCCACCATGTGCTCCCACCATGATGTACTGTGCTGCCTCAGGCCCAAAGCAAGGGGATCAATCAGACTGAAACCTCTGAAAGCAAGCCAGAATAAACCTTTCCTCTTTCTAAGTTGGGGAAATGACCTGAATAGACAGTTCTCAAAATAATAAATACAAATGGTCAGCAAATATGTGGAAAAAAATATTATCAGCTGCCATTAGCTATGCATGACTTTTAAAAGCCTCAAAGACACACAGTTACCCAATATTCTTAAGCATCTTGAAGTGAAAAAAATTTTCAAGAGACTTACCATATTGCCATTTGCCATGTTGACAGAAACAGAACTCTCAACCACCACTTTAAAATCCTGTATTCCTAGATGCTGTGCATATTTTACACTTACAAGAAAAGGAAAATATTCAACTTCATTTTAATAATGATGATAAGTTATTCAATGTGACTATGATACGTACTACACAGATCAATTTATCACATGATTAACTAATTACGTCATGGTTCTTTTTCATGTATATAGAGAAGGAAAACATTACTGATTTTTAAGGATATCAATGCTAAGGCCTACTCTTTTGAAGTCCAATTTTGCCACTTGAAAAAAAGAATATGAATAATACATGAATCCACCTTTGAATCAATTTTGCCTTTAAAATAACTAAAGATATCTATAAAGGTATCAAAATAAAGAAAAATGCTTCTTTTTGTATTTTTTTTAGTCCTGCCCATTCATTTTGGTGCCCAAATCAAATCTCCAGGATGGTACAGAGTTTCCCAAGGGCCAGAGCTGTTAGAAGCATGATGCGGCTAATACCAGTCTTCTGCCTTTAAGTCATAATTAATAAGAACAACTTCTTCCTTATGCTTTCTACTGAGTCACACTGTCTCTCTCATTTGGAAAAAAAAAGTAGGAAAAAAAAGAAAGGAAAGGAAACCCTGGTCCCATATGGACCTCCTAAAGGAGGCAAACAGGTGGTGTGGGGCAGGGTGGAGTTGGATGGAGAAAAGGGTCATGAGGGAGGCACGATCAAGGAGGGAGGAGAGAACAGAGAACATGTGGGATGGTGGAGGGAGAAGCAGGTTACACCTAAAGGAACTGGTTTAAATCTAATGCCAAAAAGTATGGCAAGAAATTCCTCCTAGAACTCCTGATGCTACTCAAGGAACTGAAAGCCCTTGGCAGGAAACAGCAGCACATCAGGGTCTCATCCTGAAGGAGATGCCGAGCTTTCAAAAGGTATGTGTAAGGAACATGAAGTAATATATTCTCCATCTTGTGAAACCACAAGAAACACTACAGGCATTGAATCAACTGATAAAATGATATTAGGACCTGAACAACTGAGTTGCCAAATACATGTTTCTGGAGAAGGTAGTTCAGCAATTTCTACAGAAGACCTAAAAGAATGTCTAAAGAAAACATTAGAATTCTGTTTTTCACAAGAAAACTTGTCAAAGGATCATTGTTTGATAGCTCAGATGGATAGTGATCAGTTCGTCCCAACTGGACAATTGCCAACAGAAAAGAGATTTTAAAAAAAGTTAACCACAAATCCTGATCTTAAAGTGTTGAGATCTTCTCCTATGGAACAAGTTGATGAGAAGGGTGAGAAGGTGAGACCAAGTCATTAGTGTTGTATTGTGATTCTTAGAGAGATTCCTGAAATAATACCAGTAGAGGAAGTGAAAACTTTGCTTAAAAGTGAAAAATTCCCCAAAGTGATAAGCTGTGAGCTTGCACATAATAGCAACTGGTATATCACTTTTCAGCCAGACACAGATGCACAACAGACTTTCAAATACTTAAGTTATAACATTTCAGGGCAAGCCAATCATGACAAAGATAAGGGCCATCAATACCTTTTTTGCTAAGAATAGTTATTGATTCTAGTATGTATTCAAACTTCAGCACAGTATGCCTCACCAGTCTTTATGCAGCCTGCATATAATCCTCACCAACAGTACTCAGTCTATAGTATTGTGCCTCAGTCTTGGTCTCCAAGTCCTGCACCTTACTTTGAAACACCACTAGCTTCCTTTCCCAGTGGTAGTTTTGTGAATGGCTTTAATTCACCAGGATCTTATAAAACAAATGCTGCTGCTGTGAATATTGGTCAACCATTCCAAAAAATAATCATGTGAAGCCTCATTTTAGGTCATCTAGTGGTTCAGAAGATTCAACAGAGGGCTCTGTGTCATTTGAGGATGGACCATTGAATAGATCTAGTTCAAGGAACTTTCCACCCGGATGGCATCAGAGGGCATCAGGAGCAAACTCACCTTCCCAAGGAGACTCCTGTTTTACAGATGCAACAGAATGGGGACTATTGTAGGAGTAGAAGAACTGTTTCCAGAGGTCAAAGACCACAAGATGACGAATCCCAAAGTTGAAACAAAGACTCAAAAAAACAAAGTTTGACTTACTAGCTTCAGATTTTCCTCCATTACCTGGAAGTTCATCAAGAAAGCCAGGTGGTAGCTCAGTGATCAAGTGCCCCTAAGTTCAATCCCCAGTAAAAAAAAAAATTAATTTAATTTAAAAATAAAGAAAATGAGCCTTAAATATAAAACTTATTTAAGCCAGGCATGGTGGCACATGCCTGAATCTCAGTAGCTCAAGAGGCTGAGGCAGGAGAATCAAGAGCTCAAAGCCAGCCCCAGCAAAAGTGAGGCACTAAGCAACTTAGTGAGACCCTGTCTCTAAATAAAATACAAAATAGGGCTGGGGATGTGGCTCAGTGGCTGAGTGTGCCTGAGTTCAATCCCTGATGCAAAGGAAGGAAGGAAGAAAGGAAAGAAGGAAGGAAAGAATGCCAGGTGAATTCGTTTTGGAGAATAGAATGTTTGATGTCATTAAAGAAAAGGATAATGAAGACTTGAGAGTTCATTCCCCAGTGCCTGCAGAGGATGAGCAAACAGATTGCACTTCTGCCCAGCAACTCAATGTGAGTTCCAGTCCTCCATGTACAGCTGAGCTTCCTGCATTAAGCACAATTCATCAAGAAAAGGATCTCATAGAAGATTTCACTGTTCAGAAGATTGTTCTCAATCAGATGACTATCCCAATTTCTTCCCCCAAGCACTGCAAAGACATCACAGGCAAATACTGCTTCACCGAGTTATAGTAACATAAACGCATCTGGAGCTGTAACCCTACAGGAACCTTGAAAAGTTATGATGAAGTGTGCCAGAACCTCCGTGAGAGCCAGTTTCAGTTCTTGTTCGGCCACCACAGGAACTTTGCTCCAATGTTGTATCTCCCACCAAAAATGAAGAGACAGGAGCTCCTGAGAAGTCCATTGAGAAATCACATGAGAAGCCAGAAGCAAGGGCTAGTAAGGATATTCTGGCTTCCAAGGCAATACCATTCCCAGGGGAATGTTTGCTGGAAAAATCAAGGACTAGAGACACCGGTTTAGCCATAGGGCTATACCTCAGGGAGTGACTTGACATAATGGCAAAGAGCAATATATACCACCCAGATCACCAAAGAAATTTTAAAAACAAAACTATTCAAAAACTTGCTCTCTTTCCATTAAACTTGAACTGTTCTGGAGGGGAGTGGGTAGCCAAGAAGGAAATAAATTATGTCCTTAAATTATGGATTTTGGAGTCGTAGAGAATAGAATCCCAAAATTCATCTCTAAAGTGATTTTAAAATGCTAGAGGATTCCAATCAGTATAAATACATATGTGTGTTTATGTGTATACACACACATATAATATATAAAATATAATTTTTTCTATTTTTGCTTTTGATTTTAATTTACAAAGATTTTCTGCCTGGAATTGATTTTGAGGGTTCAGATTTAGCTTGAGATATTACAACAAAACAACACAGTATACATCCTTTAGTTTAGGAGATGAGGGAATGAGAGAAAATAGTTTTTGAAGAAACAATTTCTGTAAAAATTAGAAATGACTTTTTAAAATCTATTTAAAGTTTGGCTTGGAGAATGTCATCTCTGATTATATGGCCTTTTGTTGCAGAGCAAATCAGTGACTGGGGCATCTGTGGGTATCAGTGTGTACAGGAGTGATTTAAGCCAAATCTGTTGTCATGTTAGTAAGTGATTTGAAAACTGAGTAGATTTTTATTCTAGTTTGAAATTTAGTCTCATCTTTTCGATTTTACTAATATTTCATTCAACAGACTGTTAAGGTCTGATTGTACTTGGAGATACAACTACCAATCAGTTTGATACTCCAGGAAAGAATAGGGTCTATTCAAAAAAATCCCAAATTTCATCTTGGACCTGAAGTGATAGGTCAAATGGATTTCAGAGGATTACACTGCCCTGTGATCCACTGCCCTCCCGCTTTAAGATGGGAAACAAAACTTTTTTGCTGCTTCATTTGCTACTCTTTGTTTTTTGACAACCTACCCCTAAAAGCAAAATCACCAAACACCTACTGAATTGTATGTTTCTATATGCTTTAACTAGTCCAGTCAAATCATATAACAGTTATAAATTTGGTAATTTAATGTTGAAGTATTTTATTCTTCTGTTCACATACTCAGAATTTTAGGTCCCAGAAAGGTGGGGCAGACTGACCCTCCAGTAATATATTTGTTTATTGTTAAAGATGAAACGCTGTAACTGACTTTTAAAAAGTGTTAAATAGTATAGAAATAAAGAGAAAAGTTTTATAAAAGGTTTAATTTGGGGGGAACTGTTTTCTCTTTACAGTGTATTTATCACCTTGCTTCCTTCCTCTTCTCAAAAAAAAAAAAATACTATACACACAGTTTGGAATTCACTGAAACAGAAACAGCAAGTCAAGAAATTTTTAGGATAAGGTGATAAAGATGGTTGAATAAAATTAATGCAGAATTTCTCAGTGAATAAAGTTGTAGATGTCATATATTAAATAGGCAAATTTACATGCTGATATTTAGAAAATGGCTAAATATTAAAAACCATGTTACATTAATCTGTTTTAAGTCATACCATATTCCGAGTTCTATGTAGGATGGAGTTTTATTTTTATTCTCAGGGATAGTTTGTAACAGGAAGAACTGTCCCTCATGTTAGTGAATTATGTAGGTACAAATTGAAACTGTAAATTGCAAATACTTGAAAGCACCATTGTGACACAGAATAAACATCTAAGTCATATATTAAAATGAACGTAAATAGGTTAAAATTATGTTACTGTTAAAATCATCTTCCAACTCTAAGTTCAGCTTTAGAGATTTGAATTAGTGGATAACTGTTAAGAGCTTTGAAAACACTGCACATTCCTGAATAAGCCAGAATTATTATTTCTTTGTAATTTATTATTCAGCTTGGCAGTTGCTTTTGATTTGGTGGATTGATAGGTAACTTGGTATAACATATTTATGCAGTTTTAAGATTTTCATTTCTATACATTATTTTTTAAAAATCAACTTCTAAAAGAAACATACAATAAACTACCTATGCTGAAAAAAAAAAAAGAAAAGGAAATCCTGTCAATGAAATTTACTTATAGAGCTAATCAGCATAACCTATTGGATTAAGATCTGAAAATTTAAGGTACCCAATGTACTAAGAAATGTAATAAGGAGAACACAGAGAGAGGAGTCCACATGTATTTCCTCCCTTAAGAATGCTGTTAACCCTCTGGTCCAGACTGTTGATCTTATACTTAGGCTATGGGGCTCCTATTTTCTCTTTGAGGTGTGCCTCTATACCTGGCAAACCCACGGTCTCCTTTCAGGAATTCATTACTAACAGGCTTGCCATGTTGGGTCCCTGATGAGCTTCCACAGACTAGGCCCAAGATGACAGCTATCCCAAAGTCAGATTCTATAGTCCCACCAGACATCTGGCAACTAAATGGGCATGTGGCAATGTAGGGAGACCCACCCTGTGCTCACTGGAAATATAAACCCAGCAAGTCAGTACTGAAGTCACCACAAAGGTGGACCTTATAAGGCAGGAATTTAGAAAATGACCTGCTCATGAAACAACCACCCTCAGAATCACAGCACATTACCAGAGCCATCATCTGACTATCACAACTTAGGTGTCCCCTGAACAATGTCCCACTTCTGCCATACAGATGTAGCTGCAGAGACATCTTCCTGTCCTCCTCTCTCCCTCATGGAGCCTCACAATCAGTGCTCACGGAGAGAGAAAACCAGAGTACCTCCATCCTTTATGACTCAAAAGGGCCTAGAACCTACTTTATTAGGAGATTGGATGGGCCTTCTAGTTGAATTACTCAGCTTTGAACTACGCATACGATTTATATAAATCAGACTTACAGCAATGGCTAAGTCTAGGAATCCACAACACTGGTGAAAGTCAGCCACATTGCCCATAAACACAACTAGAATTAAAACACTCACATCTCTGAAGAGCTGCTTGTGGCTACCAAACAAAAATGCGCTTGGCTTAACTCTTAAGAGTTCTGTTGCAGAGTAGTGAAAGATATAATACAATACCCATTGCTCTGCTAGAACTATTTTCTTTTTATAATTTTAAGAACTAAAAAGATTGAAAGAAACATCCCCATATTTATACCATTCAGAACTAACCATCATTAATCCTGCCACATTTGCTGTCATTTTTTTAAGTATATAAAACACAAAGTTCTTTGAGCTGCCACCCCCATAACACAAAACCATCTTTCTATTGAACTCATATAGCATCTTTATTTTTATTTTTACTTGTTTTATTTATGCATAACTGGGGGTGTAACCCAGGGATTCATGCAAGCGCTTTACCACTGAGCTATACCTCCAGACCCACAGAGCATCTTTAAATGTCTAAGCCTGATAACCACTTCACCCTTTAGGAAATTAGGTCTGAGGGTCTAAAGTGCTCAAAAATGCTTGCTCCAAGTTTTTGGACACCAGTCCTGTGTCTTCAAATCTTTTCATTAAACCAAAACAAACTTTAGGCTTCCAAAATCTCTGAGTTAGATTAGATAAGTAAATGGGTACCAGAGTCTCTTAATTCTTAGTTCCTCCCAGGATCATCCCCATGGAGTCAGGAGGAGTCATGTGGAGAAATAAAGCAGTAGGAAGAAGTAGCCACAAACACTGGCCTCCTGCAGATCATGCTCAGGATAAAGATTCTATAGAAATGATTTGGCCTCAAGTCCCTCCCTCCACTGTGCAGGACATGGGTAGAACAGAGACAAATCTGAACGTGAGCCAAGAGACATGGTTACAAATCAACCCATGAAATGGCTGCAAACTTCAGGACCCTGCTGAATAGTGTCCCAAGGGAAAAATCAAATGCACACTTCATAGGGGCTTTCAGACATGTCCAGACAGAGCCCTCATATTCTGAGTGCAGAAAATATATCTACCATTCATCAAATCCAGACATTGACAATATTTTGTCCAGGTAGATTAATTCCAATTTTTGATTAAGTATTTTAGAAGATCTTTTATCTTGAGCTTTTGTAGAAGATATGCATAATCACTTGGAAAAGATATGTCCGTCAACTGGGATTTATTTATTTATTTTATTAGCATGACTAGTTGTTCATATTAATGGGGTTCAGTGTATTACTTCCATTCATGCATACAGTGCACACTGATCACATCCAATCACCTTTTTCTGCCTTTCTCTCCCTTTCCCAATCTCTAGTGACCTCTATTTTACATACTGGTCAGCGTTTGTCCATAAATGAGATAAAACATAAAATATTTGTCTTTCCATATCTGGTTTGTTCATTTAACAAAATATCCTCCAGTTCCATCCATTTTGCTGTAATAACATAATTTCACTCTTATTTATGGCTGAATAATACTCCATCATGTATAAATATTACATTTTCTTATCCATTCATCTGTTGATGTCCACCTAGGTTGATTCCATATCCTAGCTATTTTGAATAATTCCACAATAAACGTGGATATGCAGGTTATCTCTTTAGTATGCTGATTTTGTTTCCTATTAATGTATACTCAAAAGTGGGATAGCTGGATTATATGATAGTTCCATTTCCAGACCATTCTCAATAATGATTGTTCTAATTTATTCTACCTCCAAAAGAGTATGCACATTGTTGCTAGCATTTTATGTTTTTTTTTGTTGTTGTTTGTTTTTTGTTTTTTTTTTTTTTTTTTTTTGGTTTTGGAGGGAATCTGTAATTTTTGTTTGCTAAACGAGGACTGGGGACATACCTTGAAACAAAGGCTGTTTGTGCTAGAAAATGGCTTGCAATGTACCAATTCTACCGCTAGAGGTCAGCCGAATCCTACGATGCAAAATACTTACCATTGCAAAAACAAAACAAAAAAAAAACTTTGGGTACCGCCATAATGCGACACACGTAAAATTTCACACCATGAAACTTTGTTTCATGCACAAAAATAATTTAGAATACTATATAAAGCAACTTCAGGCTATGTGTATGAGATGTAAATGAAACATAAATGGATTTCATATTTTGGACTTTTGAGTCCCATCCCCAAATATCTCATTACATATAAATATTCCAAAATCCAAAAATTCTGAATCCCAAGAATTTCAGTTAAGGGAAACTCGACCTGTGTAACAGTCCAGGTTTTTAGCACATCCAGAGAACCTCCTATCTCACAATAGCTCTAATACTCTATCTACAATGTTATATGGCCTCTTTTCTTCCATGTCTCTGGCAGAAAACTAACTCTTGGGGCAGGGAGGTAAAACAACTCTGGCCTATCACCTAAAATTAAGAAAGTTCATTAGGAAAAAAAAAACACAGAGGAATAAGAATTCAAATTGAACACATGAACCAAAACTTAGATGCCTGTCTTAAATCATTACCAGTTCAGCATTAAAATACAACCAAGACAAGGATATTAGATAATAAAGAGGCTCCTTCTGACTGGGTATGGGGGCACATGTAATCCCAGAGGCTCAGGAGGCTGAGACAAGAGGATCGTGGGTTCAAAGCCAGCCTCAGCAACAGAGAGGTGCTAAGCAACTCAATGAGATACTGTCTCTAAAATAAAATACAAAATAGGGCTGGAGAGATGTGGCTCGATGATCCAGTACCTCTGAGTTTAATCCCCGATACCCATTTAAAAAAAAAAAAAAAGCCTCCTTCTATTCTAAAGTTGACACTTTCATTTAGCTCTGAATCTCATTTCTTCCATGATCATCTTCTATGGAAACACCTTTTATCTTGTTATTCTCCCAGATAAACATCTGCTGGAAGACCACACCTGCCTCTTACTCCACCCCTTCATTCCTCTCCTGGACAGGAGGAAGAATCTATCTGATTGGTGAGTTTGGCATTGGAGATTGTGTCTTTCTCCATGGTCCTCCAAGGGAGATGGGGGTGGGAGGGCCTACCTAATTCTGTTGTGTGGCATCAGAAAACTGTATAGAGATGTGTCTGGGATTTGTTTAAAAAATAATCCAGAGCTGAGAAGCATCTCTGGAATGGCAAAACAAGGACCCTTAAAACCCCACCCCTCCATAAAAGCAATGAGAACATGGGGACAAAAACTTTCAAGTTCAACTTTTAGAACTCTAGAAAATTAAATGAAGGCTTTAAATAATCCAGGGAGTGCTCACTCAAGAAAAATGACCAATGCTCAGTACATACAGACATGTGGCACTTATCATAGCTCATGCCTGTTCCCATCCTCCTCTCCTCTGCTCCCAGAGTAATCTTAAAAACCAGTAGCCCAGTAGCCACCACACTGACCCTGCTGGCCCTGCACCCCTCATTTCTTTTCATAATTTATTGACTGCTTCCCATTTACAGTAATGGTTACACAGATTACACAAGCTCCTGGGGGAATAAAAATCATGGTTTACATTTCTTTTAGAAATCTCGGGGTCAGTCTATAATGAATTCCCAAGGGAATTTTTGGCAAGTATTTTGCCCCACACCTATTCCATAAGGTGTGAGAATCCAAGGAAGCTAAAGATTTCCTTTAGGGAAAAAGAGAGAGATGTAGAGCACTAGGTAAGATTAACCTTGAGGAAATGAGTCTGCTTGGTCCCCAGTCACAAAAACCCTAGAATATCAGAGGCAAGTAGCAGAATGAGAAAAGGACAAGGCCAAGCATCTCTTCTGCAGGGGACAACTGTGTCATGTTATCTACTTTGATGATGTTGGTGCTGCTATTTTCCAACTCCTGTTCTGATCTCTGTCATACCAACAAGGTACATTCACTGTGGTGAAGCAGCATATGAACACTAAATATCACATTAAAATTTTTGAAGTCTGGGGAAAAGGGCAGAGTATCAAAGTTTCTAAAAACAATTAGCCCCTGACCTGCTTTGTTTGACAGCACCATAACTTTTTAAAATCTTCAATGCCTTCCACCAAAGACCATCTACAGTTTGCTCGGGGTTTTATCCCATCAAATTATTCACACCTGTTACCTGCCCAGTACACTCAACCTTCAGAATCTGAAATGTCATTGGTGAGGCATCTAAACTGAAGTATGCTATAGAAAGTCAGCTGCCTCCATCTGCCCCAGAGGAGGGCTGTGGGTCTAACTGTGGCAGCAGTCCTGCCCTCCTGCCCTCCTGCCTTCTCCCCTTTTTCTCGTGGGCACCTAGAAGTCCCTCCTTCCAGGACAGCGGTAACATAGGGATTTGGAGGGCTAGGAAAAATGGGAGGACAGGTCTGCTTAAGCCTCAAGGCAATCATTTACCAAAGTTTGCACCAAATCATCAAGCACTGTCCAAGTCCATAAGCCAAGTCCATAAAAGTGGTACTTTGGTTTCTTGTTTGTCATTGTCAGACATCTCACAGGGAGAAGAGTTTGGATGCAGTTAGTTCCCTAAAGATTCCTGTGCTGGAGGCTTGATCCCCAGTGTGGCAGTATTGAGGCTATGGGACCTTTAAGAGGTGGGGCCTATTGGAAGGTGACTGGGTCATGAGCACCTAGTGAAGGGATTAATGCTGGTCTAGGGAAATGAACTAGGTCTCACAGGAGTGACTTAGTTCTAATGAGAAGAGGTTGTTATAAAAGAAAAAGCCTGACCTCTCCCCTGTCTTTATTTTGTTGAGATTTTGTTTGTTTGGGGTTGTTGTTGTTGTTGTTTGCTTTTGCTTCCTGTCTCATCATGTGATACACACCTCCCTCTTGTGCTGGAGTGCTCCCACCATGTGACATCATCACTCCTTGAGACACAGCCAGAAAGCCTTCACCAAAGCCTAAGCAGATGGGGCTGTCCAACCAGACTTTCAGCCTCTAAAATTGCGAGCTGAATAAACCTCTTTTCTTTGTAGAAGTACCCCATCTCATGTATTATGTTATAACAACACAAAACAGACTAAGACAAAGACAATGATGAGACAGGATTCACACCATTAAGCCCACATCCTTCACAGCCCTAACTCACTGTCAATGTGTGGGTGTTCACGTACAAGGAAGCAACAAGGTCATGTCAGAAGCATGCATCCTTTTGTCTAGCAAAAGTCACTTATAATCCTACCATTTAGAGAAAAATCAAAGTATTCTGACCTCTTCCCCAAATGTTTTGTTGTTGTTTTTGTTTTGTTTTGTTTTTCATTTTGTCTTGTATGTTTTGCAATTCTGGGGATAGAAGCCAAGGCCTCACACAGGTTATACAGGCACTACACTGAGATACATCCCTAGCCCTCTGCAAGTTTTTTAATATACAATTAGCATATATGACTTTTACAAGTCAGATAAAGCAAAGTTATTTCTGGTTTTGGAAGAAAAATAAATAAGAGAAATGAAGCAATCATTTGAACTGTCCTAATGACAGCCAAGTGAAAGCAGGATCTGTGAACACACAGATAAATCAAGGTGAATGACCTGGCTGAACCCACAGCCCATTGCCGTGAACTCAGATTACTCCTGAACTTTTCAATCTCGATAGGTTTCATCAACCGCCCCCCTACACCCTACTTTTCAGTAATTAAACTAGCAAGTGACAGTCTCTTGCCTAAGCATAGGGTATTGCCTCTCCATTTACTTAGGTTTTCTTTACTGTCTCTCAATAAAATTGAAAGAAATTTCTCCATGTATGTCTTCTATGTTTTTCTTATAATTATAATTATACCTAGATTGCTTACATTTGTTACATCTGTAAATTTTTTATTGTTTCCTAACTGTGTGTTGCCAACATATAGAACTGAACTTAGCTCTGTGCTCACAGATCCTGCTCCCATTCAGCTGTCATTAGACAATTCAAATAATTGTTTCATTTCCCTTATTTTTCTTCTACCTGATGTGTTTTCATCACCCTTGGGATTTTATCTGCAAAGTCCATGTTCAAATTTTGTCTTTTCTATACATTCATGATTGGTTTGGCTGGAACTATTCAACTTTTCCTGAATTCTCAGAGTATGTTCACTATTACTCATTTATCACTGCCCTATTTCCCCTAACTGTAAGTATTTTAGGTTTTGTGGGTCATACAGTCTTGGCCATACCTACTTATTGTGGACTAAAAGCAGCCGTAGACAATCTGTAAACAAATAGGCACGACTGTGTTTCAATAAAACTTTATTTGTGGCATGTTCCTTTTGGGCAGCAACTGGGATCAAAAGCCCTGCATCATTTCCCACAAAAGTGGAACTCCTCTGTCAGCATGATGGCTATGAAAAGACAAAACAGAAGCTCTCAAATCCTAAAACCAGTGGTGGTAGTTCCTAACCTCAGGAATTCAGTCAAGGTTCTGTGTATCAGTTACCACTGTCACAATCCTTGGGGTTAATAATTCTGCCTGGGCTTAATTATGTGGCTGCTGTCAGACAAAGGTTGGTTTGTGACTTTTGGTCTAGGCTGGCTTCATTTATTTGTCTGGCAATTGGTGCTGCTAAGTGCTGACCAGCTTGGGCTGACACCTCTAGCTGGCTGAGCTGATGGACAGGATGGGGATGGGAGGAAGGGTTCCTAACAGGAAGTGGGATGTCTCAAAACATGGGATATTTTCAGTTCCCTGATGAGTCACATTTCCTAATGTCCCCTTGGCCAGTGCAAGCTCATAGCCAGGTTGGAGTTGGGGGTAAGAGAAGAAAAACCACATTGCAAGGGGGTTGGCCGACAGAGAGGGGAGCCATTTGTGGTCATTTTGTGATCCACCATTCCAGTTATTCTAGCCCAAGGTATGTGAGAAAATAAAAGTAAGTTTCAAATCAAGAGAAGAGAACAGACTAATCCAGAAGGATCCAGCCAGATTCAAACAGAGTTCAAAATAAAGTTTAGATCAGGACAGAGCAAAGAACAACAAATTAAAAACAAAAGATCCAGGCATTGGCAATGCCTGAGTTCATGAACAAGTTCAGTTACTTAAGCAGCAGAGTACAGGGCAGCTACCCTGTTTCAGAGATCATTCTGGTCGTATATTAACTCCCCAACATAAAAAGCTGAGTCATTTTTAAACAGATCTAAGTACCACAGCTGCCACCTACAGACACTGGAGTGACCGCAGGAGAGAAACTGGGATAGAAGTGTAGGGATTCCGAAGACAGCAATGTCAGATTGGGACTCAAGTCAGATAAGTCAGCTTGTTCCTCCCTGGAGTGGGGGTAGTTGGTCACTGAGATGTTCACATGGCCTCTGCCAGGGTGTCCTGGTCCCTTGAGAGCGTATGGCCCATCTGCTACGTGGACATGAGACCCTCTCCAAACCATATGAAGTAAAATACTGTGTCATATTAGGTCTTTGTTTACCTGATTCCTGTTTTTCTCCCTAAAATTCTTCTTTTATCCTCTGAAATTCTGTCATGAGACTTAATAGGTGCCAAGTACTGGGCACACAATGGAAAATAAGTAGTGAAGCATCTGCTAATATGGTTTTCCACGGTCAAGATACCCTTCCAGTGAGAGATGTAAACATGCCAAGTTTTAGGTTTCTCATTGAGCTCTCCTATTGGGGAGAGATTAGTCTTGGATGACAGCTTCTTAAATTTTTTAATTCACTGAGATCCCTTGGCATGGTATGAGTTGTGACAATAATTTCCCTACTCTTCTAACATCTTAATATTTTTAAAAAATCAACTTCCCTGAGTTAAATTCATTTTTATAAGTTCAGAATCAAGAGGTATCATTTCTAGTTAAGAAGATTCATTTTTAATAGGTCTAACATCCATAGGATTTTCTAGAAGTACTGAAATTTCAACTACATGATATTCTCTGCTATAAAATGTTAAGAAGAATCAGAATATGAGAAGTAAACAAAAAACACAAGGGTGGGACAGATGGCCAGGAGAATTACCTTTTGAGACTCTACAAAATGTCACCATAATTCAGTTAAAACAATTATTGGGCTAGAACCTATAATATCCCAGGCTATAGCAACCATAAATGTGCACATTGCTTTTGCATTCATAATAGCTAGTACACAAATCTTGTGACACCCAATACCTCCTACCAAGGGCACTGAGAACAGAATGCACGGGCTCTGTCCTAATGGCACCACCACCTATGGTAGTGGACAGAGACCACAAAACAGGGTGTCAGGAAAGATGTCCATTGGCCACAAACTTTTTTTTCCAGTCCGTTCAACCCCTGAGGATACATCATTTATACAATTGTCCTCCCTTATCTGAAGATCTTCTTTCTGTGGTTACAATTACCCAGAGTCAACAGTGATCCAAAATATTAATACTCACCTTCACTCCTTCAAGGGAAACCACATTCACCCAATTTTTATTACAGTATATTGTTATGTTTATTCTATTTTACTAATAGTTATTGTTAATCTCACGTCCACTAGGGGTCTTGGGATATACCCCCACAGATAAGGGGAGACTACTATACTGCTTGACAAAAGGATAAATTTGGTCCACCTTACATTCCTTTGGCCCAACATGTAGTCAGAGACAT
Organism: Spermophilus citellus; assembly: GCF_964194105.1. Taxonomy (NCBI): domain Eukaryota; kingdom Metazoa; phylum Chordata; class Mammalia; order Rodentia; family Sciuridae; genus Spermophilus; species Spermophilus citellus. The sequence goes on along the minus strand of NC_138182.1, from coordinate 74,995,438 downwards.
TTTAACCTTCAGTTCTTTAATATCCAAGACCACAGGCATAATGTGATTATTGGCTCACAGTTATTAGTAACCTGCAGGATGACACAGTTTGTTTACTGAGAAAAGCAGTGATAATATTTTGTGTCTGAAAAAAAAAATGTTTTTGACTACAGAACTCATCACATTGACCAAAATATTCACAAAACTGTGGTTTGATCTCTGTCTTCTCAACTTGATCTCTCCATACAGAAATGGCTCATTTGATAATCATGTGATTCAAAGAGAAAAGCAGGTAGCTTTGCTTAAAAGCCAAAAACTGAAAATTCAGTGTTCTCTAAGGGTGCAATACAATACAACTCAATCTGATTTCCCTGAAGGTATCTGCTAACTATAATTTGAGGAGAAAGGTAGTGGGTCACAAGATAACATAAGATCCCTACCTCCTACCAAAGAAGTACAACCAGTTCTACATATTTAAGCCAATTAAACTCAAATGTGTGTGAATTATAAAAAAGTAAATAAATAAGGCCCATTTCTTGAGGAAAGAGTTATATATGCACAGGAATTCAGTACTTTTGCTCCTTCTACAACATGGCTGATATAGTAATAATTGTTTTGGTTTTTCTGGTTCAAATATTTTACAGATATCTAAAAGTTTACTCTAATTGAGCACTAGAAATATTAAGAAACAGTTCTTAACTAAGCAAAGTAGTAGAATAATATATAAGCCTTAAATCAGGTTTAAAAAGCAAAACAGGGGTTTGGGTATATGGCTCAGTGATACACCACTTACCTAGCAAGTATGAGGCCCTGGGTTCCATCCTCAGCTCTGAAAAAAGGGGGGTAAAACAAACAAAAAACAAAACAAAAAAAAAACCTTTCCCACAACCTATCATGTACTCTGTGATACCTGAAAGGTCTTTAAAAATAACAAAAACCTTTAATGATACACCTAAAAAATAAAGCCTAAAATACAAATATACCAAGAAATAAAACAAAGAACTTTTCAATTAGGAACCTTTGGCTTTCCCTTAGTTACAAGTGAGTTAAAATCGAAATGACAAAGCATAAGATGAAATGATAATAGAATTGAAAAGCCTATTAGCCTGCAAGAAAAGTCTGGTTCTCCACCTGTTTTCCTATGGCCTATAAAAAGAGGGTGGTTTTTGCATTTTTAAATTATTAAAGGAAAAACAAAATAATAATAATATTTTGTGACATATGAAGAGTAAATGAATTCCTAAGTTCAATATTAACTCAAAAAGTTTTATTTGGATACAGCCAGACCCATTTGTTTAGAGATTATCTCTGAGTGTTTTTACTCCACAATCAGAAGTTGAGGTAGAGACCATGTGACCCTCCCCCCAAGCCTAACAGGTTTACTACCTGCTTTCTTAAAAAAAAAAAAAAAAAAAAGCTTACCAAGTCTTGGCCTGGAGGCCACATGGGGTTGCTTAAAGCCTGGTTTAAGGAGAGACTCCTGGTCTCCTCTTCCCTAGGTTACCCTCTCTCCAACACTGGGCTTAATCTAATGTTGATCAGCTTCAGACCCATCAACCACAAACAGCATCACCAGAAAACCAGTACCAAGTCCAGGCCTACAGAAAAGCCAGGGTTTTCACCCAAGTATACAAGGCACAAGCAGTTTCACCAACTAACCATTTATAAATGGGAGCTTATAAAGTTCTTATATACTTAATGCAAAATTCAAAGACAAATTTAACAAAGCCTAGTTGTTCCTCCCTGCTGTGGATTCTGCAACCTTGAACTTGATCAACTGCAGATGGAAAGTAACTGGAAAAAAAATTTTTTTGCCTGTCACTGAACACATACAGAACTTTTCCTTGTCATGGTATAAATTCCCCTAAATAATACAGTATAACAACTGTGTACATAGCATTGATATTTTATTAGGCATCCTAAGTAATCTAGAGATGATTTTAAAGTCTATGGGAGGATGTGCATAGGTTCTATGCACATTTTTATTTTTATATGAGGGACTTGAGCGTCTGCACATTTTGGTATCAGTGTGGCAGGCAGTCCAAGGGAAGCCTACAGATATGACTTTACTTATTTAGCAATACTATAAGTTCCTTTAAAGCTCTTTATAATTATATTTTAACTATCAATAAATTACTTTCTATTGCTCCTTAAGTAATCTCAATTAAACCAAATACTAAGCTCTTTGCTACCATGTTTCCAATCTTGATGCTTTATAAAAACACTGACTCAACCTGAGAAAATCCTTTTGTCTCAGTTTCTTGTTTATATTTAGTGAATGGTGTCTTAAGAGGTGTTTTCTTCTAACAGGCTTTCACCTGTTTTTATTGTGGCTTAAAATGTATTGAAAAACTCTGAAGCCTTCTTTAGCAGAACTGGAACACTGAAATGGTTTCTACAAAATCACTTAATCCCATATAGGAATAATTGTTATGCATCAGGAGTCACAGCAAATAAAGGAAATTATCAAGGTCCTCTCTTGAGCCAAAAATATTTTTTAATTAAAAAAAAAATAAAAGAACTTGAGAATGGGGTTTCTGTGGTTGAGCATATGTCTAGCATGCTGTGAGGCCCTAGGTTCAGTCTTCAACACACACACATACACACACACACACACACAATCTCAAAGAAGAAACACAGAGGGCAAATAAAGCATATGAAAAGATGATCTGCATTGTATGTTATCAACAAATTAAAATAAGACACCACCGTAACACGTAGTAGACTGACTAAAATTCAGAACACTGGCAACACCAAATGCTGGCAAGAATGCAAAGCAACAGGAACTCTCATTCATTGTTGATGGGAATGCAAACTGGTATAGGCGCTTTGAAAGGTAGTATAATGGTTCATACAAAACTAAATATATTCTTACATTCAATCCAGCAACTATAATCCTTAGTGTTTACTCAAAGGAATTGACAAAAATGCCCAAACAAAAATCTGCACATGAATATTTCCAGCAGCTTTATTCATAATTGCCCAAACTCGAAAGTACCAAGATGTTCTTCTGAAGATAAACAGAAAAACTGTAGCATGCCCAGGCAATGCAATATTATTCAGCACTAAAATAAATAAATTATATTCAAGCCATGAAAATATAAGGAGGAAACTTAAATGCATATTACTAAGTCATAGGATCAATCTGAAAGGACTACACACTGTATGATTCCAACTATATGACATTCTGGAAAAATGTCAAACTATGGAGCCTAAAAGGATTAGTGGTTGCCAAGGGCTTAGGGGAGCAAGGGAAGAATAGAGCACAGAGGACATTTAGGGCAGTAAAATTATTCTACATGATACTACAGTCATGGATACATGTCAGTATACATTTGTCTAAACCCACATATCATACTCCACAAGTGTCGGGAGATGAATTTACGGAGCACAGAGAATTTTCTACTTCTTTTCCCTTTCTTCCCCTGCACTGAATGTGAGTTCTTATAAGTCAATGAGATCTCAGTCTATTTTGCTTATTTTTTAATCCCCAGTACTTAAATGTGTCACACACATAGTAGGTGGTTAACCAGTATTTTTAAAGAATGAAAGTATGAATAAGTGAGCAAGAAAACTTCTTTTATTTAAAAGCAGTGAATTGCCATAGTGAAGGCCATTGGTGCTCCACTCAGAACTCTTTGGACTCCTCTCATGAACACTGGGTGTCTATCTCCAGCTTTGGAGTTCTTTGTTGCTAAAGGTTCATACCTAACAGCCTTCCTTAGAGAACTCCCTGGTTCCAGATCAGAGGACTAGAAATGCCTGGGATTTTATATCCATCCAGGAAGGACCATTGTCAGTGTCTGATACAGGACTATGACAGTCCAGCTCCCTTGCCTTGAGTGAGGACAAACTTTACAGTTCACTCCACTCTCTAGAACTCCCAGGGGATTGTGTTGAACCTGAGACTTCTGAAATCATAACCTTAATTGGTTTCTATCTCTTCTTTATCTTATCTTCACTACTCCCTTACTGCTTTATCCTGGGAGCTCCACCTTAATAAATCACTTGCCCAGGAATCTGCATCTCAGGATCTGATTCTGATGAATCTAAGACACTCTCAGGAACTGGAATTATCAGATACATTGTACAAAGCAATAATTATTAAATAGCTGATTATTTGAGAAATGGAACCACAAAAAATAAGCAAACCATTTGAGACTGATATATCTACAGAGGAGGCAAAGCAAACTTTAAAAATGAAAAATTAAATTATTCAAATAAACTCAGTAGATGGTCTAAACAACAGATTAAACACAACTATAAAGAAGATTGATGAACTGAAGAAAAATCTAAAGAATGTATCCAGAATGTATTCTGAAAACATAGGGAGAGAGAAAATGTGAAATAAAAGTTTTTAAAAATGAAGGTAGACACTAGTATGGCTGTATGTATAAACATGGCTGTAAAACCAATGTGATACTGCAATCTGTACAAGTGGAAACATAAGAATTCATATCCCCCCCAAAAAAAAGATACAGCATAAATGTCTTTCCAAGTCAATAAAGATACTACTATAACATAAAAAAAAATGAAGGTAGAAAGAGATGGTCCGATATCTAGGCTATCAGAACTCCTTCAGGTAAAACAGACCCAGTAGTCTCCCTGCTAGGTATGTACTTATAGAAACTCCTGCACTTATACATTAGGAAACACAGAATATACAAGAAAAATAATAAGAAACATAGAATATACAAAAATATAAGAATATTAATAGTTAACATTATTTACAATAGCCTAAACTTGGAAAAGCTATAATATTCCAAGAGGATAACAAATAAATAATTTATAGAAAATGCACACAACAGAATATGGTATAGCAGTAAAAATATATGCACTAGAGCTATAAGCAAAAACTTGGGTGGATCTCAGCAATATTCATATAAAACACAAAAGAAAGCAAACCTAAACAGTATGTTATTGAGGGACATGTATACAAGTGTTTTTAGGACAAGGAAAATGGTAAATACAAATAAATAATATTTTTTACCTCTGATAGGAGGTCAGGGGGATGAGATCCAAAAGGTACATACAAGGTATTGGTAATGTTCTAAATTTTAAGTTGGGTGGAGGGTCATGGATAATTATTTCATTATTCTTCTTCCTAAACTTATTTACATGATATATTCTTTTTCATGTGCCAAATATTATATTAAAAGTATTGTTTGAAGAATCTCTATAAAGCATATGGTATAAATGGATGTTGAAGATGCTTAACATGTCTTTGAAGTCAGACAGACCAGGGCTGGAATCATGTCTTAGAGTGAATCCTATGTCTATGGAACAGGTTCCTAATCTCTCATATAACCTATATTTTCTCATAAAATTATGGCAATAACATGTCTCCTAGAGTTTATTTTAAGATTGAGATTATTGAGTATGGGTAGGAGATGTGGCTCAGTGGTAAAGCGCTTGTCTAGTACATACGAGGTCCTGGGTTTGATTCCCAGTGCCTCAAAACAGAACAAAAAGGATTACTAGGATGTAAGTTCCATGGCTATGTATACATCATCTGCCTACATATCCCTAGTAAATAGCACATCCCTGACAGGTAATAGGCACTGAAATGCCAAGCAACTTTCCTTCCAAAACAGTACAGTTTGTGTGAGTGGTTTTGTGCTGGCTGCTTTACTTTTTGGTTTTTGTTTGTCTGATTTTTATTTTTTGGATTGGCATTTTATCTTGCCATTGACTCTTTATAACTATACATAAGAAGGTACTTCTCAGGCTGGGATTGTGGCTCAGAGGTAGAGCACTCGCTTAGCATGTGTGAGGCACTGGGTTCAATCCTCAGCATCACATAAATATAAAATAAAGACATTGTGTCCACCTATGACTAAAAAATAAATATTTTTTAAAAAAGAAGGTACTTCTCTGGGCTCAGGTTCTGAGTCTGTAATACAATAAAGCCGGGGCAGCATATATGATTTCTTAATTCTTATAACCTGATATTATATCATACATTAATCTTTTCAAAGGTAACCTTAGATAAAGCAAGCATATTTTTGTTACACAAAAAGGCAAATTCAAGTTACATATTCATAAATATCCTAAAAAGAGGGATAATAACTAGCTAAACCAAACTATGTCTGAAATGGTCAGATTCATTCAGTGAAGGTCATCGCAGGTAGATGAGCCAAGCAGCCAGGGAGTTCTCCTTCTGGCAGGTTGCATTAGTTTGGTTCCTATATCTTTGACCTCCCTTATTCTTGGCCTTTGTCTTTGGTTCCTATACTTCTTCTGCCCACTGTGACTTCCACTCCTCAAACTCAGTCCTCAGTTTTTGGTAAGTTCATCCACTCTCATGCCTTTAACTAGTACAGTTGTCACAATTACTAACACCCACAAGAGTGACTACAGTTCTGTCCTCTCACATGAGTTCTAAACCCTAATTAAAACTCAGGATGTTTTCATCTGGGGCCTACCACCATTTTTAGATCAATAGGTCAAAACAATGCTTAGAATCTCTGTTCCTAAAAGGTAATGCCCATGAAGCTCTGACCTGCTGGACACTGGCTTATCCTACAGAGGGAATAGGAAAAAGTCCCAGCTCTCTACCCCTGTGTGACATAGTAAGGAAGTCCCCAACTCAATTGGGATTAAGTCCTGACATTTACATTCAGCTCCTCTTTTCCCCCCTCTTAAATCTTTTCAATCTGAATGGGCCTTTCCTAACAATGGAAGTCTCCTTTCTAGTCTAAATTCACATTCTAGCCACTTTACACCTGACCTCTATTGGTTCAGAGGCACTCCAAGAGCTGTATCAAATGAAAATGTACAATCACAGATATTTATAACCTTGAGAATCTGATAAACAAGACCAGCTAAAAGAAACAGGACCATTCCAACTCCTCCCAGAAGGCGTCAGCTAGCCTACCTGATGTTTTCCAGGGCATTTGTTATCTGTTCTTGCTCAATATCATAGAGTTTCACCTCGAAGCCTCCACTGGCAAACAACATAGCCCAGCTTCGTCCAATGAGTCCACTACGGGGAGAGAAAATTAAGAAATGATTAAAATTAATTTAATAACTGAACATCTTTTCATTCTTAATCCAGAAGAAACTTTTCAAAATTATACAGCACCCCATTCCTACAATATTTAATAAATCTCTTTAAAGTGCACATCTTGATAACTGTATTTGTTTAAAATGTTATCTGTTTCTACCCAGGAACTCCTGAGCCCCCAACACAAGTGCCAAGATCAGTATTCCACAGGGAATGTGGCGGTATGTCAAGTATTCATCATGTGCTCGTGCACTGAAACAAAAAATTACAGTCGGGAGGTAGCAGGGTGATATGAGGCAAAAGGTCCTTAGTTGAACCCCCATTTGACCACTGTCTTAGGCAAGTCACCTAACTTGAACAAGAGAGATAGTACAGCCAGCCATTGCATCCCTAGGTTCTACATCTGAGGATTCAACCAACCATGGATTGAAAATACTTAGAGGAAAAAAAAAAAGAAAACTACATCTATACTAAACATATGTAGACATTTTTCTTCTCATTATTCTCTAAACAATGCAGTACAACCATAAGTTACATTACATTTTACTAGGCATTTAAATTCATTTAGGTTTTATGTAAGTATTATACCATTGTATAAAAACAACTTGAACATACGCAGATTTTGTTACCATGGGGGTCCTAGAATCAATCTCCCATAAATGTAGAAAGATGAGTGTATTTGCTGTCCTCTTCAAATAATTAACTGCCACCATAACAGCATGAGTATGGATTTAGGTGCCGGCACCATTAAACACTCAGGTCTTACCTCTCTTAGTCTTTATAACACCTTACAATGTATGTACTATCATTATTTCCTCTGAGGCACAGAAGAATTACTTATCCATGCTGGAGCTAAGAGATGAAGCCAAGAGGTCTCTTGAGTCCTTACACTTAACCCCTACTCTTCACCCACTGCTTCAGACTTATTGGAAAATAAAAAAGATAAAAGAATCATAAAGAGCACATATGGGATTGTTCAAAGGGTTAAAGACAAATGTACAGAACACATCTAGAGTCCAATTCTTGATTTCTAATACTATTCTCCAATAAAAGAAAGCAGTACTCCTTGGAGAAATGACAAATTCTAGAGCTGAGCCATATAAGATAAGCCTGGAGCAGTCTGTAGCACCAGCAAGTAAATGTTAAAAAACAAAAACAAAAAAAAATCTACATTGATAAGATACATCAAAGGGATACAAGAAACCACTAGAAGAGCTCCCAATGGCTAAAACTGGAATAAATTGAGCCAGTTTTTTAATTATAATACAAACTATAGAATATTCAAAAGTTCATACTGATAAATGTTTGAATAAATAAATAAATGTTAGAAAAGTCACATTTCCCTTGCGGAAGAATTCCAAATAACTTATTTAGCTACACTGTCCTCAGAGAAATGGAACATCATTTTCCACCCTATGCAAACCAACTTCTTTCCCAAGAGTACAGTATGGAAAGAGGAAACAAAAGAATAACTTAGCCATGGAGGAAACTGAACCACTAGCTCAGCCAGGTGGTCAAGGTTAATATCAACAGCAATGAATCATAATGAAAGTATATTGTGATACCTTGATATGTGATGAGAATGAAAATTTACTTCTGTGGTCTTCCTACCACAACCCCAGCTTAGTCATGAGAAAAACATTAGGCAAATCTCAACAGAGGGACATTCGACAACTACATGACTAGTATTCCTCAAAACTGTCAAGGTCATCAAAAGCAAGGAAAGTCTAAGGAAATGTCACAGAGGGGTCAAAAGGGAAATGACAAGTACAGCAGTCACTTGGTATGAATGAGGGATAGGTTCTAGGATCCCTTTCTCCCAGCTCAGAGAACGCTCAAATTCCTTACAAAAAATGGAGTAATATTTTCATACAATCTATGTGCATCATCAGGAATCATCTCTAGATGACTTATAATACTTAACACAATGTGAATGCTATGTAAATAGTTGTTATACTATATTGTTTAGAAAACAATGACAAGGAATGTTATTGTTACATGTTCAGTGTAGGCACAATTTTTTTTTTTGCAAATATTATCAATCCATGGTGGTTGGATCAACAGATGTGGAACTCAAGTTTATAGAGAGAAAACTGTAAATGTGATTTGGCATCCTGGAACAGAAAAAGGACATCAGGTAAAAACTATGGAGATCAGAATTTAAAAGGATATTACTTTTAATTAACTATTAATAAACACTATTAGTGGGTGATAATGTAATGGTTTGTTAATTGTAACACATTGTACCATATTAATGTAGGGAAGCTGGGTGAAGCAGGACATGTATAGGCATATGTAGGACTGAATGAAGATACAGGGAGAAAATGACCAGTGCAAGATCTCACTTCCATCTTAATCTCCAGGTCTGGGAGATTGAACACTCCTCTTTTTTGTTGTGAAATGTTAGATATTTCATAAAGGATATCTAAGTGTATGAGTAAAAATCACAGGAAGTTTTGTACAGGGAAGTGGGGGCAAAGCAACACTTGTCCACAATATGAACTTGTTTTTTGTTCGTTCAATAAGGTAAGCTCTATGCACTGGGAACTATCTTGCTCACCTTTGTATTCCTGGCACATTGTACAGCTTGATAAATGTTAGTTGTTGACAACAAAAACGCTGACATGCCTTAATGACAAACACTAGATAATGGTCAGCAAGCTCTTCCCATGGAGTGAAGATGAAGGCAACAGTGATTTACTCCAGAGGTAGGTAAAGAGTGCCTACTATGTGTCAGGCACTATTCTATAGCCAGATGCCAGGAGCTTAGAGTGGGCTATAAGCCTAGTTTATTGTAAATAAGTAAAAGTGCTAAGGAAAAAAAGAAAATGACAAGAGGGATAAAAGTAGGAAGCAGAAACTGGGAGGCAGAGAAATTTTGTAAGCACTACGAGGGAATGACTCACTGGCAAGGTAACATTTTAGCAGAGTTGAAGGTAAAGGGCCAAGCCATGAGTATATCTGTAAGAAAAGTGTCCTTGGCAGGGAGAAAATGACTGTAAGTCTGATGGGCAGCTGCAGTGGAGGTGGAAGGAGAGGGCGGGTAAGGGATGAAGTCCAAAGGTTGGAAGGGAAGGTGAACTGGTTACATACATAGTGTCTCAGAGACCATAGAGGGATTTAGATATTTACTCATATGTATGAGATGAGTACTGACAGAATGTTTTATATGAAAGACATGAATTAAGTTTTAAAAGGAACTTTCTAGTTGTTTTCTTAAAAATACACGATTTATGATGACTTGACTTTGTGATGGTACAAAAGCAAAAGGCATTCAGTTGAAATCAAACTTGGAAGTCTGAATTTGGATCTCTTCCCAGGCTAGTGCTATAAAGTCCAAACCTCTTTCATGATGCTGGGTGGCAGCAATTACCAATCAGTCCCGTGATCACAGGCGGGAAACAACCAACAGTCTACAGTGCTGTGCTGCTAAGTTATGAGGTTTAGTAGGCTGGAAGTAGTAAGTGCATTTTACACTTCTGATATTTTCACCTTATGATGGTTCATTGGATTATGACCCCATTGTAAGTCAAGCAGCATATGTACTGAAGAAAGGCAAAGATGGAAATAAAAAGACCAGTTCAGAGTCCAGAGCCTGTTGCAGGATATGACGGTAGGTTGGAAGAAGACAGAAGCAGAAGGGATGATTGGTGGTTAGCTGAGTTTTGAATATATAATATATTCAAGGTATAGCCAAAAAGAATTGCTAGTGGGTTCCATGTAGGGTATGAAAACTGAAAGAATTGAGGATGATGCCAAGTTATTTTTGGAGAGCAAGAAAGGATGAAGATGTCATTAATTCTATAGGAGAAGATTTTAGGAGACATTCAGGAGTTCAATATAGGGTATTTTAATTGTGAGATGTCTAACAAATAGATCAAGCAAAGCAACTGGATAAAGTCCTCAGTTCAGGGCCAGTATCTGGGCTGGAACATGAATGTGGGGTATTTAGTCATGTGTGATATGTGAGATCTCTAAGGAATGGAGACTTAGGATACTCCAATTTAATGGGGACAGATAACCAGATGAGAGGGTTAGGAAGTGAAGAGAGCCTCAAGGAGAAGAGATTGTCCATCTGGGTCAAAACCCAGTAATCAAGTAGAATTTGGACTGAGAATTGGCTATTGGGTTTAGCAGGATGAATGGGAGTGGGGAACCATGATAAGAGAACTTTTTGTGACCTGATGGCAAGGAAAGCCTGCCTTAGGTGGGTGTAAGATAAAATGAACCCCTGTATCTAACTCCAGTCTCAAGAATGAAAGATAGAGGAACATGGTAAATAACACTATAGGGACACATTCAGCAAAATCTCACTGGGTTATCTTTCCCCATTAAAGTTGGAGTGTCCTAAGTCTCTGTTTCTTAGAGATCTCACGTCTTGCACTACTAAATACCCCACATTCTTGTTCCAGCCCAGACGTTGGCCCTGAACTAAAGACTTTACTCTGTTGTTTTGCTTGATCTATTTGTTAAACATCTCATAATTAAAATACCCTATATTGAACTCCTGATTATCTCTCTTAAAATATTTTCCTATAGAATTAATGACATCTTCATCCTTTCTTGCTCTCCAAAAATAACTTAGCATCATCCTCAATTCTTTTACTTTTCACATCCTACATGGAAGATTATACAGGACAAATGATTCATGTTCTTCAACAAATAAACTTCAATAAACTTTTTTTAAAAAAAAAAGAGGGATGAGATGGGGCTGTGGTTGTGGCTCAGAGGTAGAGCACTTGTCTAGCATGCATGAGGCACTGGGTTCAATCCTCAGCACCACATAAAAATAAAGAAATTTTGTCCAGCTATAACTAAAAAATAAATATTAAAAAAAGAGGGCTGAGAAATCTATAGCTTGGAAGCATCAATAAACAATAGCATCAAATATAACACGTGGGCCTTATTTGGCATCTGAATCAATCAAACTAGGTGTTAAAATAAAAGATAATAAGGGAAATTTTGAATGCAGAGGAAATGCTTAAAGATGTTAAGGAATTCTGTTAATATTTTGCCTATGATGATAGCATTGCTATTATGTATTTGTAAAAGAGTCTGTATCCTTTAGATATACATGCTGATATAGTCATAGATGAAATGATATGTCTGGAATTTATTTCAAAATAATCCAGAGAGGAGAGTATAAAAGAAACTAGATTACCTCTATATTAGTAACTGTTGATGTTGGGGGCAGGGTACAGGGACATAAGGGTTCACTATATTATTCTCAACTTTAATATGGTTTGAAATTTTTCCATAGTACAAAGTCAAGAGATAGATAATGGGAAGAAAGAAACTGGAGACAGAATACAGATCATTTTACTAAGTTTAGACAGAAAATGTGGTGGTAACCAGGGTGAGAAATGGGATCAATTTAGAAGAAAAACTATATATTTTCATGTTGAAGGGTCTGATCCTCTGGGTAAGGGAAACTGATAAGCTTGAGGAAGCACAAGGCTGATTTGGGATTACTGCACCTATTTCCATTGCTTGAGTCTTATACTGATGCTTGCTGTTGGCCAGGAAAAGGCAGTCCCTGTAACCAAACATTGAGACAGAAAAATCCTTGAAACTAAAGGTACCCAAACAGAAGCAGGATAATCACGGGCAGAGACAATGACATCAAATGTTCATTGGATGTGTGGATTGGGCCCCACCTCTCTTCCAATCCTGAAATTTTCTTTTTTTTAACTTTATTTTTTTTAATTTTTAATATTCATTTTTCAGTTTTCGGTGGACACAACATCTTTGTTTGTATGTGGTGCTGAGGATCAAACCCGGGCCACACACATGCCAGGCAAGTGCGCTACCGCTTGAGCCACATCCCCAGCCCCCAATCCTGAAATTTTCAAATTCTACTTATAATATCAAAATCAAGTTGCATTTCATCCACAAGCTGTCCTGAGTACTCCTCAGACAATTCAAAGACAAATCAAAAAAGTTCTCTAGGGTTTCTCTAAATTGAAAGCTCCTGAAAATGTGAAGCAGGCATCAGGTCCTAATCTAATAAATGCAGTAGCAGCAATATATCCTCCATTTCAGAGGTGTCAAGAGGATGTGTAGACAGAGCCAAGGATTCTGTATTGGAAGACTTCTTCCATGAGCTCTTACATGTCTTGCTGGATATGCTAAGACTACAAGGCTCTGGCCATTCTTCACCAGGACTACTTCTCAGAGTTATACATGTAGCAAGAAACCTTGAGAGAGGACAAAGAGCAGAATCGTTTATTGCTTACTATAAAATGTATGTGTCCCTAAACTCAGTATTCTCTTGAAATCCACACAGGCCCTTCATGCACCCCTATGTGACTCTAAGAGAAGGGAAACCAATGAAAATATAGGCATACTTCAGAGATATTATAGGTTCAGTTCCAGACCACCACAAATAAGCTAATTTCACAATAAAGCAAGTCACATGAATTTCCCATTTCAAAGTTATGTTTAGGAAGATGTGGCTCAGTGGTAGAGCACTTGCCTAAAATGCTCAAGGCCCTGGGTTAAATCCCCACCACCAGACACAAAAAAAGAGGTTGTGTTTACTGCAGTCTTACATTGTGTCTAAAAAAAAAAAAAAAAAACCCAATGTATATCCCTTAATTAAAAGACATTTTATTGCTTAAAACAATATCTGTGAAGAACAATAAAGCAAAGCACAATAAAGTATGTCTATATGATACTCAAAGCCACCTGCTACACCATGATTAGTGAAGTCCTTTGTCACTGATCCAGAAGACTGATGTCCTCAGCCAGCATCCATGAAACAGTAGCAGACTAAGTTATTAGCACTCCAAACAGATGGAACACATGAGAGCAGAGAGGGGAGGGCAAGCTTGTCTCAAACCCAAAAGCAGTTTGGTGGCAGGGGGCCTTCAAGAGCAGTCTTAGGGTAGGATCCAGAAGTATTCTCCCCACTCCATCTCCCATCTCTACAGTGGCCACTGTGAACATAGGAGATGTCTCACAGCAGAGACTAACAGCTTCTGTTAGAACTGGCCCAAACTGGTGAAGGGAAGACCCTGGCATGCCTTGTATAGACTTGAAAATCCTCTAATGCCACAGAAGTGCTGGCCAAGCTTCAAAGCTCTCACACAATACTCACTTGAGCTAAGCCTCAAGTACATTAAAGGGGTCACAGAGAAGGTCACCATCTTATTACAAAGTATCTTATGTGAAGCCATTTGTTGCACACACAATTAAAATCACTTTCACTGGAGCTCTGGATAAAGGAATAGGGTATTATATCCCATTTACTCCATATTCTTCTATAATATGAAACCTTTTGTAATTAAAATAAAATGTGCATATTATATACATGTGAATTCTTAGTGACACTCTCAGGATTCTAGACATGTACTGATAAATACAGTATACTCTAGCCACATGTAGCTATTTAAATTAGAATTAATTAAAGTCAAATAAATGTTAAAACTCAGGAAATCAGCAGTACTAAAGCTAGACAAGTTTAAGTGCTCACTATCAAAATGTGATAGTGACTACCAACTTGGACAGCAAGAATATACAGACAGCCATCCATACCTATGGATTGAAATATTCAGGGAAAAATTGCATCAATATTGAACATGTACAGACTTTTTTCTTACTGTTATTTTCTAAAAAATACAACATAACAACTTTTTATTCTTTTCTTGGGGTGCTGGGGATCTAACCTGAAGCTCTGAGCATGTTAGACAAATACTCTGAGTTGTGTCCCCAATCAATAACTATTTACATAGCATTTATATTGTATCAAGTATTATAAGTTATCTGTACAGGAAGGTTGTATAGGTTCTATGTAAATCCAACACTATTTTATATAAAGGACTTGAACATGAGCAGATTTGGTATCGTCATCCTCAGGAACCTTGGAGCCAATCTCCCATGGATACAAAGGGATGTCTATAGCCCAATGAACATTCATGCTTGTCTCCAACTGACCAGTCAGTAATCACCTTTAAAGACTTTTCTTTCCTGTCACTATTATCATAAATTATTTAACCACAAAAGAAATCCTTAACAGAGTCTAACTTCAGACTGAAGAACATTTTCACCATGGGGGTTTCAGCAGTATATTCACTCTGTGATAATTCATTGAGTTATATATTTAGCATTTTTGTATTATGCATATATGTATGATGTAATCCATAAGGATATTTTATAAAATAAAAGTATCTTTCTTTCCACTTTTTCATTTAAGAAAACAATGCAACCCCACAAAATGGCCCATCTCATCTCAAGCTGTAAAAGCCTTCACCCGCGTGGCACCAGACCACTCTCTGTACTAGGTTCTCTTACATCCCAGGTCAGCCACATGGTGAAAGTATCAAAGGAAACAGAAGGTGTCAGGCAAGGGGATGAAGTAAGCCTCAGGCTACACAAAGTTAGAAAACTGGAGACCCTTGATTGGCCTACAACAGCTAAAGGTCAAAGACTTTCCACAGTTTGGTCTCATTAAGCAAACCTCCTCTCACAGCTTGACCTGCATTTTGAAAATAATTAGAAGTTTTTTGTTTTGCAGTGCTAGGCATAGAAGCTGTTAGGTCCTTAGGCCAAAGTAACTCCATTTTGAAAAGCCCACCCAAGCCTGACCTTCTCATTCAGCCCCAAAAAGTCCCTAACTACCTAAACCACAACAAAGACACCATGTGACAATCACAGGACCAGATGGGTTATTTTTTTAACTACTTCATTGTGCATGACTATATAGTTAAGAAGTTTTTTCAGCAGACTGCTGCACCTTGCAGAAGGGCAGCCTGGCTGATATTCTCTGTCAATAAACTTTTGCTTGACTCAGAGGTATGTCTCTCCTGGATATTTGTGCAAGCTACCCTAACAGAACCCTGGGCCTCATGCCTGCTAGGCAAGTACTTTGCCACTCAGGCTACCTGCCCTATAAGTACTTTTTAAAGGAGTCTTCACAAAATGAGGGGAGAAGAAAGTTTTTTAAATATCTGCTTTCTTAATAAAGATTCTATCATTGCTTAAACCAACCTTGTCTAGTGTGATTGCCATTAGTCACAGGGAATGTTAAGCTCCATCTGTTATGGTTTAGGTATGAAGTGGCCCCAAAGCTTATGTGTGAGACAATGCAGAAAGTTTACAGGTGAAATGATTGGGTTATGAAAGCTTTAACCTTGTCAGTGCATTAATCCATTGATAGGGATTAACAGGGTAGTAACTGTAGGCAGGTAGGGTATGACTGGAGAAGGTTGGTCATTGGGGCATGCAGGTGTTTGGGATTTAAATTTTGTCTCTGGTGAGTGAGAGCTCTCTCTTCTTCCTGATTACCATGTTCTTAGCTGCTTTCCTCCACTATACCTTTCCACTATGATGTTCTGCCTCATGTGGGGCTAGAGCAATGGAGCTGGTTGTCTATGGATGAGAGCTCTAAAACCATATTTAACTTTTCTTCTTCTAAAATTGTTCCTGTTAGGTCTTTCCGTCGCAGTGGCTTAAACAAAAAAAAAAAAAAAAAAAAAAACAAACAAACAAACAAACAAAAAAAAGCTGACTAAAACATATGCACTGAAAGTATTAAATATATGCTGGATTTTGAAAACAATGTTAAAAAAGTAAACTTTCATTTATAAAATTTAATACTTGTTTAAATAATAACACTTTAAAGATACTATGTTGAATAAAACGTGCTATAAAATTTTTCAACTTTTTTTTTTTTGAGATAGGGTCTTGCTATGTTGCCCAAACTACCCTTGAATTCCTAAGCTCAAGCAATCCTCCCCTCACCCCAACTTCCCAAGTAGCTAGGATCATAAGCATGCATCTAGTTTTATCTATTACTTTTTACTTTAAAACAACTACTAGAACATTTGATTACATATGTAGTTTGTATTTTCACATTTATAGACTTGCTAAGGAAAGCTAGCCAATGGAAAGTTATATATAATATGCCTCCCCTTCTTAACTTAAAAAAGAAAAGAAAGTGGGCGTGGGAGCACACACCAGAAATCTATTTGTTAAACCGATGAAGCCTTCACCCTCAGAAACGCCAATCCATGCGCCAGGTGTGTTCAGGTGCGTTCGCTGTTCGGGCTTCCAATTACCTCCTAGCAGACAGGAATGCACCCTGCAGGCCGCCTTGACAAGCATGCATCTGAACCCTCCTTTCTGGGCTACTCTCATCTTTTACTATGACCTTGGGCAAACTGCTTCATTTCTGTTTTCTCATTCAAAAACTGAATAACAATACAGTTATCGCAGGATTATTGCCAAAATTTATTTTCCTTATGCTCAATGCCTTGCGCGCCTATTGGACTAGCTGGTAGGCCCGGCATCATTTGGTGGATCCCAGGAACTGCACTGCAATCGCAGCCTGCTCTGTCAGCTTTCGCACCCTTCAGGTAAGTCAGCACCAAGTTTCACATTAGCACTCTACAGGGTGCTTCTACCTGACACCGCCGCTGTCCCAGACGCTTTCCCAGCCTAGTCAGCTCCGTGAAGAGAAACGAGGGCTAAGAGCCCCTTGGAGGGCGGGAAGTTGGCGCACCCAACCGTTCGCAGGGAGGGTGCCCACCCGGATGGACGCTACGCGTGGGCCCAAACGCGGGAGAGCGCGTCCCCAGCGCCTCCCCAGGCTCCATCGTTAATAGCACGACACTTCGGAACCCTTTACCTGCCAACAATCACCACCCCGCCGGCCGCTGAAGACGCCATGGCCAAGAGCCTAACTGGGCCAGGGACGGTCACAGCGAGCGCGAAGACCAAATCACGGGCGGGGCTGTCCTGCGCGGAGCTCGGTGGCAGGTCCCGGCGCCGTGGGGTTGGAGGCGTGCCCCGCGCCCATTGGCTGCGCACGCGCTGGTGGGGTGGCACCGAGGCTGCGGGCGGGGCCGGCAGTGCGGTGGCCCCCACTGTGCTACACAGCCCTCTGCCTAGGGCCCCAGGGCGCTGCTGACTCCAGCTGTCTGGCTGCTGACCGAGCGTTTACCTTGTGAGCACCATTTATTAAATGGATATTTCTTGGAATTACCAAGGAACACGCCAGAGCGCAGGACCGAAAGCGGAAAGAGCAGACACTTCTGATGCGAGTAATTCGTTTATTTTGTAGTTTCTAACTGTGCACGGTGAAACCAGTGTCCACGGAAAGAGACTGCCAGGCTGGCACATGACTAGACCACTAAAGCATCCTAAAGAAACATTCACGAGTATTTCCCATTTGAGGATAGTAGCCACCTTTTCAGTACATGCACACTGGGTTTACACCAGTGATTCATTCTGCTTCCAAGTTCTGAGGCTCCAGAACTTTGGGAGAGCAGAAAAGGGAAACTCCAGATATGTTACTCTGCGAAACGGGAGGACATATTTGAATTCCTTATATTGTGCACTGGCGACTATGAAATGTACTTCCTCCTTCCAGAGGCCAACTTGGTTTATGTGTAAGAAAAAGGAACTCTCTTAATGCCCTGAAACCTGGCTCTTTTTGGAGCCGGGCACAGATGACGGGAAAGGGCATCTTACGTTGCATGACAAAAGTTTGTGTCCACACAGCACAAGTGAAAGGGGAAATGCCACGGTCCTCCAGTTGAAAAATGATTAGGCAGCACTCTAGCTGGAAATGTGACCAACACTGACAGGTTCAGATGATGAATAGAGGTCTTTCTTCAGTTTGTTTTCCCCAAGTGAAAACACGGAAATAGAAGTCTCAGAGAGATTAGGTTTTAAAGAACAATCTCACAAACTTTCAATAAACATATGAAAAGATATTCAACTTCATTAAACAAAAATGAAAAGTGACACAACAATAAGTCAACTTTCACCCATGAAACTGGCTAAAGGATAGGTAGAAAAGAGACAGGAAAGGTAAAAAAAAAAAAAAAAAAAAAAAAAATTATAATTGTAAATCTAAGCTCCATGTACATCCTCACCTTTACTCCCCAAGCCTGTTTTTCCCCAAGCCTGAATTCGTAAAAAGTCTTTGACTCTTAGAGTATTGTGAATCCAGATGATTAATGCCTACATAAATTACTAGTGTATATAGCATATTTTCTTTAGACTAAATAAAGCAAAGAGAAAATAGAGAGTTATGATTTGGGTATATTCCAAACATTGTGTATTGACTGGATGACATCAACCAAGAGATCCTGAAAAAACAGACCACTATGATTCACCCTGTGCGTTTTAAGAAAATTAAGCTTACTGCCAGGCCTAGTGGCATAGGCCTCTAATCCTCAAGAGGCTGAGTCACAAGAATCACAGGTTGGTAAGCCAGCCTTGGCAACTTAGTGAGGCTTTAAGCAACCTAGTGAGACCCTGTCTCAAAATAAAAAATTTAAAAGGGGGTGAGGGAAGCTAGGAATGTGGCCCAGTGGTTAAGCACCCTTGGGTTCAATCCCCGGTACCAAAAAGTAAATTAAGCTCCCTAGACTGAGGTCAACTCACACACTTTTCCCACATTCGCTATTTATAAATTTTCTTTAAAGGAAGAGCCAAGACCCCAAAAGTGCATTTCACTCAAAGTATTTCTCACTATTGAGTGACACACCTCTCTCTTTGTGTTTTTTGCTTTATTGTTTGCTTTCCTAAATAAATATCTTTGCTTTCTTAAATAAACCTGTGTTTGTGTCTCTTCTAACACATCCTAAAATTCCTTTCTGTGGCATAAGCCAAGAAACAGGATTGAGTTGAGATCCTCTTCTTCTCTCAGACCCCTTTTCGAATGACAATGAAGTATTTCAGAGCTACAATTCTTTCACAAAATTTAAGGCAGGCTTAAATTGGCATAGTCTTTCTAGAGGAATTGTCATAGTATATTGTTGGGAAAACTTGCAGCTACTGTCCTTGGGCATCTCTGGTGTTCTGATTGAGTTGTACCAGACTCTAAGGCTTCCATCTTCTGATGCTGAGCAGTTTCTGTAGCTATGCACACAGTGAATACCCTGTGACTGCTCACTACTGGGGGTGGGGTTGCTGCTCACTATAAAGTTTGTTGTTTGCTCAAAAAGCACTGGGCCCTCAGGGGCCTCGTCATGCCTGCATGTATCAGCTACTTGGGTTTGAGGCCAGTATGGCAAAACACCATCTCAAAAAAATTAGAAAAACAAATAAACTACAAAAATTTTTGAGCCTTTTATTTGAGGGGGCAGTACCAGGGATTGAACTCAGGGGCACTTGACTACTGAGCCACATTCTCAACCCTATTTTTTTTTTTTTTTTGTATTTTTTATTTAGAGACAGGGTTTCACTTAGTTGCTTAGTGCCTCCCTTTTGCTGAGGCTGGCTTTGAACTCGCAATCCTCCTGTCTCAGCCTCCAAAGTGCTGGGATTACAGGCATGTGTCACCATGCCCTGCTTGTTTTGAGCCTTTACCCATTGCAGATGCAGGGGTCATCCATCCCTGCTTGTAACACTATAGGAATTGAAGCCTCAAGAACCCTGTAAAAAGCCAGGTCCTATAGTATATGGCTGTAGCCCCAGGCTGAAGCAGGAAGATCTCCTGAGCCTAGGAGTTGGAGGCCAGCCTGGGAAACAAAGCAAGATCCTGTTTCAAAAAACATTAAAATGAAATAAAATTTTAAGAAAAAATCCTTTGTAAGTATGCCAACATACTGGCTATTGTTTCAATATAAGTTAAAAGTTCTTCAATTTCTAACCCAGGCATTTCATTTCTTCTGTCAGCATCCACAGAACTATAGAAAATTAACCTTTTAGCTTGCAATTAAGTGAAAAGACTGCTCACAATTGTTGATATTTCAAAATTTAAAATGTATGTGCCTTTTGGCCAATCCTAGAGGCCAATCTTATTGTACAGAAATGCAAGAGGAGAGGAAGATGGACAACATTATTTCCATATAGCTTCTAATTGATTCCATGGTAAATATCTATCTATGAGAAAGGGTTTTAAAGATTATGGTATTTAGCTGGACATGGTGGTGCACACCTGTAATCCCAGTGACTCAGGAGGCTGAGGCAAAAAGACTGCAAATTCAAGAACAGCCTCTACAACTCAGTGAGATTTTGCTTCAAAATAAAAAATAAAAAGGGGTGGGGATGTAGTTCAGTGGTAAAACACCCCTGAGTTCAATACCCAGAACCACCAAAGGAAAAAAAAAGATTATGGAATTTTCAAAGAATATCTGCTTAAGACCAAGAGGGAGTAACAGGAACAAAAGCAAAATGAGCAGAATTTGCAGGACATAGTACCAAAGAAGAAGATGATGCACAGAGGAGAACATGTTCCAGGCCTCTGGAAAGGAGGCCCCTCAAGTTTTTAGCTTCCAAATGTGGTCCAAGAAAGGAGTAGAATAATCCTCAGAACTCACATAGGCTGAGGAGATCTGTGTTCCCATCAGCCAAAGTGGGAAGACCTCATAATACAGAGGACATCAGTAAAATCCTCAGAAATCGTGCATTAGTAGTGGAAAAATTCTCCCAGAATCACCCTGAAAAAGATTAAAAGCAAGCCTCAAAAAGACCAATCTAATTCCAAGTTTACCGCACTCCAGAACAAATTCCAATATTAAAGGAATAAAACAATTTTGTAGGAGAATTCAAGCTGATTTCAAGACTTCTATAAAGTAAAGTAATCAAAACAGTGTGATATAAAAAATAAAATAGACATAAGTCTTGAAGTACGGGGAAATAGAGAATTACCATTTAAGGAGTAGAAAGTTTCAGTTTTGTGCTATTGTGATATAATAAGAAATATGTAGAGTAGTTCCCCCGTACCCACAATTTTGCTTTTATAGTTTAGATTATGTGTAGTCAACCACTATTTTCTTATTGTGACTAATTTGTAAATTAAATTTTATCATATGTATGATAGGAAAAAACATAGTATATATAGGGTTCGGTACTATCTGTAGTTTCAGGCATCCACTGGGGGTTTCAGAAGATATCCTGAGGGTAAGGGAGGGGGCTATGTTTTGAATGTGATTTGCCCCTCAAAGATTCATAGGCTTGAAGCTTGGATCTCTGTGGCAGTATTTGTGGAAACTTTAAGAGATGGGACCTAGTGGGAAGTGATGAGGTCACAAGGGGCTGCTATGGTTTGGTTCTGAAATGTCCCCCAAAAGCTACTTGTTGAAGGCTTGGTCCCCAGTGCAACAATGCTCAGAGTGGGACTCCTGGAAAGTGACTGGATGGAGAGGGCTCTAACTTCATCAATGAGTTAATCCATTGATGGGTTCATAGTGGCTTTATTTGGAGGTGGTAGAAACTGTAGGGAGTGGGAACTAGTTGGAGGAAGTAGATCATTGGGGAAACTAGATCCCTGAAAAGGTGCATCTCGTCCTCAGTCATTTCCTTGTTCTCTGCTTCTCAGCTGCCATGAGGTGAGTACCTTTTCTCCACCACGCCATGCCCTTCTGTTCTGCCTCACCCAAGGCCCCAAAACAATGGAGTTGGCTGACAGTGATCTGAAACTAGAAGACAAAATAAATATTTTCTCCTCTAACTTGATTTTCTCAGATATTTTGTTCCATTGATGAAAAACTGACTAACAAGGGCATCACCCGCAGAAGAGATTCATATGGTTCTTGAAGGATCCTAGTTATTTATCACAAGAGTAGGTTGTTACAAATGGAGGCCACCCCCCATGCTTGGCTCCTTCTGTGTGCAGCTATTTTCCTTCTCATTTCTCCATCATGTTGTGATGCAGCCAATGGGGCCCCACAAGAGGCCAAACATATGGACCTCCTGCAGTCTTGGACTCTCAGCCTCCAAAACTGTTTAGGTAATAAGTCTCCTTCCTTTGCATAGTATACCGCTTCAGGTTTTTTTTGTTGCACCAATAGAAAATGAACTAATGCTGGGTAGTACTTTATTTGGTCTTTGTCTACTATTTCTGGCCAGAGATCCAAAAACCCTTGATATTTCCCAAACGATAAGAATTACAAAGGTGAAAAGTGCATCTTACAAGCCCCTTTCATCTACAACCGAGTTTATGTTAATGACATGACTTTTGGGAAAGGCCCGAGGAAGAGGCTACTGACCAGAAGAAACCATCATGGGTTACAGAGTCAGAAGTTTTCTTTTTTAAAAAATTTTTTATTTGTTCTTTTTAGTTATACATGACAGTAGATCGTATTTTGACATACATACATGGAGTATAACTTCCCATTTTTGTAGTTGTACATGACGTGGAGTTAACACGTCGTGTATTTGTATATGAACATAGGAAAGTTATGTCTGATTCTTTCTACTGTTTTTTCTATTCTCATCCTCCTTCCCTTCCCTTCTTTCACCTTTGTCTAGTGCAGTGAACTTCTATTCTCCATGACGCCCCACCCCCCACCCCCTGCCTCTTGTGAGTTAGCATCTGCAAATCAGAAAGAACATTTGGCTTTTGGTTTTGGGGGGATTGGGCATGATAGTCTCCAGTTTCATCTATTTATTAGCAAATGCCATAATTTCATTATTCTTTATGGCTGAGCAATATTTCATTATATATGCATGTGTGTGTATGTATGTATCACATTTAAAAACTTTTTTTGGTGGACATAACAGAGTACCTTTATTTTATTTATTTATTTATTCATGTGGTGCTGAGAATTGAACCCATTGCCTCACACATGCAAGACAAGCACTCTACCACTGAGCCACAACCCCAGCCCCTATATTGTAGGGATTCTGACTATGAAAATGTACAGGGAAGTGTTCCCCTGGTGAGCAAATCTGCCTGCCTAACAGTAACTTCAAACAATGGGCTTTCTTAAAAACTACACAAATCTCTTAACATTACGTATTATAACTATAAAATTAACTACAAAATAAACAACCTTATTGATACTCTAAACAATAATGTAGTTAAGGTATTAATGACCTAATGTAACCTATTGGTATAAATAAACATGGCCACTTGGACAAAGAGCCACTCTGTCACTTTCCTGCCTCAGCATCTGTAATCTGTCTCCTCTTTATTATTATTTCTTTACACTATATATCACATTTTCTTTATCTATTTATCTGTTGAAGGGCACTTAGGTTGGTTCTATAGGTTAGCTATTGTGATTGAACTGCTATAAAAATTGATGTGGCTGCGACACTGTTGTATTCTGATTTTAAGTCCTGTGGGTATATACCAAAGAGTGGAATAACTGAGTCAAATGGTAGTTTCATTCAAAGTTTTCTGAGGAATCTCCATACTGCTTTCTGGAGTATGTAGAGAATTAGAACTTTCAACCTCACCCCACCCTATCTCCTGGAGAGAGTGAGAGAGAATGGAAATTGATTTAATCACCAATGGTTGATGATTTAATCACCCATACCTATATAATAAAGCTTCCAAAAATTCAAAAGGATGGGGTTCCGCAAATTTCCCAGTTGATGGACAAGAATGCAACCATATGACAGGTGAGTGGCACACCCCAAAAGATGCAGCACATACAGAGGATCCTGTAATCAGGACCCAATCAGATTCACCCTATGTATTTCATCATCAAGCTGCTATTTGTACCCTTTAATATATTCTTTATAATAAATAGGTTACAGCATATAAAGTATTTTCCTGAGTTCTATAACCTGTTATAGTAAACTATTGAACTTAAAGACGAGGTCATGGGAACTTCCAATTCATACCCAATTTTGACAGAAGGTGTGGGTAACCTGGGGTCTCACCACTTACAATTGGTGTCTGAAATGAGTGGAGTCAATCTTGGGGACGTCACCTTAATCTATGGGGATTTGTACTAACTCCAGGCACTTGGTGTAAGAATCAAGTCAAATTGTACAACAGTCAGTAGGTGTCTCCTGAAGAATTAAATTAAACTATTATAGGGGGAAAAATCCATTTTCAGAAGTGAAGTATTGAGAGTAGCAGTAGGAGGAAACAGGAGTTTCCTTTCAAAGTTGAAAAAAAAATTCTGGAGTTGAATAGTAGTGATAGTTGCACATTAACATGAATGTACTCGAAACTACTGAACTATATGCTTTAAACTGGTTAAGATGATAAATGTAATGTTTTTGGTATTTTGTCAAATTAGAACAGTAAACATATATACATCAATGGAAAAAACAGAGTCCATAAGTGGACCACAGGCATATGGTCTACTGATTTTCAATGAAGTATTGCAAAGTTTATATGCTGGAACTTTCAGTGTGTTGGCGTTAGGAGGTTATTAACCATAAGGTCCATCCTCATAAATGGGATTAATGCACTTATAAAAAGGGACCTTAGGGAGTTGTTTTGCCCTCTTTCTACCTCTTCTCCCATCTAGAATAGGGCTCCACCAGACCCAAACCTTACTAACACTCAGACTTCTGGCCTCCAGAACTATGAGAAATAAATATCTGTTGTTCACAAGTTCATGGAATCAGCCAGAGCTGATTAAGATAGCTTTTTTTGTTGTTGTTAAACATTTTTTTACTTGTTGATGGACTTTTATTTTATTTATTTATTTATATGTGGTGCTGAGAATTGAATACAGTGCCTCACACATGCTAGGCATGTGAATCACAACTGAATCACAACCTCAGCCCAGAACAGTGTTTTAGACAGCTTTGTGTCACTGTGACCAAAAGACCAGACAAGAATGACCAGACAAGACCAACTTGAGGAGGAAAATTTATTTTGACTCATAGTTTCAGAAGTTCAATCCATAATTGTCCAACTCCATAGTTCTGGGCACAGGGTGAGGCAGAATATCATGGCAGAAAAGCATGGCGAAGGAAAGTAGCTCAGGACATGAGAGCCGGGAAGGAGAGAGGGAGAGGGGGAAGTAGGGCGCATATGATCCACTCACCAAGGATGAAAATATAAACCCCAAAGTCACACCCTACCTAGAGCTAACCCCTAGTTAATCTATATTTGTGGATTAATCCACCAAGTCATTCCTCTCATCTCATCATTTCACCTCTGAAAATTCTGGCTTTGTCTCACATGTGAGCTTTTGAGGGAGATCTCATATCTAAACCATAATAGCAGACACAAAGACAATTCCATGAAAACAGGCTAGTTTTTTCAACAAATGACCTTGGAGTAAAGGGACATGCATAGGCAATAATAAGCAGATTAACCTTTATCTTTTACCATATACAAAAACTTGTTCAAAATGTATCATAGACCAAAATGTAAAACATAAAACTAGAAAACATCTAAAATGAAACATAAGAGGCATTTTTGTGACCTTAACTCAGGCAAAGATCTTTTTAGATGTGATAATAAATAAAAGCATAACAAATAAAAGAAAAAGTTGATGAATTAGATTTCATCAAAAATAAGAACTTTTGCATTTTCAAAGACAATTCTAAAAGAATGAAAATAGAAGCTACAAACTTGGAAAAAATATTTTCAGGCAGGGGTTGTGGCTCAGTGGTAGAGCACTTGCCTAGCATATGTGAAGTACTGAGTTTGATTCTCAGTACTGCTTATAAAAAATGAATAAAATAAAGATCCATCAACAAATAAATATATATTATATATAATTTAAAATTTTTTTTCAAATTATGTATTTGTTGCATGACTTGTATAGGAATATATAAGGAATTCTCAAACTCAAAAAGTTTTAAAATGAAGGATAAAAAACTGTTTTAAAAAATGGGCAAGAACTTGAATAGACATTCCTCCAATGAATATATAAAAATGGCCAATGACCACATGAAAAGATGTTCAACATCACTAATCATTGGGGAAATGCAACAAAAAATACAATGAGATGCTGCCTCAAACCCATTAGGAAAGCTATTATCAAATCCCCCCTCAAAACAGAAAACAAACCAAACCCAGAAAATAAAAAGTGTTGGTGAGCATGTGGGGAAATGGAAATCCTTATGCATTCCTATTAGGAATGGAAAATTATACATAGCAACCACTATGGAAAACAATATGACAGTTCCTCAAAATATAAAAGATAGAATTACTATATGACCCATCAATTCCACTTTGTTTTTTTTTAAAGTTTATTTATTTATTTTTAAATCTAGCAGTTCTTTCTTTTTGAGAGAGAGAATTTTTAATATTTATTTTCTAGTTATCAGCGGACACAACATCTTTGTCTGTATGTGGTGCTGAGGATCAAACCTGGGCCGCAGGCATGCCAGGCGAGCGCGCTACCGTTTGAGCAACATCCCCAGCCCCCTCCACTTTGGGTATATACCCAAAATAACTAAAATCAGAAGAGTCTCAAAGAGATATTCATACATTCATGTCCACAGCTGCATTATTCACAGTGGCAACTCAAATTATAAATAAATGGATAGCAAAATGTGGTGTTTCCATATCATAGAATATTCAGCCTTTAAAAGTTCAGCCCTTTTTCTTTCATTCACATCTACCAGCTGGCCATTCTCTTTCTATCATGACTTTTAAAAGGTACTCACCAGGAGCTGAGCAGAAGCAGGGCTAAGTTTTTGAACTTCCTAGCCTCCAGAACCATGGGGGTCAAACAAACCTTTCTTCTTTGTTTTCCTTTTTGTTCATTTGAGGGGAGAGAGAGAGAGAGAGAGAGAGAGAGAGAGAGAGAGAGAGAGAGAGAGAGAGAGAGAGAGAAGGCAAGTACTCTACCACTGAGTTTCAACCCAGGTCTATAACTTTTTTTTTTTAATTAATTACCCAGTCTCAGGCTCAGGTGTACTATTATAGCAACAACAACTAAAATACATCTTTTAAGTATATAATATAAAGCTTTAGGAGAATAAAAAGTTGTTAATGTTTAATGTTTGAGAAATTCAGCCTCAGAAACAGTCTTGTAACTACTATTTAAATTAAAATCTTAACTACTGTTATAAATGTATAACTGAGGGAGGCTGGGGATCTAATTTAGTAGTGAAGTGTATGCTTAGCATGATCAAGGGTTTGGGTTCAATCCTCAGCACCATCATCCCAAAATGTATAGTTGAGAAACTGATTTGGACAATATTTTAAGATGAGATCTTCCTAATTTCCTATATAGTTTTGGAACATTTAAAAGAACTTAAGGAGCACATTAGGATGATTTCATTTATTAGATTTATAAAACATTTAGTATTTGGGGGAGTTTTGTGAAGTCCAACTAGTTAGAAACACAGAGGAAATAAAATACAATATATTTATAAATGCAGTTTTAAAATACTGTAAAAATGTTTAATTAATTTCATAAACTCAAAGACCTCTTAAAAGTGATTGTTAATTTTTTCCCCTGTACTTTAAAAAATTGATCCAAGGAAAAATGTTGATATTGAAACTCCAACAAATTGAATAATAATCCTTAAATAAAAAGTAAACTCCTAAGTCACCTTTTCTATGTACTAAAACAAGCTCACATTCCTATCACTGGTGGAAAACTGGGATTAGCCTGAAGATAAGGTCTCAAGCTTTGGAGATTGCCTTTAAGATAAAGATAGCTGCAAATCTCTTTGATCACAAAGTGCTGCTTCCTCCAGCCGAAGCAGAGCAGGGTAGAAGAAGCGAGTTGAAATAGTCAGGACCTTATAGCAAAGTGGAGGCATTGAACCAGGGTCCAGGCTGCCTCCCCACTACAGGCACTCAGGGTGAGAGTTATATCCAGCTCACTATTATCCAGCCTCAAGAACCAGCACACTTAGGAATGAAGTCCAAGTGAAGACCTGAAGAAATGAGTTAACATCATTTTACTCTGTACCCTTGGTTATTCACGGGTCAGAAAAAGGCCCCAGCACAGTGGAGGTCCAGGTGAAATGAGGTATTACTGAATCCCATTGGTTTGGCTATGACTGAGTCTACAATCTGTAAATACTTATTTCTTTCAGTAATCAGTATGGGCATAAGAGACTATCAGGGAGGTTTGTGTGAGAGCCTGAGATATAGGGGTTGGGACACAAAGAACTTAGCCTGGTGACCATTTTCCAACCCTGACCCCTCATCTGGCCTGAGTCTTTGTGAGAGGAAGGTAGGTGAAAGCTGGGGGAGGAATGTTCTTGGAGCTCCATGGTGCAGGGGGCTAATCTCAACTAGGCTTTAGTGCCCACATGACAAAGCCTGAAAATGAGAGCATTTGAGGAGGTGAATGTGCCTTCTAGTTCCACAAAGAACGTATAATTAAGCAATACTTTGGGTCCCTGAGGGCTTCTGGGCACTCTGATGTTGGCTGTATTTTTTTTTTAACCTGAAGTTTTTTTTTTTCCAATTGTGAATTTGAATATGTTCCACATTGAGGTCTGATTATCAATGTTGTCAAGCTAGTCTCTGGCAGGAGTGGCCAATAAGGGACCTTCAAGAGGCAGGTATCAAGGAGAAGGAGTCATAAAAGATCCCATGTGTTATGTGGGCCAAGGCAAGGCAGTTAAATTTGAGTCCTTCCTATTTATTTAATCAGCTTTGCACCCACAATTTTATGAGGCCCAGGGAAGCTTGAATTATAATAACAATAATTCACATTAGTGAATGAAGCAATTTTACCTCCTTATCTCATGGAAACCTCACAATCTATCATTTTCCTCATTTTACAGATGAGAAAACAGGAAGCTAAATGAGGTGAGTTTAACAACTTTCATTTATTTAACACTCATTCATTAAATATTTGCTGAACATATCCTATGTAACAGCACTACCCAAGAGAACTTTCTGTGGTGGTGGAAATGTTTAATATCTGTATTGTCTGCTATAGTTGGATTTTTTTTTGGGGGGGGGGTAGTGCTGGGGAATTAAATCTAAGGCATCACACATGCTAGGTAAGGGCTCTACCATTGAACTCTATCCCTGGCCTTTTAGGTTGGATCTTCAATGTCCTTCAAATGTCCATTTCAAGACTTTGTCCCCAGCCTGTGGTGGGACCTTTGTCGGGAGGGAGCTACAAAGGAAGTTAGGTCATTGGAGGCATGCCGTTTAAAGGAGATATTGGAACATTGGCCCCTTGTATTCCTCTTTCTTTGTTTCTCAGCCTCCATGAGTTGAACAGGCCTCCTCTACCATATACCCTTGCCAGATATACCATGCCACCACAGGCCCAAAGCAACAAGGCCAAGCAATCATGGGCTGAAACTTATGAAACCATGAGCCAAAATAAACCTTTCATCTCTTTAAGTTGATCATCTCTAGCATTTTGTCTGAATGACAGCTGACTAATACATTGTCCAATATGATAGCCACTAACCCACATGAATAGTAGCATTTGAAATACATCTGAAGTGACTGAGGAAATTGATTTTTATTTTATTTAACTTTAGTTAGTTCTAATTTAAATAAATACCCACATATAGCTAGTGGTTACAGTATTAGACAGTTCAGCTGGGGACAATGTGGTAACCAAGACAGATAAAGACCTCTAATTTTATGGAATTTATATTCTAGTGAAAGACAGAGAAACTAAACAGTAGACAAAGAAATAGCATGATATATAATGATCATTATAGTCATTATGCATGCTATGTAGGAAATAAAGCTGGATAAGAGTACTGAGAATGATGGAGGTGAGGAAGATGTTTTTTGAAAAAAAAAAAGTGTTTGGGAAAGGCCTCTTACAGAAGGTGAGATTTTGGGTGTTCAGATAATTCTACTGACCTATATCTACTCCAAAACCTATGCTGTATTCACCACAAATGATCTGAAATTACCTCTCCTTTTAAATAGCCCAGCCCCACTTCCTGTCTGCAGCTATGACTGTTTTATTCATGATAGCTGCTCTTTTCTCTGAGCTTACTGTCAGCCCTGTATGGTACAGCCCTCAAATTCATTAGTCATTCATTCACTCAGTGTATTATTGTGCAACTCACTTTGTTAAGAAGTGCTTAAAGTTTAGTCTTCAATCAAGTAGTAAAATTCTTAAGGTTAAAGCTTATGTCTTATTTTCCCTTACTAAGCACATAATAGGTTTACTCTTTAATGAGGCTTCTGAAAGCTTTCTTCTGCTTATTTCCAAAAGCAAGAGAAGGAACATATCATCCTTTTATTTTGTTTACTATCTCAGTTTGATATTGATGCTGGGCAGATCACAGTATGCATTCCAACTTAATCTCAAGGTGTTAAATTGGTCTACTGCACCCCCTACTCAATAGAATACAAATCTGAAACCATGAACCCCAAGGCGGAATATGAAACAGAAAGATGACAGGTAGGAAAAGGAAAAAGAAAGTTATAGTCCAAACAAGATGAGATGAAATAAAATTCAGAATAATGAACAAACTGGGCACAATGACATGCATCTGTTGTCCCAGTTACTTGAGATGCTGAAACTGCAGGATCACTTGAGCATAAAAGTTCAGTACTAGAGAGGGCAACACAGCAAGACCTCATATTAAAAAAAAAAAAAAAAAAAACATCAAAACCTCAAAAAACAAAGGCAAAATAATCATCCCTCTCCTATTCTCTTTTCCTTTCTCTTCCTCCTCCTTATTTCCTCCCTTCCTCCTCTCCTTCTTTCTCCCCATCTTCCATCTTCCTGCCATGAGGTATTGGTGTAGCAAAAAGACCTTTCTCAGTACCACTTGACCTTGAACTTCTCAGCCTCCAGAACATTCTGCAAGTTCAAGATCAAGACCCTGATATATTCAGCCTCTGGTAAATATCTGTTTCCTGGCTCATGGACAGTGATTTCTTGCTGAGTCCTCACACAATGGAATATGTCACCATTGTGATTTAATCAGCTCCCCAAAGGCCCACCTCCTAATACAATCACATTGGTGAATACTTTTCAATATATGAATTGGGGGGCTGACACAACCCTCAAACCATAACAACACATGTCTGGCGCCCTGGCAGGGATGACTGGAAGTCAGGGCTCAGATGGTATTATCAGTCAGAGCCTCTAACCTGTAACTCTTCATCATAGTGGTTTTAGGAAAGTCAGACTTCTTATAGGGAGGTTCTCCAATAGCCTCAGATATAAGTGTTTCAAGAAACAAGGAAGCAGCTATGAGGCCTGTGACTTGTAACCTCTAGAAGTAAACAAAAGAGAATATGAACTTGTCTTTCAGCACTCTGCTTAAACATAAACAGTAATTGATTTTTTTAAAAGTGATATAATCACCTTAATAGTGATAAGGGAAATGGGCTATATTAGCAAATTATTACTTTAATACATTATTGTATTATTTATTAAAAAGTGATTAGAATAAAGTAATTATTTATATTAGACAAATTTAGATGTGGAGTATGTTGTAAAAGCATTTCAAGCTTTATAAATGTATGTGTTTCATGACAATAAAAGTTTTATGTAAGAAAGTAAACTATAGAACTCCTTTGAAAATTAATTGGTGAATACAATATGAAGAATTCTATACAGCATGCATAAGGCATATTGAAGGAGAACAATTCATGGCACTTAATCAAAATCTAACTCCTTTCCCTTTCAAAACTAGCCAGCGGGCCAGGCACAGTGGCGCACTCCTGTAATCCCACTGGCTTGGGAGACTGAGGCAGGAGGATTGAGAGTTCAAAGCCAGCCGCAGCAATTTAGTGAGTTTAGCAAGGATCTGAGCAACTTAGTGAGACCTGTCTTTAAAAAAAAGCACTAGGAATGTGGCTCAGTGGTTAAGCACTCCTGGGTTCAATCCCTACTACCAAAAAAAAAAAAAAAAAAAAAAAAAAAACCCAGCAGTGCAGGAGGTAATTGATTCTCTTGCACTTCTTGTCCTGAATTAAAGAAAGCCCAGATGGCCTTGGATTTTTCTGATCATTTTTGGGAGTGGGATAGAGAATAAAAGGCTAGGAGTTATGTAAATTACAAATACAGTCTTAATTGGATAATTAAATCTTCCTTTCCCAGCCCACAGCAGTTGGAGGGAGGTTCTTTCTCATTCACATCTTGTCACCACTCACTCACTGTCCTCCTACTCTCTTGGGGGTTAAAGGACAGAAAGGAGCAGATGATTCTCACTCCACTGGTTCTGTTGTAAGATGACTTCATGATTTCTGGACCTCATGGATATTTAAAGCAAACATTCTCTCTTGAGCACTTTCATGGAATCTTCAGAAAAGTCCCTCTCAGCCATTTGGACTGTAACTCCCATGACCCGGGAGGATCCATTCTGCTCCTTTGCCTGCCCAGCCCTCAGGGCAAGGTTTCCTGTCTTCTCTATGCAGCCTCTTATTGATCTTCCAGAGTCCTCTTGCTCTGGAGTCAAATGGTCTCAGCAGCTCTTTCTCCCATCTGGTCTGCATCTGTGTTCATAAGAAACAAATTCTGAGTTTTGGCTGATTCCAACATAACAACAATCTCCCGGCTTTGCTAACCAAGCAGTTTTTCAACCCATTTTTTTCCCCTCCAGTTTTCCTGCTCTTCAGTTTTTATAGGCAGGAAACACTAAGCCTTTGTCTCCCAAACCTCATTTTCTGAATGCCCATTTAAGCCTCTTTGCCTCTAGACTTAAGGTTATAGAATGAGTGCCTGCACAGTCTCTATGGGGGTGGAGCAGTTCTCAAATCTCTCTACACATCTTTAAGTGACAACTCTCCATCCTTTACCCTTTACCAGCACCGGATCAAAGAGTTCTAAAATATTCTTGTGTACCTACTTTAACAAAAATGAAAAAAGAAAGAGAGAAATGCACCCTGGTCTGGTAAGTCATTTTTACAACCAATGTCTCATCTTAGAGTATGAGCCATAATTCCCAATTTAACTTCACACTATACAGATAACAGTGTACAAGTCAGTATCAGAAAGGCAGAGTATCCCAGTGGTTAAAATGTGGGTTCTAGAGAATTTAAATTCGAATTCACCTTTTACAAGTTATATGATCTTAGGCAAGTTAATTAATTCATCAACAGTTTCTTCTGTAGTAAAATGGGCATGAGTTCCCACTTAATGTGTTACTATAAACCCTAACTGATAAAATCCTTTTTAGGGGTGGGGTGCTGGGGATGGAATGGGGGGCCTTGTAAAGTTAAGCACGTGTTGTAATGCTGAACCACCTCAAATCCATTTTAAAATGTGCTGGGCCCATATTACATGTTGGGTAATTATTTGTGCACTGCAGTCTTGCACATGCAGACTCTCATTTAACCCTGCCTAGAACCTTCTTGCAGTATGTAAAGCAGATTAATGTTACACTTATTTTTTCCCCACATTTTTTATTGGTGCATTATAGTTGAACATACTGATGGGATTTGTTGTTACATATTCATATATGCACACAATACACAATATAATAACATCATGCACAATACAATAACAGATGGTTGCTCTCAGACTTTCAGAGGACAAAGATAATGAGGGCCACTTGACTGGTAAACCTTGGACCAGACTTTTCTTTCAAGTTAAAATATCCTGAATTTTATATTTATCCTAAGCTTAAGCAGTATTTCTCAAAAGATAAACTGGAAAGCTCAAAGTTTCCAGGGATACCCAAAGGCATTGTGGGGATATAAAGAACTATTTCATAAAACCACTCAGTCACACATTGCTGTCCCTCTCTATTCCCATCTCCTGTCTAAACATCCTGATCCTATGACCTTCTCCACTCGGCCACTTCTTGGCATCCTTTAAAATATCATGAGGAGCACTGTATACTAATATAGCACTTTACAAAATGCTTTCTCAACATCCATCCCCTGCTGATATTTATTTCACTTAAAAAGAAAGGAGGGAAGGAAGAGAGAAAAGAGAAAGGAAGGAAAATAACAATTTCTGAAATGAATGAAACATTTAAAAAAATGTTGACTAAGGTGACAGAGGCCTGTAACCCCAATAACTCAGGAGGCTGAGGCAAGAGGATCATAAGCTCAAGGCCAGACTGGGAACAGAGGAAAACTGTCCTAAAATAAAAAAGAAAAAGGGCTGGGGATGTAGCTTTGTGGCAAAGTGCCCTGGATTCAATCCCCAGTCCTGGGGAAGGTGGTGGAGGAAGGAAAGAACTATTATTGCTGTGAAACTGTTCCACAAGGAAAAACTGTAGAATTCTCATTCACTCAGTTTCCCAAGCCAGAAAGAACATTCAGTTCTGAATGAGGGATTAAATACCTTAAATACGCCATAAGCTTTTGCTCCTTAAAATGGTAGTCATGCTGGGCAAGTGGTACACGCCTGTAATCCCAGTGGCTCCAGAGGCTGAGGCAGGAGGATCATGAGTTCAAAGCCAGCCTCAGCAAATTAGCGAGGCCCTAAGCAATTCAGCAAGACCTGTCTCTAAATAAAATACAATAAAGGACTGGGGATATGGCTCAGTATTTAAGCACCCCAGATTCAATCCCTGGTACCAAAAAGAAAAAAGAAAAAAAATAGTCAGTTGGA
The DNA here is from genome assembly GCF_964194105.1 of Spermophilus citellus. NCBI lineage: Eukaryota > Metazoa > Chordata > Mammalia > Rodentia > Sciuridae > Spermophilus > Spermophilus citellus. Next base: position 74,960,383 of record NC_138182.1, on the reverse strand, counting down.
TATATTTGCTTTGGAGGTGGGAGACATGTGTATATTCTGGCAAGCCAGACAGATGTTCCTCAAACCTGAAGAATTCCTCCCTATATATCTTAACCATATTAGAACCCATGGTTCCACAAGACCCAGGGAAGCTTGAATTATACCATATAGTTAGCCCTTCACATCCCTGGGTTCCATATACATAGATTCAACCACAGATTTAAAATATATATATATATATATATATATATATATATATATATATATATATATATATATTTAAATTGAGTCTGTTCCAAACATGTACAGAATTTATACAGCATTTACATTGTACTAGATATTATATGTAATATATATGTGGTGTAAAGTATATAGGAGGATGTGTATAAGTTTTATACAAATCTGATCCATTTTATTTAAGTAACTTGAGCATCTGCAGATTTTGGTATCTGCATGGGTCCTGAACAAATCCCCTATAGATACCATGGGTTGACTGTATTATTTTTACTGCATGCAACAGACTGAAATCTTATGTCTCCCCCTCCATTTGTATATTGAAACCCTACCTCTCAACATGATATCATTAGAGAGTGGGGCTTCTGGGATGTGATTAGGCCACAGGGGGCAGAGTCCTCATGAATGAAACTTTTATTATTGGGCCCTTTATAAAAGAGGCCAAAGAAATACCCTTCACTCTTCCTGACATGGGAGGAGACAGTGAGAAAACAGTTGTCTAGGAAGCCAACTCTCACCAGTCACTGAATCTACCTACGCCTTAATCTTGGACTTCCCAGCTTCAGTAACTGTGAGAAATAAATGTCATATATATATATATGCCACCCACTGTCAACAGCCATCCATGAACTGTGTATGGAACAAACCAGCATATAGCCATTTAATAGGAAAATATGGTCTCTGGGAATTTCCAGAGGCAATCCTGCTGGTGAGACTGCGCAGATACATGTGAGCTCCTATTCAGCTCTGCCAAAAGGTTCCACACAGCACGGGAGATGGGGTGACCTTGGGCAACCACACAGCAACACTGCCTCTCCGAGATGGGTGTGGTTTGTCAAGATTCCAATCAACCTGTTGACTGCAAGACACCATGAAACAAGACTCCATCCACTGAGACTTATCCCTGCTTTTGATGCTTTCCCTTAAATAAACGATTGGAGCCATTTTTTAACTGTTCTGTTCCAGCTCCTATCAGAACTGGAAGAATCTATCAGGCGCTCTGCTTTTAAAACATAATCTTTGACTTTGTTTCTTATTCCTTCACTAATTACTTCAGACTATATTTTTCTCAGGTGGCTTATCCCCTTCTGAGCAGAAAAAATTACCCTGGAAAGGTGCTGGCCACGTTGTAATAACCCACTCTACAATATCGTGTTATAGCATCCTGAATGAATCAAGGGACTATATAACACATATTGATATTGTTATTATATTAATAAAGAGTCAGTGTTTTAGAAGCCAGAATTTCAATATAGATCATGGATAATCCTCTTTTCCTTTTCTGTACCTATTAAGGTACATTGGCTCACTTTCGCTAGTAATCAGGATTTGAATTTTATAGGCCCTAGAGCCAGTGGTAGCCCTTAACATATGTTTGTGTAAATCAGTAAAAGGTACTTCCTCACCAAGACACTGTAAAACCCAATCTGCAGAAGACTGTCGTGTTTTTATTTTTAAAAGAAAAAAACAAGATACTTTACTGCCATCTTCTGGAAAAGTGTTTTTATTATCGTTATAAGTACCAAATCTATGATGCTTATGATAGGAATAGGACCTCCTTAGATGTGTCTCCTTGTGGAGTGCACAACCTATATAACTATATATGACAGAAGCTGTGTTTAGTATATTGTCTAGGCAAATTGATGTGCTTGAATATAATGATGTTCAGAGAGATGGTAGCTCCTAGTCAGAAAAATTTATTTTTAAAAATAACCATTTATGGAGCTGGGGTTGTGGCTCAGCGGTAGAGCACTTGCCTAGCATGGGCGAGGCACTGGGTTTGAGCCTCAGCACCACATAAAAATAAATAAAAAAATAAAGATATTGTGTCCAACTTCAACTAAAATTTTTTTTAAAGATAACCATTTATAATTACTGTAGATTCTTTCTATTTTTGAATTTAGTTAAAGAAGAAGTCACCCATGAGTTTTATCTAGGTCTAGGTTTGGATTCTGAGGTTAGTAAAATGAGCAAGAGAATGGGTAATGAAGATCCTGAATCTGAAATCTGCAAAAAGCAGAAGTTGAGAAGCTAAATCTATAATCATGTAATAAATTCACATCATCACCTTTGACTTTTTTTTTTCCATGTTGGGGATTGAATCCAGGTCCTCAAGTATGCAAAGTACATGCCTTACCACTGAGCTACATCCCCAACCTCCTTTGATTCTCTTAACTGGGGTTTCTGAGAAAATACTTAGATAACCCTTTCAAAGTTATGAATGGATAGACACAATTGCAAAGAAAAAAAGACATTATTATTGCCTTTACTCATAGTTCATTTTATATTTAAGCCTTGGTTCTAAAAAATAGAGGATGATGATTCTCAAAGTAAATGAACCATCTCAAAAAGAGAAAAGCCTAATGCTATGATTTGAATATGTCCCCCAAAGTTCATGTGTTAGAAACAATCTCCAATGCAAGGGTGTCAAGAGCTGAGATCTTTGAAAGGTGATTAGTGCATGAGAGCAGAACTCTCGTGGAATGGATAAATGCTAATATTGTGGGAGTGGATTAGTTATCACCAGTGTGAGCTCCTGATGAAAGAATAAGGTTGGCCCCTTTCTCACTCACTCTCATCCTCTTTTTAAATTTTTTTTTCATTTGGGATGGACACAATATCTTTGTTTTACTTGTTTATTTATTTATTTTATCCAGTGCCTCACACAGGCTAGGCAAGTGGTCTACCACTGAGCTACAAACCCAGCCCAATCTCATCCTCTTTTCCCCTTCCACCTTCCACTGTGGGATGATATAGCAAAAAGGTCCTCACCATATACAGCCTGTCAATCTTGGACTTCCTAGCCTCCAGAACAATGAGCCAAATAGACTTCTGTTCTTTATGAATTATTCAGTCTCGGGTGTTCTGTTACAGCAACACAAAATAGACTGAGACACCTACCATTCTTGCAAATCATTCCCACTTTGCACTATCATAAAGAAGTTCATTCTATCAGAATAAATTGGGAGACCAACAATATTTCAGAGAAGTGATGTCTAGTTCTTCAACAGAAAAAAAATATTTTTGGTTGTAGATGAACATAAAACCTTTTATTTTATTTATTTATATTTATCTGGTGCTGAGGATTGAACCCAGTGCCTCACACATGCTAGGCAAGTGCTCTCCCACTGAGCCACAAACCCAGCCCCAAGAAAAATTTTGAAAATGCATGCAATTATAACATTAATTCATTCCCCAACATTTTACCTTGATAGCTATTTAGAAGAAATTACCTCACATATCTTTAAAAAATATTATCATGGCATTAATGATACTTCAAACCATGATTTGGAGCTTACAAAGAGTCTATTCAAACCTACAAGTGGTGGTAAAACTGGATGATTTTAATACTCTCTCCATCCTTGCAGTACTGTCCAACAGAACTTTCTGTGATAATGGAAATGTTCTATACCACAATCTCTAATACATTAGCCACTAGCCCCATGTGGCTATTGAGCACTTTGAATATTGTTCATATGACTGAGGAACTACATTTTTAATCTGATTTAATTTAAATTTATTTTGAAATAGCCATCTGTGACTAGTAGAAACCATGTTAGGCAGCACAGCTTATACATGTTCTTCCATCTGCCAGGATTGCCTTATTTCTGGCATATCTGTTGGAGAAACTCCTCCAAATATATAAATGGATAGATGAATGAATAAGTTAACATGTTCCTTTTAGAGCTGTATATACAGCTGACAAAATCATTTGTGCTGCAAAGTAGTAATATGCACTTAATTTCACTGGTTTATGGTTTTCTTTATTTGGCGCTGAGCATTAAACCCTGGGTCTTGCCCATGCTAAGCAAGTGATCTGCCTCGGAGCTACACTCCCAGTCCAACTTCACTGATTCTTATCATCAAACATCTTTGTACAATATTCCTTTGGCTCTTTGAATATTCTTAGTTTTTGGTGATTTTGGATGCTGAACAACGAGGGGTGTAGGTTGGAAAGGACATACTGGTTTCTTTCCAAACCACATTCCAGCCTTCACCAATCTGACTTTCAAGTTGAAAAGCTAAATTCACATCTGTTATTATAAAACCAATTTAATTACTGACTTAAGCAAGTAGAAAAAAATGGACATGTTATACTAGGGAATAAGGCTTTTTATAAGCAAGTTCTTCTGAAAGCAGGAAAAGGAAAGCCAGAGAGTTGGAAAGTCACTTTGCACATACACTGCACAGACTGCCCTTTCAGAAACAGGCTTGGGGCAGTGCAAAAGCCTCAGCTGAAAACAACAGTGCAGTGTGTGAGGCTCATGAAGGGACAGAGTGTGTCTCCTTTAGAAGAAACCCTTCCATTGGGCCTCGCTCTGCTCCAAGCTCTTGCAGGGCCACATGGACAGCAATTAGAGGGTACCATAGGTCAGCTTTTACTGTTTTCTACCTATAAAATAAAAGTGGTCTGAACATTCAGTAGAGTGTTTTCCCACTTTTATTTTTCCCTGTGCCCCAATCTCCTCTGTTTTAATTAGTAAGCTACTTTCACACTGAATACAGATCAATTACCTTAAATCTAGCACATCCGCACTGGTTCTTAAAAGAGAGAGATTTGTGGAAAGAAACATCTTGCTTTCAGCCCGAACTAAAATATAAATACATACTAAGGAAATTCCCTTTAACAATTGTTAAAATCCCTTTCACTGTGAACATCCATCAAATTAGCAGGCAATAAAATGCTAGCGTAGAGTAGTTCTGAAAGTGAAGAGAAATTAGATGAGATCAAATACTCCAAAATATTTAGAGGCAGGGCATAGTGGCATGTTTCTTATCCCAGTTACTTGGAAGGATGAGGCAGTAGAATTGTCAAGTTGAAGTCAGCCCGGACACCTTAGTGAGACCCTACCTCAAAATAAAATTTAAACAAGAGCTGGGGATGTAGCTGGGGATGGGAGTGTTTGCTTAGCATGTGGGAGGTTCTGGGTTCAATCCTTAGTACTGAAAATAAAAAAGGCAGTCAGAGTTGGAAGAGACCAAGCCAATCCTTCTTTTCATAAATGACAACATCTTAGAGAAGAAAAACACTTGCTAAAAGTCACATGATAATTAAGTGGCAATAGGGAAAGGAGAATCAAAGTCCCTGGCTTAGAAAAGCAAGCTTTCCTTGCTTAATCTTTCTGTTTTTCCATGAAAGAACCCCAGTGGTGAAGGAGAATGAATTCACTTCTTTCCTTAGGTCAAGGCTGAGTACTCCTCCAAACTTATCATTTCATTGAGAAGCCTTTAAAAAAAAAAAACTTCAATTTTTTTTACCAGTTTAAAATTTATATTTCATTAACTTAAAAGATAAACAAAAATGTGTATTTCAAATGTTACTAATCCTACCTGAAACATACTTACACTAAAGACAAAGCAATAGAAGATTTCAAATAATCGAGGGTAGAGTCTTTTGTTTGTTTAAAAATATTCTTGGGCTGGGGTATAGCTCAGAAGACTGAGTGATTAGCAGGTGTGTCACTGAGTTGGATCCTCAGAACGAGAAAAAAATTTTCCTAAAATCTCTTCAGTGAAAGACAAAAATGAATTCTTTCTTTTATACTGTATAAAAACTAGATGCAAATGTCTGATGTAAATGTGTTTCATTCTCAACTCTGATGATGAAGATGGGAAAAGCACAAAAGTTCACAGTTCAGTGAGATGCAAACAAAAAAAAGCTTCTGTGCCCTCAGATACAGAAGAATCCTCCATTCATGTCTCTTACAGTAGGTACCACATACTTGATATTCATACCAAATCATTTCCTTTTTTACCTCCCTCTTTGATGTAAACTTGGGTTGCTACCTCCTGTTTTATTGTGTCCTTGTTTTTAGGTGCATCATTTCTGTTGCATAAAACATTTCTGAGTGACCTCAAGGAATACTGTCCAACTGCTGAGTATACATCTTGAATTTCTGTAGTGGTAGGATTTTTAACATAAGGAGACCTACATCTCCACAATGGTCTACTTATTATTTAAATAAGTATACATACAGATAAACCTGTCTTAGTTTGGTTTCCACAAAAGTCACACAGCAACAGTCCAAGACTGGCAAGAAGAAAACCAAAGATCAGTGTGTGTGTGTGTGTGTGTGTGTGTGTGTGTGTGTGTCTCATTGAAAAAGTTGAGTTGAAAGAGAAAATTTATCCTACACATCCATGGAGAATATTGGGAAATATAAACACCATGGAACCTTTCACTAGAGGCTTATGATGAGAATATTAGTGATGATGATGTCACCTGAGAACAGGAGGCAGGCAGTCTTCAGAAATGACTCTAGGGTAGCATAATCCTGAATCAGTGAGGACAATTTAGGCACAATGCTACTGAAACAAGCACTTTACGTCCATAGACCCAATGGCTCCCAACAAACCACAGAAACTTACTCATGTGGGTCTGGGGTATTGCCCAACGGGAAAGTGTGCTGAGCATGCTCAAAGCCCTGGGTTTCAACCCGAGCTCTGAGAAAGAAGAGAAGAAGTAAAAGAACAAAAACACCTACATAATGGCTTCTCAATTGGTCCTGATATCTCCAAAAGTCAGACTTCTCTGCATTCCTAGCAGAAATCAGAAATTCCAGAGTCTCATCCCCAGAGCTGAACCTCTGGTTTGGATCAGGTTTCTTTCTTGATACTGAAACTTTTCTCAGAAATTCATCTTTGCTGACAGAGACTTTATTTCTCCTCAATAGAAGCAAATAAGGTGAGAAAGGCAAGTGAAGTTAAACAGAGGGAGAGCTTCAAATGCAGGCTGAGCACAGACCTGCAAAATTATGGCAAAATGGTCAGGATTAGGAACTGAAGTTTGCTTATAAAAAGTGGCAAATTCAACACAATCACTAGAAACACCTCTGCAATGGTGTTTTTTAAATTTTTTTTTAATTTTTTACTGAAAAATTACCATTTGGGGTGACAAATAAAACAGAAAATGAGCTAGGGTTACTCTTGTAATCCCAGCTGTTTGAGAGGCTGAGGCAGGAAGATTGAGAGTTCAAAGCCAGCCTTAGCAACTTAGCAAGGCCCTAAGCAACTCAGCAAGACCCTGTTATCTAAATAAAATATTTTTTAAGAGAGCTGATGATGTGGCTCCATGTTTAAGCATCTCTGGGTTCAATCCCTGGTACCAGAGAGAGAGAGAGAGAGAGAGAGAGAGAGAGAGAGAGAGAAAGTTAAGATAAATATGTGGATAACTCCAAATGTTTATGCAAGTTAATTTAATTATTGGGCTCTTTGTGGTTAGACAATAAGAATTTTTGCTAATAATAAGATTAAAAGCATGAATGGGGCATTTGGGAACTGAATTTAAGTGGGAACAAAGATTCAGGACAAAAATCAAGATTTAAAAAACAAAGTCCAGGCAAAAGCAATGGACTTCTTTGCACTGGCTGTGTAAGGAGCATATTGTGGTAATTTGTATTTGATATCAATAATTGTATTTTTATATGTACCATTGAGTTGGGTTATCTTGCCATTAGGACCAGAGCTTGCTTTTTTTTTTTTTTCTTTTCTTTATTACTGGGTATTGAAGCCAAGGTACTTTACCACTGAGCTACATCCTCTGCCCTTGTTTAAATTTTACTTTGAATCAGGATCTTTCTAAGTTGCCCAAGCTGGCCTCAAATTTGCAGTTCTGCCTCAGCCTCCCAAGTAGCTGGGTTACAAGCATGTGACACCTTACCTGGCTGAGAGCTTACCTTTTTCAATTTTTTTCTTTTTCTTTTCTTTATTTCTTTTTCTTTTCTTTTTTTTTTTTTTTTTTTTTTTTTTTGATGCTGTGGACTGAACCCAGGGCCTTGTACATGCAAAGCAAGCACTCTACCAACTGAGCTATATACCCCTAGACTGTCTTTTTCTTTTCTTTTTTAATATTTATTTTTTAGTTGTGTTGGACCCAATACCTTTATTTATTTATTTTTATGTGGTGCTGAGGATCGAACCCAGGGCCTCAAACGCGCTAAGTGAGCGCTCTACTGCTGAGCCACAATCCCAGCCCCCGTAGCCTGTCTTTTTCAATCTTGAATGATCCTTAGTCATTATCTATGACTTGACTTACTTGACTAATTCATCTTTGGCAAACAATATGCTATACAATAAATGGTTAGACTTCAGTGAGTTACTCCCTTTATATAAAATAGAATCATTTAGATAAAACTCTTGTTTTTGTTTATATGCTATGCTGCCATTGGGGCATGTGATATTTTGACTACAGCTTACAACACCTCATGCCTGATTATATATTACCTATTAATTTCAACTAGCTAGTGGCTGTGGTTTTTATGGTGTGACCATTTCATTAGAGTAATTGCAGTTCAATGTCCATTTATTTTATAACAGATTGAAATTACTGGTAGGCTCAAGTTAATTTGTAACTTGCAAGTAAAACATTTTGTAAATCTGAGCTCAAAGTATAATACTTTGGGTTAAAGTGTGAGTTCACTTTATTACCAACTTAGGATCTGAAGATCCTGGCCAAAGGCCACAAAGGTGATTTTTCTGGTCTTTACTGGTACCAGTTGGGAAAACAATATTTTTTCTATTAAGGAAATGAATCTCATTTAGGGGCTCTGAAGGCAGAAAGAACAGTACATTTGATATAGAATATGTAAAATTAGGCCTACTCATGCCTATTTTTATACATTTCATCACAAAGAGAGTCTGTGACAAAACACTGAAGTAGTAAATACAGGTGGGCATCAGACTAACATTAAAATAAACAAGGAGTTTAGAACTTCAGTGGTTATATTTTCACATTGAGTAAGGATTATCCTAATAACAAGTATAAGAAAAATTTTTAGCCCCAAATAAAGCACTGGTTTCAGTTATTTGAAAGACAAAAAACCAATTCATTTGGCATTTTCAGGCTAATTTGTTTTTAACTTTTAGTTCTAAAAATATGATAATTTAAATATTTAACAGGAAATCATTGAATTTCATAGTATTTTAGGGGGCAGAATAGGTGGATGGTTTTCATAGTGGCTAAAACTTACATATTACATTAACCCAAGTTTTTGCCATGCTACTTGTTGGAAATTCAGTTTGTTACTGGAAAAAATACCTGAGACAAACAATTTACAAACCGGAAAAGTTTATTATGGCTCATAATTTTGGAGGTTTCAGTATATAGTTGGTTGCCCTGATTGCCTTTGGGTCTATGGTGAGGCAGCATAACATGGTAGAAATGTGGGACACTTGGATGTGAAAGAGAGAGGAAGAGGAAGGAGCTGAGACCCCACTCTTGGCTTCAGGGCCCATTCCCAATGACCCAAAACCTCCTCCTAGGCCCCATGTCTTAATGTTTCCATCACTTCCCAGGAGTGCCATGGGCTGGAGACCAAACCTTTAACACACGGGCCTTTGGGGGACATTCCAGAATCAAACTCTAGCACCAGTCGTGATCAGCAACTTGTGGTCCACTTGAGCAAACTGTAATGGATAAATAATGATGATGACACTGTATTGTGTATCATTATAGTAGAAGAGCAACATGCTATAAGAACATACAGGATTTAACATGAACCAGGTGTTATGAACTGACCTCCATCATCCCAAAATTCATATCGGAAGCCCTGACCCTTGGTACTTCAGCATATGACTGTATTTGGCGATAAGGCCTTTAAAGAGTATAGTAAGTCCCTTCTATTCATGATAGATACATTCTAAGACCACCATGTATATATGTATATGTATATATACATATATGTTTTTCCTATCCATATTATAAAGTCTAATTTATAAATTAGGCACAGTAAGAGATTAACAACAGTAACTATAATATAAAACAACAATAACAATACAGTGTAACAAAAGTTATGTGAATATGGTCTCTCTCAAAATATATTAATTTCTCTTTGCTCTACAGTAATATTTTCATACTACAGTTGACTAAAGGTAATTTAAACTGCAGAAAGCAAAACCACAGATAAAAGGAGACTATGATAAGTAAGTTAAAATGAGACCCTTAAGTTGGCCCCTAAACCAATGGCACTGGGGTTCTTACAAGAAGAGACGATTAGAACACACAGAGACACCAGGGCGCACTGCACAGAGGGACAGCCATGTAAAGAGGCAACAAGAAGAAAGGCCTCAGAAGAAGCCAAACTTGCTGACACCTTCATCCTGGACTTTCAGGCTGTAAAACTGTGAGAAAATAAATTTCTGTTGTTTAAGCCCCCCAGCCCATGGTAGTGTGTAATGAAGCCCAAGCAAACTAATGAAGCAGGGATTAGGGAAGACCACCAGGAGAAAGGGCCAAGCTAAGGGAACTGTACATTTTAGGACAAGAGATTAGTATTGTGAAAGCCTGGAGGTAAGAGAGGTCATGGTTCTTTCCTCTGACTTCAAAGACCTCAAGTATGATGGGGCTGAGTGTCCAAATGGGGAGAGCAATGGGGAGGTGTCATGCACATTTGTCATTTTTTAAAAATATATTTTTTTAATTGTAGATGGACACAATAACTTTATATTATTTATTTATTTTTATGTGGTACTGAGCTGTGAACCCACTGCCTCACACATGCCAGGCAAGCACTCTACCACTAAGTTACAACCCAAACCCCACATTTGTCATTTTGAGATGCGCAACATCTAAACACCCTTCCCATTTCAGGAGAATCCCTAAATAGGTGAGAAGAAGCTAAAGGGCAGTAGATACCTGTCTTCGAGCGCTCTGGTTTATAGAAATGGTGTCTTGACCTAAACATGCCAGTACATCCTTCCTTATAGCACTGTGACTTGAAGGGGAGAGAGATAAAGGACAGGATGGGAGGGAGACAAAGACAGGAGGGAGACAAATAGCTTACCCATGGAGAAATCCAGTGTCCAGAAGGTACCAGAAGCATGGAATATAGCTGTGTAGTAACAAATGTCCAAACGGCAGGACGGCAGGTATCAAGTGGAAAAGTTGGGCAGCAGCAGGTGAAGTAGGGTGAACAAACTGAGAGTGTTGATTTCCATAACTGAAGCAGGCCATTGCTGTAACACAATTTGGTTACCTTCCTGAGCTTCTGTTGTTTTTCCAAACCTTGTTTCTTAGCCTCTCTTGACAATTCAATGAGTTACTTTATATCTTTTTTTTAAAAAAAATTCCTTTTCTGCTTATGATAGCATAAAATTAATTTTTCTTGGCTGCAACAAAGAATCCCGAGTAAGACCATATGGGTCCTTAAGACTGTGAAGAGTTTTCTAAGGTACATTATAGAGTTTAGACTGCCCAAAAGTCAAGAAAGAGGGGAGATATGAGCAGAAAATAATGTGAGCAGAAAATAATGTGCCCAGATTTTCACTTAAGGATAATCACTTTGGGTAGTGTGCAGAATAGGTTGAGATTGAAATGGAAGATGGAAGAGTAAAGAGAAAGCAGTGACAGAAGTCAAAACACCGTGGTAACAGAATAAGCAACAAAGATGGTTACTTATACCCTCCAGGTCATAGGAGGAAGGAAAGGGCAGAACAATTGGAGGGAAATGTAGCTGGTTATCAATGATGAATGACAGACAGTTGAGACCTTTAAAAACACTGACCCTAAAACTATGAAAGTATTAACCTCATGTAGAAAACAAGACTGAACCCACCCAAGTGCCATTATCCTCTGCTGAATAAAAGTCCATGTGCTGGTGCCCACTTGTCCTAGCTGTTAGCCACTGCAGACCACCCACAGTTGCATCACCACCTGGCCATGAATAAAGGAAATGTCATACCTCTTGCCAGAGCCACTAAGCCTCACTTTCAGGTCGTAGTAGATGCCATTAGAATGATTGGTCAGCACCAAATACACCTCTGCTCACATCCCTGTTTTCCTTGGTCACCACCCAGGCTTCAATTCTTTTTGGTCAGAACACTCTGGGTCAACCCTTCCTGAAGTCCACTAGAATTTCTGCTTGGTAATGAGTAGATTCCCCATATCTTCTACCTCTTTTCCCATTATTTTCCCCATCTCTGTGCTTTCACAGAAAACTGGCTCATCTCTACAGACACTGCTTCCCTCCAGAGCCCTCTTGAGTAATTTATTCTCTTATAGCTCAAGAATCTTCAAGTCAGGAGGTAGAATTGATAATGTCCTCTTGACTTCTCCACTCTCTTGCAAACCCTCTGCAACTATGACTCTCACACCATCTGAGATTTAAAACATCTTTTAACTTCCCCCTTGCTCACCCTTAGTGTTTGCCACCTAGCTCATAGTGCACCTTCCCACTTATCCCAGTGATTTCAAACTTCAGACCCTTAATCTCAAGCGACTTCCTCTAGACCATGTCCTCTTCAAACCTTGGATCTAGATGCCACCTAAAATTCTACCATTTCCATCATCACTAATTCAGCAAGCCTCCTCTCTAGTTTATTAAAGTCATCCTATTTTGACTGTTCTTCTAACCTCAGTATTTTTAAGCCAACTCCTTCACTTCCTTCCCATTCACTAGCTCCATTTAATTCAGTTATTTTATTATTTGCATTAAATTTCACATCTGTCATATAACTCCCTTTCCCGTCTGCCCTTTCTTTGCAACTGCCCAACAAATTTCAACCCTGAATAAATTCTACTATCTGCCTTTTCCATGTCTGTACCTACTGCAGGTGCTATAAAGAAAAGGGGTCAGAGTATCAGACAACAGAGCAGATGAGCATTACTGTAAATTCATGCTCATTGGTGTCAAGCACCCAAACTTACTAGGAAATGTTTCTACTTTTCTTTACCTAACATGTTCTCCTTTTATTTGCTTATTCTAGACCTTTTCTACTTTTCTCAAACCTGGAAACTCCTCCATTCCCCTCACTTTTATCCACCTCTCTTTGATCTTCAGCCTCTTTCTATTGGATCAACTCCCTTAGCTTTAAAACATGTTCTATTATCTTCCTTTTTTAAAAAAACAAATCAATGAAAACTTTCCCAGCCATGGACTCCCTAGCCATCTACCTCTATCTTTTTCTTTAGATTCATAGTCATGCTTCTTAAGTTTTCATATCCAGTCACTACTTCATCACTGCTATGGTTTGGATGTGATTTATCCTCTAAGGTTCATGTGTTAGAGTCTTGGTTCCCAGTTGGTGGTAAGGGATCTTTAATAGGTAGATCTATTGGGAGGTCCATAGGTCACTAGGGATGTGCCCTGAAGAAACTGAGGTTTTACTCTTAGGACCCTGGTTAGTTCTCACAATAGGATGGTTATAAAGGCCTAAGCCTGGTCTATGCAGCCTTTCTGGCTTCCTATTTGATGATGTGATTTCTCATTCTCGCTCACATTCCTGCCATTTATCAGGGATCCCTTGTAAAAGCCAAAGCTAAGCTGTTTGAACTTCCAGGCTTCCAAAACTATTGGCAAAATAAAACTATTTTCTATGTAAAGTTAGCTTGCCTCACATATTTCATTTTAGTAACATAAAATGGTCTAATACAATGCCCAATTTCCAGTCAACTCAGTGCAGGCACTCTTTCACTTGAAGACCTCTTGCTAAGTCAACAGAATAGGTATTTGGTTTAATTACTGACCTTTCAACAGCATTCAACAAACTCAGCCACTCCCTCCTGTTTCACACATTTATTTCCGGTAGCTTCCATTGCTTTCACTTTCCTGATTTTGCTTCAATATGTCCAACCATTAAAAGAGAATTATTAGGGATTCCTCTTCTACAAAGTCTTTCAATATTATTTTCCGAGTCTCAGTTCTAGGTTCATTTAAAAAATCCCTCTATATTCTCCTCCCTTGCAACCAATCACACACACCCCCAGGCTTCAAATCCATCTGTTTTAGTGAATTCCAAATGTATGTTTCCAGATGGGATTTATTCTCTGAGCTTTGTAACTTTACATGCAGTTGGCTGTTCAACATCTCTATTTGAGTATCATATTTTACAGGCATCTGAAACCCAGTGTGTTCAAAACTAATTTTATCTCTCAAATCTGCTTCTCCTCTAACTCTTCTCCATATTAATAAATGACACTAGCTTTTATTCAGGCCAAACTGTTGCTTGACCCATTAACTTTGAACTCTGTATTTAACTAATTACAAGCCTGACAGTTCATTCAACAAATAATTGTAGGAGATCAACTATATTCAGGCACTTTTTAAAGTACTAGATATACAGTGTAGAACAAAAAAGACAAAAATCTCTGTTTTCTATAGAGTTTATATTTTAGTAATACAAGATATGTGAACCTAACATTTTGTCTGGCATTAATAGGACCACGAAATGGTCCATTACACCATTTCAAGTGAAGATGCCTGACCACTCCCTGTGTAAGTTACTGTATCATGCTTAAAGAACAACTAAGAAAACCAACTTGAATGTGTTTTCAATGAAAAAATTGAGGGAGCTGTAAGTTTACAGCCTGGAGACCTAAAGAAAATGAAAATTGTCTCTACATATTAAAGTACAGTAACCTGAAAGAAGGCTTCTACAGCATTCACTAATTCAACACACATTTATTAAACATCTGCTTCAAGCTATGTAGCTAGATACTATTGATAATTGTGTACAATGTCACCCTACCTTCAAGCTAACAAGCTAGCCAAACAGTTTCATGAATTTTGGCAGAAAACACCTGGATCAAAGACAAAGGACTTTATTCATTGCAGCATAGCAAGCAGTGTGAGTTTCCATATTCCCTTTGGTTCTGCTATCCTCCTATCCCCTGCCTCTCACCACATACCAGGACCACAATACCATGGGGGAAGCCCAGGTGCCCACTGTGCATCCAGTGGGTTTGTGTTTTGCTGAGAAAACCCCAAGTTTAAGAAATATTAATATTCTATAATGGACTGTAAACCAACTGGCTAAGCCTTTGGGCAGTGGGGGAGGAGGAGGGATTATCTTTGTTATACCGAACACCAATAATCCTGCTTTTTGTTCTGAAGGGAAGTACTTATTTCGGTGTTCTAAAGCTGTTCACTATACAAATGTCCTTGAAAAGATGGTTATATTAGGATTCTCCACAAAAACAGAACCAACAGTATGCATATTTACACAGAACTTTAAGGAATTGAATCACTCTGCAGATACCACAGACTAGCTCATTTGACAGATAAAATTAACCATCACAAGAGTCCAGAACAAAAGCCATTAGGACTTCTGTTCACAAGACGTGCAAAAACGAGAGACACCCATGGAGAGCATTTCCCCAAACGCTTAATTTTTAAAACGCACTAATTACCAGTTTCTTAGATTATGTCTACATCTCCCAATTACACCTCTTAAGACATAATACAAAATTAATTATGAAGACAAAGTGGTGGGGGGTGAGATTTCCCACATAGGTATCATCTGAGGACAATTTTATAGGGTGACCAAAAAATTTATTTTCCGGGATCACACTGAAAACGGGCTTCCACGGTTCACAGATTAGTGTAGTGGCTCCAGGAGACATTGCATAATAACTTAGGTACCATCATTTGGTCATCTGTTTCCTGGCTGATTTCACCAGGATTTACAGGATCTTGGATCCCTGCGCCCTCTGGACCCTGCCCCAACCCCTCTTGGCCCCGACTTAGAGGCGCAACACACTACTCCTCGCCCCTCCCTCCAGGTCTCCCCTCAGCCCCCGCGCTTCCGGCCCCGCGCGGAGGACTGTGGGAGCGGCTTCCTTGGATTCCGCCGCTGGCAACCGTTCCAGCCCTTCCAACCGTTCCCGCTGAGTAGATTCGCGCAAACGGCCGCGTCTTCCCTGGACTCAACTCGCCGTCACCCCACTCCTCTCAGCGAGAGGTAGGAGAAGGGCCTTGGGGCCCGAGCGCCTCAGACTCCGTGCGGCTGTGCTGCGCCGCGAAAGGCGCGCGGAGCCCACGGGGAGCCTCCTCCTGCTCGCGTTGTGGGGCCTGCGGAGGGGCGGAGGACAGACTGCCCGCCCTCGGCCCCTTCCCGCCCACCTGTGGCGGGAAGTCCATGTGGTACCCGTGTCCTTCCTTCGTTGACGCTGGCGTTGGTTCGCACACATAGGTTTCCATAGCTAAGACCAGTTTTTATTACTCTTCCTAAAGGGATGGGCGGTCCAGTTTTTCTTGGGATGGCCGTACCAGTACCAGGTCGTAGTCACATGTTAACGAAGCACCTCCAAATACAAGAAGACCATTATACCGGCTCTAGAGTTTCACAGCAAATACAGCGACCGTTCCTTTTAGAGATTTAATTCCTTTTGGAGATTGTTTAATAAAAGGTTGAGCCAGAAATGAAGGCAGAAGTGAACAAAACAATGCATAAAGTATATATAAATTCCAATACACTAAGTATAGTTAATCCTCTGTATCCCCAGGGAATTGGTTCTAGGACCCACTCCCCTTTAATTCCAAAATTAATTGCTCGAGTCTCCCTGAACCAGCAGTATATAATTTATACAATTATTCTAAATACATAAGTAATTCATTTTTGGGTTACTTACAAATCCTAACACAATGTAAATTTTATGTAAATAGTTATTATAAACAATTGTTTAGGAAATAATGACAAGAAAAAGTCTGTATGTTTTCAGATGTAATTCCCTCCCATCCCCAAGTACTTAACAGGATGCAGACTCCGAAGATATGGAGGGCCAGCTACGGGTTTCCCAGTTTTTTTTTTTTTTTTTCTGAGCCTAACATTACAGTTTTTCTGTTTACCAGGCTGATTTTCTGGTTGTGATTGAGAAACTACAATCGACATGTTGGAAGTAGACTGTTTATCAGAGTAGAAGCATGTTAAGAAATAACTTTTACATTTAAAAAAATGTTTTACTGGCACTTAATTATATTGAGGTGGCATTATCCTCAAATTATTTCAAGATAAGAAGCTTGTTGTGTGTATAAGCTGCTTCTGAAAGAGCTTGGAGTATCCAGAAACTCTAAGTGTAATATTTATTTTGCAAAAGTAGCTCTTAGCCATAGGTAATTGCTTTCACCTTTCCTAGGTTTGCTTTCCAAATCTTTAAGAATAGTATATTCCACTAAATGTCTGTTCAACTAAAGACTCTCCCAAATATAATTTTTTTACAATCTGGTTTACAACCCAGCAAAAAGGATCTCTAACTCTAAAAGTTGCTTGTTAATGTGGAAGCTAGACTATTTAAATAGGGCTCATAATCAGGAAGTTCTTGCTTAGCATAATGATTCTCAAAGTGGGATCCCTGGACCAGCAGTATCAGCATCACTTGGTGACTTGATAGAAATGCACATTATATGGAATTGAGAGGGTGATAATATCCCCCACTGAAGACTTACTGAATCAGAAACAGTGGTGGCTGGGGAGAAGCAATCTGGATTTAATAAATTTTTAGGTTTCTGATGTTTGAGAGCCACAAATATAGTACAGTAGTCCCCCCCTTATATGCATGGGATATGTTTGGAGGCCCACAGTAGACACCTATAACCTTTGGTAGTACTAAACCCTATTTATGCTCTGATTTTTGCTATACATACTTACCTATGATAAAGTTTAATTTATAAACTAGTCACTGTAATAGGTTAACAATACTGAAAAGGAACAGTTATAGCAATATGTTGTAATAAAATTATGTGAATCAATCTTCTCACTCAATATATCTTTTTTTTTTTTTTTTTTTTTTTTTTTGGTACCAGGAATTGAACTCAGGGGCAGTCAGTCGCTGACACAACCCCAGCCCTATTTTGTATTTTTTTAAAAAATGTTTTTTTTAGGGGCTGGGGATGTGGCTCAAGTGGTAGCGCGCTTGTCTGGCATGCGTGTGGCCCGGGTTCGATCCTCAGCACCACATACAAACAAAGATGTTGTGTCCGCCAAAAACTTAAAAATAAATACTAAAATTCTCTCTTAAAAAAAATGTTTTTTTAGTTGTTGATAGACCTTTATTTTATTTATTTATATGTGGTGCTGAGAATTGAACCCAGTGCCTCACATATGGCCAGGCAAGTGCACTACTGCTGAGCCCCAGCCCCAGCCCCCTATTTTGTATTTTATTTAGAGATAGGGACTCACTGAGTTGCTTGGTGCCTCAATAAGTTGCAGAGGCTGGCTTTGAACTTGCCATCCTCCTGTCTCAGCTTCCCAAGCTGCTGGGATTACAGGCATGTGCCACAGAGCCCAGCTCAATGTATCTTTTTTTAAAATATTTTTTAGTTGTTGATGGACCTTTATTTTATTTATATGTGGTGCTGAGAATTGAACCCAAGACCTCACACATGCTAGTCAAGCACTCTGCCACTGAGCTACAACCTCAGCCTCTCTCAATATATCTTATTCTATTATTCTTACCCTTTAATAATGTGTGTTGATACTAAAATGTGACTCTCTTTGGCATATCTGAATTGCCAGCTTCATGATTTTTGTACTTCAGGGCCATAAATAAGTAAAATAAGGGTTACTTGAGTACAAGCACTGTGATACTGCAAGAGTTGACCTAATAACCAAGATGGCTACTAAGTGACTAATGGGTCAGTAGCGGATACAGCGTGGATATGCTGGATAAAGGGATGATTCAGGTCCCACGTGGGTTCAAGCAGTACTATAATATTTTAATCACACGACTTATAATGGAATGTTACTTAAAATGCATGAATTGTTTATTTCTGGAGTTTTCCACTTCATATTTTTGGACTGTGTAGTTAAGTGCAGGTAACTGAAGGCATGGAAAGTGAAACCATGGATAAGGGAGAAAAGTGGCCTCCATATTATCTGAGCCAAAGCTTTTAAGTTAAAATGTTTTATGCTTCTTCCACCAGTGACCCTTCAGAGGTATTTTGGAATGACTGTTTTTATCTGGCTGACATTTGCTCTCACAGTAATGAATTTTCATCTTCAAAGAGTAATGAGAAATTAACTCAAAGTGGATCAAGGAATTGTAAAAACTGAAACCATAAAACTCTAAGGGAAAAAATAGGCATAAATTTTCATGACCTTGGTTTAGGCATTTGTTTCTTAGATGTGATACCAAAAGTGTAAGCAACTAAAGAAAAAAATTGATAAATTATACATCCAATTTTAAAATCTTAGTGCTTTACAGGATACTATCAAGAAGTGAAAAGACAATATATAGAATGGGAGAAAATATTTGCAAAGCATATATGCAATAAGGTCTAGTAGCCTGAAAAATAAAGATTTTTAGTTATATAAGACCATATTATTAAAGGGCAAAAAATCTGAACAGACATTTCTCCAAAGAGATTATGCAAATATCCAATAAACACATGAAAATATGTTCAACGTCACTAATCGTCAGGAAAAATCTGAATCAAAATCACAGTGACATATTTCACATTTACTACTGTGGCTCTACCAAAAAGAGGGACAATAACAAGTGTTGGCTAGGACATGGAGAATTTAGAAACCTCACATTGCTGAAGGGATGTAAAGTGTTGCAGCCACATTAGAAAACAGTCTGGTAGCTTTTTCAAAAGTTAAACATAGAGTTACCCTCTGACCCAGCAATTCCATTCCTAGATATAAACCTGATAGAATTGAACATATATTCATGCCAAAACTTTATGCAAATATTCACAACAGTGTTACAAGTTTCAAAGTGGAACCAACCCTAGTGTCCACTAACTAATGAATAGATAAACAAAATGTTATAAATTTATTATTCAGGGCCCCATTTTTCTTTATGAGATGAAGAATATGTTTTGGAATTAGATAGTGGTGATGGTTGCACAACTTATGACTATACTAAAAACCACTGAAATACTTTAAAAGGGCTAATTTTATAGTGTGAATCATATTTCAAAAAGTAATAATTTTATTAATTTTTAAATATAAATAATTTTTAAAAGGCTCTGAGAAGTGACATATTTGGTACTATGCTGAACAATAAAATTTTTAAATGGAATTTTCTTAGGGATTTACTGGCATACTTAAAATAGTAAAAAAAAAAAAAAAAAAAGAAAATATACTACTAGGTAGACAAGTAATTCTATACTACATTTTTTTGGCTGCTGGCTCTCTTACACCTCTGACCCTCAGAATTGCCTAAACTACTGACTTGATTTGAATGACACTTCTGGGACTCCTTCCAGACTGTCAAACAATTATTATATTTATAGCAAAAGTACACAGTAATTACATTTTTCTCATGCTTCTATTTTATTTGCTTTGACATCTATTTTATTCTGCCTAAGCATGTTTTTCTCAACATTTATTATGAAAGTTTTCAAGTGTGTAGCAAAGTTTAAAGAATTTAACTGTGACCCTTTTACTTGCTACCTGGTTTCTACCATTATCATTTTTCCATACTTGCTTTATCATATGGCTGTCCTATTCATGTATCAACCCTTCTTTTTATACATTTCAAACAAAATTGCAGATATTAAACTTCCTCTTAAATACTTGGCATGCTTACTAATTTAGAGTTCAATGTTTATCTACTGTTTTTCTTTTCAAGATAGAATTTACAAAGAAAAGCAGAAATCCTAAGTGTGCATTTGTTGAGTCTTCATACGTGGATGCTAGTGTAACTGAAACCCCCATCAAAACATAGAATATTTCTCATTACTCCAGAAAATTCTCTTGTGCTGCTTCCAATTTAATCTCTACTTCCCCACCCGCAACAAGCAACCACTGTTCTGATTGTTTTTTTTCATAGGTTAATTTTTGCCTGTTCTAGAACTTTATATAAATGAAACAGTGCTCAATGTACCATTTTATATAAGGCTTCTAGCACACAGTGTAATTGAGATTCTTTCATATTGTTATATATGCCGTCAGTGCATACATTTTTGTATTGCCAAATAGTACTTCATTGCATAAATATACCATATTTTGCTTACCCATTCTATTGCTGGGCATCTTGTCTAATTCTAATTTTGTCCATTATGAATAAAGCTGCCATAAACATTCTTACATAAATCTTTTTGTAGACATATTTTCATTTCTCCCAGGTAAAAACTCTGGAGTAGAATTGCTGGGTCCTGAAAGGTAAATATTAATTTATGAAACTGCCAGATTTTTTCCCAAAATTGTACAATTTTATACTCCTATCAACAGTGTATGAATATCCCAATTGCTTCACATTTTTGCTGGCCTTATATGTTGTTGATCTTTTAAACTTTATCTATTATGGTGGGATTATAGTGGTATTTGCATTGCATTGGGCTATTGCTTATGTTTCTTCTGCACTTGATACTAAGCTCCATGAAAATCAGGGTAATCAGCTATACCCTTCCCTCAGTCCTATCACTGTTTTTTCAATGTAGAAGGTATGGAATAAATATAAAATGAGGGCAATGAATGAATGTTTTGACACCTACTTTTAGGAATTTGAAAAAAAACCCTGAAGCCATAGAAATATGTATAGTTAAATTTGGCCAAAAAAGGTTATGCATTCGAATTGAGAATTATTTCTTGGGGCTTGGGGTATAGCTCAATAGTGTGCTTAGCAGCAATGCCCTAGGTTCAATTCCCAGCACCCCCAAGTGTGTACACACACACACACACACACACACACGTACACACACATATATTTTAATTTTTATACCAGTCACACATTGTATTAACCAGTTTTCTGTTGCTGGGACAAAATAGCTGAGAAAATCAACTTAGAGGAAGAAAGTTTTTTTTTGGCTCATAGTTTCAGAGGCTTTAGTTCATTGTCAGCTGACCCCATTGTTTCTGGATCTGTGTTAAAGCTGTACAGCATAGAGGAAGGGCATGGCAGAGCAAAGCTGCTTTCCTCAGAAAAGAGGAGTCAGGAGAGGGAGGGAGAGAGAGAAAGAGTAAGCAGGATATGCCCTTGGTGACTATTTCCCCCAACTAGGTCCCCCTTGTACCATGGTTACCACCTCCCAATAATGCATTCAACCATAAGTAGATAAGTCTGTTTATGAGGTTAGTTCTCTCATGATCCAGTCACTTCCCAAAAGCCCTTCTTTTGAACATTAATGCACTGGGGACCAAGCCTTTAACAAATGAACCTTTGGGGGATATTCTACATCCAAATCATAACACATATTTGCACTGTTGATTTTTCTTAGGCACAAATGATGCAAAATGTGTACCTGGCTCCAGAGACAGATGATGATGATCTTTATTCTGGTTACAATGACTACAATCCAATCTATGATACTGAGGTAAAACAAAAAAAACAAAAAACTTTTTTTTATATTAGTCTTTTGTGAACTAGCTCAGTTGATATATGAAGACTTTGGATTTGAAGGTTCTCTGCTTTTTTATGCTTTAAGTAAGTTGACTTAAAAATCGAAAAGTGCTATTAGTGAAGATTCTGCTAACTTCCACCAATAGTAATTATTGTAATAGAAGGGAAGATCATGAGAAATATTATATAAATGAATGAAGATGAGTTATATACTTCTGTTTTTCATCAATATGTGAATTAAAAAGACTTAAATCATCTGGAAGTACTTTTTTTTTAAAGAGAGAGAGAGAGAAAGAATTTTAATATTTATTTTTTAGTTTTCTGCAGACACAACATCTTTGTTTTTTGTATGTGGTGCTGAGGATCGAACCCGGGCTGCACGCATGCCAGGCGAGCGTGCTACCGCTCGAGCCACATCCCCAGCCCCCTGGAAGTACTTAAAAGCAGGTTTTTCTTTCTTTATTATTTTTTCTTTTTTTAGTGTACTAAATTTGAAGTGTCATGTAGTTAGTTGTAATAATAACAAGTATAATATATAACCTAGTCACTTGAAACTGTTGCTTAAGATGATAATACAATATACAGTTTGTCAAGGTACAAAGAAAAAGTTACAAAAATTGTGTTTAGTGTTTGTCATTTAATTAGAATTTATTGAGCTTATTCATAACATTTTATGAATAGTTCAAGAATCTTAGAAGACTCTTTTTACCAAAAGATTTATCAAAATAGAAGTATAATTAATTATGCTGTAGGTTGCCTTTGGCTTTGTATTTTACACAAAAGTTCCCAGTTTTTATGGCTGAACATTTTGTACTTATTTAATTTTCTGTAGTGTGATATGGGAGGTTATAAAGATAATTTAAAGTAAAAGTTAAAGAAGAAATGCTTGTAATAAAATCATGTTTAAAGTGCATTGTATTAGTATCCTGTTAATATGAACATTTTACTTTGATTTTCTACAGACTTTTAAAAAAGTAAATTGAGGACTGGCTCAGTAGTAGAGTGCTTGCCTCGCATTTGTGGGGCACTGGGTTTGAGCCTCAGCACCACATAAATAAATGAAATAAAGGTGTTGTGTCCATCTACAGCTAAACATTAAGAAAAAAAGTTAATTGGGGGCTGGGATTGTGGCTCAGCGGTAGAGCGCTCGCCTAGCACAGGCAGGACCTGGGTTCGATCCTCAGCACCACATAAAAATAAAGGCATTGTGTTGTGTCCATCTACACCTAAAAAATAAGTATTTAAAAAAAAAGTTAATTGGTAGTGACTTCATTTTATATGTATTAATACCAAGCAAGGATATTAGTCTGTTTCTTGTTATTATAACAAAATACTTGAGGCTTGGTAATATATAAAGAAAAGATATACCTCTGTTTTGGAGATTGAAAGTCCAAGATCAGGCAGTTCCATCTGTTGTCCTCTGGTGACGGTCCTTGGGTTGCATTGTGATAGGAGTGGTTACAACAAGCCAGATCACATGGTGAGACAAGAAGCCAGAGTAGAGAGAGAAGGGCTACTTTGGTCTTCTTATAAGAACCCATTCTCAGGCTAGGGTTGTAGCTCAGTGGTAGAGCGCTCGCCTCTCATGCATGAGGCACTGGGTTCAATCCTTTGCACCATGCAAAAATAAATAAGGGCTGGGGTTGTGGCTCAGTGATAGATTGCTTGCCTGGCATGTGTGAGGCACTGGGTTTGAGTCTCATAACTACATATAAATAAATAAAGTCCATTGACAACTAAAAAAGAAATATTAAAAAATTTTTAGGAACTAATTCCACAAGACCTCCATAAATCCCTTTTGAGGACGGCACTTCCAATGATCTGATTACCTCCCCATCTCTCAAAGATTACACATTTTAGCATCATCACACTGAGGACCAAACTTCCAACATGTGAACCTCTAGGGGACAAACTACATTCAAACCATAGCAGCAGGTATATTTTTGTCTGAAGTAAATTGGAATAAATTAAAGGCAAGTGAGAGAGTTGTACTAAAGTGTACCTGAGTAATTACAGCCAAATTTATGTTCTAGAAGAAGTAGGAAATGAAATCTTATTAAAAGATTGGCAGTTGGTAAGACTGGGTGTTTTTTTAGAGAGCTTAAAAAATGACATTTTGTTCAGAAACCTAAGAACAATTGTATCTCTGACCTCGACTAATGTTTCTTTCCTCAGATTTCCTGAGGAAAAATATAAGTCAAGAATCAGGAAAGCAAAATAACTTATTTCAACTGAGATGATTCCAAATGACAGAACAGGTTGAACTCAATGGAGCCAGCTAGGTTAACTTCAGTCTGAATCTCAAGATTTTACCTGTCCAGTGAAATGCAAAGGTTTTTCACTTGAGCACATGTAAACAAAATAATAGAAAGTGTCTGTTTCCTTGCTTGTAAAAAATATGCCCTTTTTTGTCCTGGGGCTTTCTCAGGTAGGAATGGTAGCATGACCCTAGTATATGGGAAAAGAGGGAGAGGGAAAGGAAGGGAGGGAGGGGTACAGATCTCTTCTTACTGCTGTAGCTACTGGGAAGGAAGGAAGCGAGAGAGGGAGGGAGGGAGGGAAGGAAAAGAAGGGTCATATCCTATATGTGCGGTCTTTTAACCAGGCATTATGATACTGACCTTTTGAATAATAGTTAATAAAATGCCCTTAATAAATTAATTAACATAATCAGTACTCTTATTTGTAAAAAGGAAGGAGCCTTGATATTTGGGGGAAGATTTGAGGACAGGAGTCCTTGAATCTCAACCCTGATGTCAGCATCTAGGATATGATGAATTATAGAGGATCTTGAATACCATAAGAACTTAAACATTTTTCCCCAATTATCTTTTCATATTTGAATGTTAAATTTGCCTTTTCATTTTAGGAATTGGAGAATGATACAGGTTTTCAGCAAGCAGTGAGAACAAGTCATGGCAGAAGACCTCCCGTAAGTGAATTTTTTAAAAAAATGGTAAAAATCACATATCATAAAATTTATCATCTTAATTATCTTGAAATGTAAAGTTTAGTAGTGTTAAATGTATTCACATTCCAGTGAAACAGGTCTTCAAATTTTTTTCATCTTGTAAATATGAAACTCTGTGACTATTAAACAACAATTCCCCATCTTCTCCCCTTTCCTAAGTCCCCAGTAACCACCATTTGCTTTCTATTTCTGTGGATTTTATCATTCTGGGTACCTTACATAAGTGGAATCATAGAGTATTTACATTTTTAAGACAGATTTATTGCACTTAGTATAATGTCCTCAAGTTTTATCCATGTTGTATCATATAACAGCATTTCCTCTTTTTAAAGGCTTCTACTGTATATATGTACCGCATTTGGTTTAACCATTCATCTGTCAATGGAGAACTGTCTATTTTGATGTTGAGTTATAGAAGTTCTTTATATATTTTGGATATTAACTAATTAGATATATATGATTTGCAAATATTTTTCCCATCCAATAAGTTGCATTTTCATGCTATTGATTGTATTCTTTGAAGTGCAAAGATTTTTATTTTGATGTAGTTCTACTTGTCTAAAAATTTTTTTTTTTGG
Organism: Spermophilus citellus; assembly: GCF_964194105.1. Lineage (NCBI taxonomy): Eukaryota > Metazoa > Chordata > Mammalia > Rodentia > Sciuridae > Spermophilus > Spermophilus citellus. The sequence goes on along the minus strand of NC_138182.1, from coordinate 74,934,621 downwards.
TTGTGCTTTTGGTGTTATATCCTAGAAATCATTGCCACAAGCAATTCCATGAAGCTTCTCCTCTATATTTTCTTCTAGGAGTTTTATAGTCTTAGGTCTTATGTTTAGGCCTTCAGCCTATTTTGAGTTACTTTGTTGTGTATGGTGTAAAAATGTGACCATATATGCAAGGGTTTATTTCTGCAGCCTCTTCTGTTTCCTTGATCTTGTCTTTATGCTAGCACCACACCGTTTTGATTACTATAGCTTTGTCATGTTTTGGAATCAGGCAATGTGAGTCTGATAATTGTTCCTCTTTTTCAGAATTGTTTTAACTTTTTAGGGACCTTTGATATTTCATATGAATTTCAGGATGAATGTTTCTATTTGAACAAAAGGCAATGTTAGGATTTTGATAGAGATTGGCTTGAACCTGTGGATCACTTCAGGTTGTATGAACATCTGAACAACATTTAGTCTTCCAATTCATGAATATCTTATGTCTTTTTCATTTGTTTGTGTCACCTTTAGTTTCTTTCAGTAATGTTTTATAGATTTCAGTGTATCCAATAAGTGGATTTTAAATTTTTCTTATTTTTATTTGACATGTTGTATTAGTCAGTTTTTCCTTATCATAACGAGATACTTGAAACAGGTCAACTTTGTAAAGTCTGGGAGCTGAAAGAACAAACAACATGTAGGATCTGGTGAGGGCTCTATGGTACATTGCAGAGCATGGGTGGGAGGAAGGATCCCATCTTGAAAAGGAATCTTGAGAAGAATTTATTGGTTAGGCTTAAGGTTTAAAACCGCTTGCTCTTGTGAGAATTTACTTTAGGAGACCAATTTTCCCCTGTCAGCAGAACCCCCTTGACTTCCCACTAGGCCTCCCTTACAGGATCCACAGTATCTCCCAGTATAGCCACTATGGGAACCATGCCTCCAACACATAAAACTTGGGGGATAAACCACATTCAAACCATAGCACATTTAATAGTTGTACACATAATTTTAAAGTATTTTAAATCAAAAGTTTCTGTATGCTTTTGAAAATATAAGTTTTGTGTATATAAAACATCAGAGTATGTTTACCTAAAATATTATTTTAAAAATATTTACCTTTCTACTTTTTAAAGTGCTAGAAATATTATTCCTTCAAAACATTGGGTCTTAATAATACAAATTATTTCTTTCTTGTATAGTGATTCTCTTCCACTGGTACATAAACCGCTACATTTATTTATTTATTTATTTATTTATTTATTTATTTATTTATTTTTGTAAAATAACTCTTTTGTAACTCTTAAGATTTTTGTATATGTCATGTGAAGCATAGATATGTGTTTTCCACGGTGCATGAAATCTGCCAAACTTCTTTTGTAGTTGAAAATAAACAAGGCTGGGACTAAGTGAAATAGTGAAGTATAGAGAGTTTCCCCTCTAATGATCTATACCTAACATTCTTTTTTAAAAACAACTTTCCCCTCCTAGTTTTATTATAGCAGCTGTTTTCAACTGGGGACAGTTTTGCCCACCCACACCTCTAGGGGACATTTAGCAATGTTTGGAGATAATTCTGGTTGTTATAGAGTGCTGTTAGTATCCGGTGGATACCCATAGTTGCTACTAAACATCCTATAATGCATAGGTCAGTTCCACATAATAAAGAATTATCCATTCCAAGAGGTCAGTACTGCCAACATTAGGAAACCCTGATGTAGCAACTCCTCTGCTTTAAAATGAGATACTCTCCTGCTTTCATCTTCCTTCACTTTTTTTATTCTTTCTGCCATCTTCCCTAGCACACATTCTAGTTTAGTAAAAATCAATGATTAGTATTAAACATTTAACATGAAAAGAATCTTGTGAGTAGTTTGCCTCATCTCATTTGGTGTAAGTGAATGTAGCATGGTTCCCTGCAATGAGTTTAACTAGCTGTCAGAGTCCTCCATAAGAGTTCCCTAATTTCTCAAAGCAATTGCAAGCAAAGCCAAGGGTTCCCAGCACTACCTTTAATAATTCTCTGGAATTACTCATAGAACTCAATGAAATCTATTGTACTCCCAAGTTTATTGCAACGGAAGGATACAGATTAAAATCTGCCAAGGGAAGGAGGTGTATGGGACAGAATTTGAGAGTGGTCCACATATAGAGCTTCTGATTGTCATTTCTCTATGGAGCCAGGAGTGGTTGTAACTTTTCCTGGCCACTGTATGCGACAGTACTCACAAATTACTGCCAACTAGGGAAGTCCACCTAAGATTTTGATGTCCAAAAATTTTATGGGGCTTAATCACATACTGCCTCTATAGTTACCCTTTGGTCTCCAGCCCCTCCTGGAGATCCAGGCTGGTAACTCTGGTAGGTGAAACTGATATGTCCCAATGCACCTACCATAGATCACACTGTTAGATCTTCCACTGATCAAGGCTCCCAGACAATCAAAGACATTCTTATCAAGTAGATAGGAGTCTAGAGATCACTTCCCAGTAGCCAAGGGAAAAGGCCAGGTCTCTCTTTGGGTAAAGTAATTCTTCAGTACATATTCCACAGCTAGTATTTTAGTTTTAAGGTTAGTTTCATTATTGGAAGAAAAACCAGAACACTGGGTTCTGCTAGGCTAGTGACTAGACTGTGGACTTTTGAAGAGACTCTCTGTTTGACTCATTGTTCTTTTCCTTATTGACCATGACTTAGTAAATCAGGTGATTCACAGTAGGTGATAATTTTGCCAGACTGGCTGCTTTAGTCAGCTTTGGAGTTGTTATGATCAGAATATCTGACAGGAAAATCTTATAGGAGGATAAGTTTATTTGGGGCTCATGGTTTTAGAGATCTCAGTCCATAGATGGCCAACTCCATTGCTGTGAGCAAGGTGAAGGAGCACATCATGGGGGAAGAGCCCATCAGAGGAAAGCTTCTTAGCTAATGGCAGGATCAGAAAGCAGAGAGAGAGAAGGGGCCTGTTACAAGGCGTAATGCAATAAGTTGTAAAAAAAAGAAAATAAATTGCTGTGGGACCATGAAGAGAGGTTATTTTCCAGTAGTTGGGACAATTAGAAGATGTTTCTTAAAAGATTAAATTAGAGTTATATTAAAGGATCTATGAAATTGAGGCAGACCTTTAGATATAGGAGGAAGGACACTGCAGGTGAGGGGAAAAACGACAAAGGGTTGAGACAGTATAGGAGCTTGTCAATGCTGACTACAAAGAACAACAGCAGCAAAACAGATGTAGTCATTAGGTAAAACTTAAAAAACAGTAATGTTCTTTTGCCCTCTGTTTGTTCTCAAGGAGAAAGTTGCTGAGACCTGTATTCTTCCCTTCTAGCCTTTTCTAAGACCTAGAGCCAACTTTTTCAAGCATTTGTGTTCTAAGCCCTGCAATATTAAAATACCTGCCCACAAGAAGGCAAAGACCCAAAGATTAAAGTTCATCTAACAACTCATGTATTAAAACCTATAATTCAGGCATCTATTTTTCTACAAAATAAATAGATGTGTATTTTTCCATATTTTCCTCTATCATAATATGTTCGTTATTATTCAGTTCAAAATATTTTCTGATTTATATGGCAATTTCTTCCTTGACCCATGGATTATTTGGGAGTAAACCTCTTAATTTCTAAAATGTTCTAATCATCTTTGTTTTAAATTGTTTTTTAGCTTTATTCTTAGGTAGGGAACATAATCTGTCTGATTTCAATTCTTTGGAATTTATTAATATTACCCAAGTGCATTTTCAAGGAATGTATATTCTGCAGTTGATAATAAGTACAATGTATGGTACAGTGTATAATTGGATCAAGTATATTAATGATTTTCTTTAGGAGTTCTATATTTTTTATGAGGTTTTTTTTTGGTCTACTGGTTCTGTTATTAATGGGAAGTACAAGCACATCTTGCACTGTTAAGGATTTGTCTATCTCTTTTTGGTCTTTAGCAGAAGATTTTATAATTGTTATATCTATATGGTAAAATGAACCTTTTATTGTTGTGAAATATCTTTATTTCTAATAATGCTTTATGTCCATTTTGTCAGATGTTAATATGTTGATATAGTTATATAAGCTCTCTTTATGTCTAATATTTGCATCATATGTCTTTCCCAGTTTTTACTTCCAAGTTTTCCAGATCCATGTTTAAGATGTATCTCAATAGAAACATGTAATTGGGCTCTAGTTTTTAAAATAGTCTATCTTCTTATTTTATTGAGACATCTTATTTACATTTAATGAAATATTGTATTTAAATTTTATTACTTATTTGGGTTTTTTCCTCTTTTAAGTTTTGTTCTGTTCCTTTCCCTCCCTCCCTCCCTCCCTCCCTTTCTTTCTTTCTTTCTTTCTTTCTTTCTTTCTTTCTTTCTTTCTTTTTTTGCCTTCATTGCTTGTTTTTATTATTCTATTTCCCTCTTCTGTTATCTTGGTAGTTTATATTCTTTAACCATTTTTTTTGATGTGTTCCTAAACATTACAATACTCATCTTTAACTTATGAAAATCTATTATAAACTAGTAGTTTTGCTACTTTCTCTACAATGCCAAAATTTTACACTATTTTCAGTTCTAGAATTACCATTTATTCTTTTTGTTGTTGTTCTCTACTGACTTGTCAATCTTGTCTTTTAACTCATTGAACATATTAAGCATGATTATCTTGAAGTCTATGTCTGGTATTTTCATTACATGTATCTCCATCTGGATTTCTTTTAATTTGTTTGTGTTTCTTGTGTTTTTGGTTAGTTAGTCTTGCCTCCTGTATGTCTGATTCTTTTTGATTAAACACCAGACATTGTAAATGAAAAATTATAAAAGTAATTTATCGCTCTATGTCTCTGTTAGTATCTGATAGATACTAGCCACATGTAACTATTTATTTGAAATGAAAAATTCAGATCCATCTTGCAGTAGTCACATTTTAAATACTCAGTAGTCATGTGTGGCTAGTGGCTATTGCAGATATAGAACGTTTTGTTATGCAGAAAGTTCTGTTGGATAGAACAGCTCTCAGGATTGTAGAGATAATTTACTTTTACTTATGACTCTAGCAGTACAAGGTATCTCTGGCCTCCTTAATCTGGTTGGATTGGAAGTGATTCTAAATTCGACTTTATCCTTAAAGAAGCCTGGTTGGTATACTTCTATTTGCCTTTCAGCTTGAGGGTATGGTCTTTTGAGTGCAAGCTAGAGCCTGGAGGATTATCAGAGCTGCCTCTTTGGCAGTCCCCCAACTCCACTGTTTATCCCCTCAGACTGTGAGTTTTTCAAAAACTGTGCTCAGTTTCTCATCCATGCTTTTGAAATGAACAGAGTCTATCAGAGAAAAATAGCGCAAATGCAGGTTCACCTCTCAGGTCTTCCCTTCTCTTCTTAATTTTGAGACCTTGCAATTCTTCAGTTTTGATGGTTCTCTGGTGCATGGAAACAATTTTTTAAACATGTTTTTGTCCCTAGCCTTTTTAATTGTTTTTAGTAAGAAGGTTTTTTTTTTTTAAAGCAATAATCCATCATAGCCAGAAGTAGAATTCCTCAATGAATTGTATTTAAATATGTTGAACAATAAACAAGCCTAACAACTGTCCTGTTTAACACATTTTCACATGGTCCTATTTGAACCACTACAATTTTGTTATCAGCATACTTTATATACAAAGGTGAGCAAATTTAGGTTCAAAGATATTAACCAGTTGAGAGAGAATTGGGATTTAAACCCAGTTTCTTAGACATTAAAACCTGTATCTATTGTGTGGGCTAGTGGCTGGCAGTACTATAAATGTAGTAAATGTTGAATACATGATAGATGAAAGTATGAAACAGATCTTTCTTATTAGTACCTTAGGTCATTTCTAAAGTCTCCTTTCTCCTTTAGAATGAATTTCAAAATAAGTCTCTTTCTCAATACTTTCTCAATTAAGAAAAGTGAGCTCCCTAATATTAAGATAGAAATATTTAGAAGAATTATTCTAAATATTACATAAATATTTTCTTATTGATGAGTCTATATTTCCATTTCTTTCCCAATTTTCTATTCTATAGCTTAATCAGAATTCTGTTAACTGTGTTCTTTTTCCTCCCCAAGATAACTGCTAAAATACCAAGCACTGCAGTTACTAGACCTATAGCTACTGGATATGGGGTAGGTTTTGTAAGCTGCAAATATTAAGATGCTTTTTCTTAAACATAAGTCAGTTCTAAATAATGTTAGTAATCTTTCACTTTATGAACCAGATATAGTTTCCATTTGGATAGTTATAAGAATAGTTATGAACATTTAAAAAGTCTAATTTGATTAACAGCTTTGAACATTTTAGTCATTTTGATTTTAAATATATCAGAAAATATTTTGCTGACTTTCCATTTGTAAACCTTATGTTGGTTGATTAAGTTGCTTCATTTCCTGCATAATATAACCAAGTCTCATGTGTATTCCATTCATGTATTTTATGTGAAATCAGATGTTACCTAAATGTAATGTTGTTGATAATTATTTTTAAAAACTTACTAATTAATAAATGAAGAAATAAAATTTTTTAAAAAAGTGTTTTGGAGTTATATACTTAGGTCTTGCCTTAGAGATCTTTGGAGGAAAGATACTCTATAAAACTCTATAATAAATCTTTAAATCTTGTCCAAATTACCTACAAGTTGAAGGGAGAAAAAAATGGAAGCACGTGGTGGAATAGCATTTCCTAGTCTTTATGATAATATTTTCTAAGGGGTCAGAAAAATGGCTTTAGAACCCAGAAGTCCAGGGCACTTGCCTTTATAATGATCCTTTATGTAAGTGAAGAAAGTAGCCTTTTACATAATATAACTAACAGTATGTCATGTGAAACATACTTTCATTAATCATTCTGAACATGTACTCATAAATTTGATTTTTGGTGTTGTTTCAGAATAAGAGACAGCAAACTCTTTCTGTGAAGGGCCAGATATTTTAGGCTTTGCAGTTTATGTGGTCTTTGTCATAGCTATTCATCCACCTCTGCTTTTGTAATGCAAAACAACCATAGGCAGTGTGTAAGTGGATGGAGTTTGACTGTGTTCCATTTAAACTTTATAAAGGCTTTGGGTTGTTGTTGTTAACTTCTGATTTTAGAGTTTCATAGTTTGATTCTATGCCTTCAGGTGATAAATGGGAAAAAATTATGTGTAAGTTTACTTGTCAAAAGAATGAAGAAAAATTATAAAGAAAACATCTATAACTTGGTTTTTAAAAATAAAGGTAGCTGTGTTTAGGAATCTTTTTAACTGACTTTTCTGTTTATTAGTCCAAGACATCCCTGACATCATCAATGGGAAGACCAATGACAGGGGCTATTCAGGTATCTCTGCTATTTAGTTGTTGATTTTGTGCCTTTCTCATGACTTGGAATTTATACCAGAGATTCCCCTCTCTTTGTTATATATTTTAAAATGTTAAATTACTTATATAATGACCCTGATTCTTAAAATTGTGGGGTAAAGTTTAGACTGTCCTAAATTGTCAGATTTATGTTCAAAGATTGTTCTAAATCTTTGGATTTATGTATTGAGGTCTCAAATGAAAACCTATTGGGGAGTAGATATAGAAATGGTTTATATTGTATATATATGATGTGTTTGCTGAGACCTGCTTTTCTTCTGTTATCCTTTTCAATGATTGTGTTATGTGCTATATATAGGAGACCAGCCATAAGTAGGAGAGTATCTAAATAATGTTAATTAGTTTTTTCTTTTCAAACTGAGAGAAACCAAGTTATATCAAGGAATGGAAACTTTATGGAGAAAGAGAAAATACACAGGATTGATATATGAAGAGATAGAAGTAAGGAATAAGCGGATAGTAATTAAAATCAGTATTAAAATTGGGACTTTTTAAATATTATGATATGTGTCGTGTACAGAATTTTAAATAGGAGGTAGATCTTGTCTTAGAATACTTTTTAAATAATTCCTATTTTTTGAAGGATGGAGTAACTAGACCCATGACAGCAGTGAGAGCAGCAGGTTTTACCAAAGCATCTTTGAGAGGTTTGTTATACAATCTCTATAATAATTTTTTCATGTATCTTAATTTTTTACTGTTTTTGTATATATGAATGTCATTCCTGTTTTAAATAAAATCTAAAATGCCATTGATTATAATTGATCCTTATTTGAGGTACCACATAAGAAAGGAAGGGGCCATGCACAGTGGCGCATGCCTATAATCCTAGTGACTCAGGGAGCTGAGGCAGGAGGATGATGAATTCAAAGCCAGCCTCAGCAATTTAGTGAAGGCCCTGAGCAACTTATTGAGACCCTGTCTCAAAATAAAAAATAAAAGGGCTGGGATGTGGCTCAGTGACCCCTGGGTTAAATCCCTGGTATTAAAAAGAAATGGTATTAAAAAGAAAAAAAAAAAAGGAAAGAACAGAAATTGTTCTATAGCTCCATTGGAGTGGTAGTTAAAACAGTTTTTGATTTATGAAAATGTATTGAACCATGCATTTAAAATATGGCATTTTATTTTATATAAGTTAGAGCTTGGTTTAAAAAATGAAAGATGAAAATAGTATTTAATTATAGAAGCTAAGTAACAATTAAAACATAAAATCATGACAAAAATTAATGTTTATTACACCAGTAAGGAAAATTAGGAAGCCAATATCAGATTATAACTCTCATATGATTGATAATTTAGAGATCATACTAGATAGAGGTAGAGGTCACAGTGGGGAAATGCTAAGAGTATCTTTTATATGTTAACACAGAAATTTTATTTACATAGTTTCATGTATGTTAAAGATCTTACCAATTTCCTGACATATAAAATATTTATGTAGACTTAATAAATGTTATATCCATTTAACAAACAGGGGATCTAAATTATTTAATAAGTAGGTAAATGAAATAAGGTGCAAATTTCATGTTTTCTTCAGTTTTCTGGGTTGCAAATTAAATATGAACTCTTGAATTGTGTCTCAGGCTCTGCATTTGACCCACTTGGTCAATCAAGGGGCCCTGCTCCTCCTCTGGAAACCAAAAACGAAGATAGGTATGCAAGTCATTATGTTGTCATTTTGTTTATTGTTGCTGAATGTTTTTTATTTGTATTTTCCAGATGTGTAATTTAAAAAGTTTGTCCCAGCAGGAAAGTAATCAAACACCATCTCTAGTTCTTAGAACTAGCAAATAAATCAAATCTAAGAATAGCCACATGTGTTCTTTGCAGTTTTGTTACAGTATTATTTGACTTGACGCCTAATTGTTATGGGTGTCAGTAGTGTTTCTTTTGAAGGCCAAATGTGATTGTAAATGTTATGATTATTATAAAAGGACATTTAAAAGAAAAAAATTAAGAATACATATCAACTTAATCATATTATTGAGCAATATAATTTGTGTGTATCTGTCTGTGTATGGTGTTGGGGATTGAACTCAGGACCTTGCACTTGCCTACCACTGAGCTCCATCCTCAGTCTGAACAACATAATTTTTTGTAGAATTAACATAAGTTTTGTGCTGTTGTCTAGATAGTAGCTAAAACAACAACATCAACAGCAATTAAAAAAAAAAACAAAACGGCAGTATCCATTCAGCAGTATACATGTACTGGTATCTGAGTACCTTGATGTATACATTTCACAAACAATAAAAACAGTTAATATTACTGAGTACTTGTTGTGTGCAGGTACTGTTCCAAGTGCATTACACATAAAAATGGAGTTATTACTGTCACCAGTTCAAAGGAACAGAAACACAGAGATCTTGACTTGCTAAGGCTAATAAAGAGAATGACTCAGATTCAAATACAGTTGTTTGGTTCCAGAACTCATCTATTAACCAAGTACACTGTTTTGCTTCTGTATAATATATGGCTTAAAATTGTAATTCTTGTTTTAAAATAATTTTTATTTTATTTATTTATTTTTTATGTGGTGCTGAGGATCGAACCCAGGGCCTTGCATGTGTTCTACCACTGAGCCATAACCCAGCCCCAAAATTGTAATTCTTTTTTTAAAAAAAAAAAAAAATATATATATATATATATATTTATTTATTTTTTAGTTTTTGGTGGACACAACATCTTTATTTTTTGATTTTTATTTTTATGTGGTGCTGAGGATCGAACCCAGTGCCCTGTGCATGCCAGGCGAGCGCAGTACCGCTTGAGTCACATTCCCCAGCCCCCAGAATTGTGTAATTCTTAAAACCAATGTTTGGGACAATTGTATAAGTTACCTAAGTTCCCTTTTTCGGCTAACAAGGAACCTCTATATTGTCTTATTTTGTGCACTCATTAATGAGAGCATGTTTGCTAATAAAAGTATATTCTTTTATTTAAGTATGTCATTTAGGATCTTTTCAGCTGCAGACAAGAGAATACCAATTAAAAAAACATAGTGAGAATTGTGGAGAAAGGGCATTTCAGGGGAAGGTAAATTTAACTACTCAATAACATTATCCCTAGTTCAGCTTTTTTTTTATTCTCTTGGCTTTTCTTTTTTTAAAATTTTTATTATTGGTTGTTCAAAACATTACATAGTTCTTGACATATCATATTTCATACATTTGATTCAAGTTCTCTTAGCTTTTCTTAAGAACTTGCCCATCATTATGATGCCAATAGAGTAGTAAGAGTTCAAAATCTCTTTGTAATTGATAAAGCGGCAGACAGTTCATAGTTCTAGTTCCTTTTAAAAAACAGTGAGAATTTTTGCAGGAACTCTCTATCCCATGCAGATGTGCAATGCATTATATGCCTGTGGTTAAGCCAAATACTAGAAAAAGGAATGCGATACTCAAGACTGGCTTAGATTGTCTATGCTAGGAAGCAGGGTGGGTGGCAAGTTCTTGTTAAGTAGGTATACAACCATGTCTACATATAGGTTTCATTTCTTGGTCTTTGTTAGGAACAGAGTGTCTTTCATAAAGTTCTCTTAGAGTTTTTGCATTAACATTTTTGGTTTAGTAATAATCTATAAGCAACATTTAAAGACATTTATTAGATGTTTCAGACAACGAGAAAATAGAATTTAAATTTCACTGTAACCTTTATAAAAATCATATCTATTTTGTTCTTGCTCAGTCAGAATTTTGAAGATCTTAAAAAACTAATAGAATTTACCATTTTAGGCCCAGATTTCCCCCAAAGAATATAATTCCATAGACAAAGCTATACTGTTAATATTTACTCCTTCATTTATAGAGACTTAAGAGAACTACCATCTGTTTGAATGTATCTTTAGTAAAATTTTGTTAAAGGCAGAAGAAAGTAGTAACAAAACATCAGTGTTTATTTGAAATGTGAATGATTCGAGGATAATTTGCTCTTTTTAAAAATATTGGTTGATTGTGGTGCTGGGGATTGAATCCAGGATCTTGTACTTGCTAGGAAACTGCTATTTTCTCTTAATGAAGCCAGAATTTTAAAACTTATTTACCTTATTAGAATTTTTCTCTTAGCATCTTTCTGATAATAAGTAATTTTGGTGGGGGAGGGTGTTCAGTTTTCCTAGCCATAAGGTACAGTTTCATTTACCATAGGATCTGGAAAAAAAAATCGACTTCTCCTTTGTGGTAGTAATATAGTAGCAAGGGTTCCAGTTGGGTCTGAATCCTGGCTCCATACCTAACTAGCTTTTCAATCGTGAGTGAAATACTTAAATTTCACATAGTTTCCTTTTTAGTAACATAGAAATAATGATAGTACTTGTGTCAGGTGCTATTATGAGGAGTAAATGAAATTATTAGGGTAAAGCATTTTGCTATGTTAATAGAGTTGTACTAAATAAATGTTAGCTATTTTATTATAATTATGGATAATTAATTATATAGTATATTTATCAAAATCAGCAATACATTTGTTCTTTAATGCCATTTATACATTTGTCTTATATGTCACCTGTTTTGTTTTGCGGGGAGGGGGGGTAACTTGGGCTTGAACTCAGGGGCAGTCAACCACTGAGTCACATCCCCAGCCCTCTTTTGTATTTTATTTAGAGACAGGGTTTTACTGAATTGTTTAGTGCCTCACTTTTGCTGAGGCTGGCTTTGAACTCGAGATCATCCTGCCTCAGCCTCCCGAACGGCTGGGATTATAGGTATGCACCACTGAGCTCGCACCTGTTCTTAAAGTTAAAGAGCATGTTATGGACAGTATTAAAAGTAAATACAATTTCAGTATAAATTATTAGTAGTTGACTGATTTAAATTACACTTGCTTTTTTCTTCAACAGTCCAGAAGAAAAGATTAGACAATTAGAGAAGAAAGTAAATGAGTTGGTAGAAGAAAGCTGTATTGCTAACAGTTGTGGAGACTTAAAATTGGTAAGTTCACAAAGTAATAGGAATTGAAATTATGAAGTATATAGAGATATATGTCTTCTCTGCTCTTTAAAATTCTGCTTTTTAAAATTTGATCTTTTATTTGCTTTGTTCTCATTACTTTGATTTTCCTATCATGTAAATATAATTTCTGTGACTCAGTTATCAGATTAATGCATAATATTAGAAATGTTCAATATAAAACCCTACTTTTATTGCTTATAGAATTGGTGCTATTTTTTATTTATTTCTAATAAAAGCAAAGTCTCTTATTGAATTTTAATGTGGAAATCAATGAAAGCTTCTTGACATTCTGAGTAGTATTAGAGCCAGCCTAAGAATCTCTTGTAATATTAGGCAGCAGTTATTCTTTCACTTGTATTTTGAGCCTCCCGAAGAATGTTAAATAAGAAACAAAATTTTACTTAAATTCCTTCCTCACAAAATTGAATTAAAATACCTAAAGATGTAGGAATTAGGAGGAAAGGAAAGGTAGGGAGGTAGACATGGTCAAACTCAAAAGGTGGTGAAAGGTACAGACTTGACTTGGTGCAAGTACACTTTACATTTCATCCTTCATACTCTCTCCTCCTTTCTCAGAAAACCACAGACACAATTCTGTGATGGTGGGCTCCATTTAAACAAATATTCTAGATTTTTTTTTTTTTTTTTAATGTAAGAGTATAGAGGAAAGTCTATTCGAGTAGGGAAGCCTCCTGGGGAATCTGAGGTTGGAAAATGAATTCGGCCAAGCTTCATGTTGATAGTTCCCAAATGAATGAAAGTTGATAAATGCCCAGAAATTATTTTTAAAAGTGTAAATCTGATTTCAGGCCTTAGAAAAGGCAAAAGATGCAGGAAGAATAGAGAGAGTCCTGGTGAGACAACGGGAACAAGTTACAACTCCAGAAAATATCAATTTGGATTTAACGTACTCCGTAAGTATAGAAATACCTGCAAAGAAAATTATTTTGGCCAAGATTTATGGATTCCAAAAGCCTTTTTTATTTTACATATTTTTAAAACTTTGTTCACTGATACATAAAAATATAAAAATTGTGCATTTTAATGGTGTACCATGTGATATTTTGATACATGTGTACATTGTGTAGTGTTTAATCAGATTAAGCACATTGGCCTCAAACATATATACAATACATTATCATTACCTGTAGCCACCCTACTGTTCGGTAACATGCCAGAATTTCTTACTTCTACCTAAAACATTGTACCTGTTAAATAACCTTTCTGTGTCCTTCCCTCCCCACTAACATCTTTTTTCTTTTTGCTTTATCTCTTTTTTTTAAATATATGTGTACTGTTATTTAAACTTTATTTTATTTGTTTTTATACCTTTATTTATTTTTATGTGGTACTGAGGATTGAACCCAGGGCCTTGCGTGTGTTAGGCAAGCGTTCTGCCACTGAGCCACAACCCCAGCCCTATTTATTTATTTTCTATGTGGTGCTTAGGATTGAACCCAGTGCCTTACATGTGCTAATAAGTAAGCACTCTACCACTGAGCTACAACCACAGTCCTTGCCTTATCTTTTATTTTTAAAATCTGATTTTTTTTTAGGAACCAGAATGAAATACATAATAATCTTTAATTCATGAGACACTCATTTTTAGTTTGTACAAAGGTCTCTTATTAAATTATTCAATTAATTGTTTTTTAATAGTAATTGCAAACCCACCATCCAATGGCTGCATGTCTTGAAGATTGTTAATATTTATGCTCAATCAGGATGGTTATCTTAATGAGATTGTAATGTAGACATTTGGATCAGTGATTTTCAAGGATTTCAAATAAATAAGATAATGCTTTGTGAGGGTAGTGAAAATATATTTAATTTCTAGCAAAACATTTATTCTGAAAAGAATTCCTTGTATAAAAATTCCTTGTCAGTGGGCCAAGTCTTCATATACTAAAGTAATTTAAAAGGGGGAATTTGGAATTTTAAAATACTAGATATTTACTAGTTTTTTAAAATTCCATGAGATCTTCAGGCAGAAAATTATTGTGATAATTTTTTTACCTGTAGGTACATAAAATACTATATCTTTGATGACTTAAGTTATAATTTTGTATATAAAGCTGTTGCTATGCAAATTCTTTCCTGGTATACTTTAGGGTTTAAGATATTTCCAGGGGGGCTGGGATTCTGGCTCAGGGGAGAGCGTTCACCTCGCATTCATGAGGCACTGGGTTCGATCCTCAGCACCACATAAAAATAAAAAAATAAAGATATCGTGTCCACATATAATTAAAAAAATAAATATTAAAAAAAGATATTTCCATGGGACGTTTAGTTTATATTTACAAAGAGAATTAATCCATTTATCTTGCTTATTTCCTTTATCACCAGCAACATTAACAATATACATTTATTCTTTGTGGGTCTTTCAGCTATTAATGGATGGCAAATACTAGTTAAAATAGAGTACATAGAAAATTAAGTGAAATGTATAGAGGACAGCTGTTTATCTCTTAATGTTGTGGCTTATTTGGGTGTAAGATATTTCTTTTGTGGATTTAATTTCTAAATTGGTTGAGTATCTTGATATAAGCAGCTTTTGTTGTATGATTTAAATCTCTAGACAGATCAGAAGTGAACAGGACCTAACATAATCATTATGTCTTTTTGCCATTGTTTCTTCCTTAGGTTCTTTTCAACTTGGCCAGTCAGTATTCAGCTAATGAAATGTATGCTGAAGCACTAAACACATATCAAGTTATAGTGAAAAACAAGATGTTTAGCAATGCAGGTAGGTATATAATCAGTTTTGCCAATAGGCATAACTCTTTTATAGTGTTAATTTATATCTCCCCACTTTATGCTTCCTTATAATGAAATGATCTATGCTCTAAGCAAATTTGTATTTATGATGGGGTATCCTTCTTAGAGATACTGTATGTGAAAATCCATACAAATACAAATGAAGAAATGTGGTTGGTATGTAGTATGTTACATAATGGTAACAAAAAATGTGTTCTGTTACCACAGGTAGAATGAGCCATGGCATCCCTATAGAATATTCTTTGCCATCTGTAAATATGTCCCAATAGACTACAGTTTATATTTAGCATTTATATTATATAAATTTTTAGTTGCAATATTAAAGTTTATCAGAATATCATTTCCTTTTAACATCATATTAAAATGTGTGTGACATTTTTTAGTCTAATTTTAAAATGCCGTATAGTCTCAATTTTTTTTTTTTTTTTTTTAGCAGAATATACTTTCAGTTTTATAATGTAAGTCAGTTTCTTTCCAACTATACTTTCGGGCATCTACTATCTTAAAGTTCATTGCCTCACAGAAAACTAATGTTTGAATACATGAAACAGTATAACTATTTTAAAATTAGATTTTTAGGTAATGTCTAAAACTTTATAACTTAAGAACATTAGAGAATATGAATTAAGATCATCTACAATATCATAGAAAAAGTGCAAAAATCAGAATACTATACATTCTTTTTTTTTAATTAGGGATACTGAAAGTGAATATGGGAAATATTTATTTAAAACAAAGAAATTATTCCAAAGCCATTAAGTTCTACCGAATGGCCTTAGACCAAATCCCAAGTGTTCATAAAGAAATGAGGTAAGCAAACACCAAGATTACTGTAAAATTTAAGTGTTATTTTTCAGAAACAAGGTAGATGTTCTGATCTTTGGTTAGTGGTTAAACATTTTGAAGTGTTTATAATGAGAGTTATTGGATTTGTGTTATCTGTGAAATATTTTGCTATATTCACTTATGACTACTTGTGTACACTTGTATAGTGACAAGTTAAAGATTAAATGCATAGTTTGTGATCAAGTGAAATAAAACTAAGCTAATTGACCAATATAGAGATTCACTCTGCAAGCCGTTAGTATGATGATACAAATTAATGTCAACAAATAATCAGAATAGCATTTCTACAGAATGTATCAGATTAGAAAACAAGTCTAGAAATTTAGAACTACCTCACATTGTTTCTATATTTTGAGAGTGAGGTAGTGAAAGGATGGGATTATTTTTGATTCTTAGAAGAGGAGGGAGGATGTTAGAATATTTCATATTCCCACAATATTTTCTATTATATTCAGACACAGTATGTTTACAGGTAATGATTTCCCCTAGGAACAGGGGACATTTCCTCTGTGACGATTTATTTATAAATGCCACTTTTGACAATCATTTGGTTTTGAATTTTGCATGGTATTTAATTATCATCAGCAAAATCTAGCTTATAAGACACAATGTACCCTTTAGGTACTTTATTTTTTTTTTAGTTGTAGTTGGACACAATATCTTTATTTTATTTATTTATTTTTATGTGGTGCTGAGGATTGAACCTAGGGCCTCGAA
Organism: Spermophilus citellus; assembly: GCF_964194105.1. Classification (NCBI taxonomy): domain Eukaryota; kingdom Metazoa; phylum Chordata; class Mammalia; order Rodentia; family Sciuridae; genus Spermophilus; species Spermophilus citellus. The sequence continues at coordinate 74,917,985 of NC_138182.1, read as the reverse complement.
TATGGTAGGTGAGCGCTCTACCGGTGAGCCCCAGCCCCAGCCCCCTTTAGGTACTTTAAAAAAACATTTTTTAAAAATTCTTTTTAATTATACATGAGAGTAGGCTTGAGATACTTTTAATCCAGGTGAGACCAAGAATTTGAGCATTTTAGAAAAAGATAATAATATTAGGTGGCATTTCCATACTTAATAATCAATAGTTGAGACAATGGTACTGTATTAATTCAGCCAAGGGAATAAATATCGAAAATAATAGTGGTCAAGAAAGACACAGCCAAGTACAGTGACACATGCCTGTAATCCAAGCAGTTCAGGAGGCTGAGGCAGGAAGATTGTGAGTTCAGAGCCAGCCTCAGCAACTTAACAAGGCCCTAAGCAACTTAATGGGACCCTTTCTCTAAGTAAAATATAAAAAAGGGCTGAATCTATAGCTCAGTGCCTAGCATTTGTAAGGCATTGGGCTCGATCCTTAGCACCACATAAAAATAAATAAAGGCATCTGTCCATCTACAACTACAAAAAAATTAAAAGGGGGGGTTGGGGATATGACTCAGTGGTTGAGCGTCCTTGGGTTCAATCCCCCATACCAAAAAAACAAAAAAGAAAGAAAGGAAGGAAGACTTTTTGAGATAGGTATACTTGAGATAGGTTACTTAAGTGACAAAAGGGACAACATTCCAGAAAAAAGAATGCTATGAGATGAGTAATTATTTGTGATCTGATAAACTAATTTTGAATAAATTTGTTGAAACAGTAGGTTCATGTCAGAGTAGTTGGAAATAAGGTCAGATCATATCCTTTAGGATGGCTCTATTCAAAATGATAGAAAATAGCAAGTATGTATGAAGATTGTGGGAAATCTGAAACCTTATATATTACATATGTAAAATGGTGCAGCTACTTTGGAAAATACTTGGGTAGTTTCTTAAAAGTTAAACATATTATATGACCAGCAATTCCATTTTTAGGTGTATGTCCAAGAGATTAAAGTTTGTTATCACAAATGTTCATAATAGCATTAATCATAATAGCCAAAAAGTGTAAATCACTGAAAGAGCTATCAAATTGGCGATGGTTAAGTAAAATACAGTATATATCCATAGTATAGAATACTATTTGACAGTACAAAAGGAGCAAAGTACTGATACTTGCTGCAATATGGAGGAACCGTAGAAGGATTATGCTAAGTGAATGAAGGCCAACATAGAGTATTACATATCATGCAATTCCACTTATATACAATGCTTAGAAAAAACAGAAAGTAGATTAATGGTTTCCTATGGCTAACAGAATGGAGAATGACTATTAATAGGCATAGGTTTTCTTTTTAAGGTAGTAGAAATGACTTAAAATAAATATGTGGTTATAGTTCCACAACAGTGTAAATATAGAAGTAATCATTGAATCACATACTTAAATAAGCAAACTTTTTGGTATGTATATTATGTACATTATACTATAAAAGGCTTTAATAAAATAAAAAAGAAATAAAATGGAAAAGAAAAACAGGAATGGCTTGAATGCCATACTGAAGAATTCAAACTTTTAATGCTAATCTATGTTTATTTTTGTTTAGGAGTAAAATAATGCAGAATATTGGTGTTACATTTATTAAAACTGGTCAATATTCAGATGCCATTAATTCATTTGAGCATATAATGAGCATGGCACCAAATCTGAAAGCAGGCTACAACCTAACTCTTAGTTATTTTGCCATTGGAGACCGAGAAAAAATGAAGAAGGCATTCCAAAAATTGATTGCTGTTCCATTAGAAATTGAAGAAGATGATAAATATATTTCACCAAGTGTGAGTATGAAAAAGTTAAAGGGGCTGAGATTGTGGCTCAGTGGTAGAGTGCTTGTCTAGTATGCGTGAGGCACTGGGTTCAATCCCTGGCACCACATAAAAATAAATAAATAAATAAAATAAAGGTATCGTGTCCATCTACAACTAAAAAAAATACTTAAAAAGAAAAAGACATTTTTCTTTTTAAGTATTTAAAAGTGGTAGAGCGCTTGCCTAGCATGCATGAGAGGCACTGGGTTCAATCCCAGGCACCACATTAAAGAAAATAATAATAAAATAAAATAAAGGTATTGTGTTCATCTACAACTAAAAAAATAAATAAATACTTAAAAAGAAAAAGCCATCTCCTACTTAACTGTGTTTTCCTGTTTCTAGAAATGAGCAAATTAGAACTGATGACTTCTTGAGTTTTTTACAGACCTGTATTAATGTTTTTTATCATTGATATATTTAATTTGTTATTTCAGTTAAATCTATTGAAATAGGGCTAGAGATTTTGGTTAAAACATACTGCACAGTTTTAGTCAAAACTAAAAGAATTGTATTAAAAATAATAATGTTATTCATTGAAAGTAACATCTTGACTATGGAACCTAAAATCCTTTGATGTTTTAAAAATCATTGTTAAGCCAGGTGTGGTAGCACATGCCTGTAATCCCAGTAGCTTAGGAGGCTGAGGCAGGAGGATCTCAAGTTCAAAGCCAGCCTCAGCAACTAAGCAAGGCCCTAATTAACTTAGCAAGACCCTGTCTCAAAATAAAAAAATTAAAAAGTGGTGGAGGGGCTAGATAGTGGCACAGTGGTTAAGCACCCCTAGGTTCATTCACTGGTTCAAAAAAAAAAAAAAACATTGTTAAGCAGAGAAACCTAAAAAAATCTGTACTAACTATGTCAACAGTGGAAAAAAAATAATTTCTTATCTTTATTTGAGAGTAAAGCAAAATATAGCTCTCAAAAGTCTTATTTTTAAAGGTCTAGGGGAATATTATAGTGTTAGGTGAAAAAGTACAGATAGATACACACCTACACATGAACAGAAACTGAAAGAATACTCAATTATATTCTGGGCAATTAGATTTTTTTTTAACACTTTAAAAACATTTTCCAGATTTTTATATGTAAATTGTATATAAGTCAAAATGTTAAATCGCCTATATTTATAGGTTAAAATGGCATAATATCTTTAGTTTCATAGACAATGTAGACTCAAGCCATATGCCTAGTTTCACCATTCTATTCTTCTGTCTCCTTCCTTGTGCCTCAGGTCCTTTATGTATAAAATGGGACTAATTATAATGACCTACCTTGTAGTGTTATAAGAATTAAATTTTTTTTCTGGTTCTTTAATATTCTTTTTTTTTTAAATTGGTTGTTCAAAACATTACAAAGCTCATGACATATCATCTTCCATACATTTGATTCAAGTGGGTTATGAACTCCCATTTTTTACCCCAAATACAAGTTGCAGAATCACATTGGTTACACATCCACATTTTTGCATAATACCATATTAATGACTGTTGTATTTTGCTACCTTTCCTATCCCCTACTATCCCTCCTCCCCTTCCCTCTCATTTTCCCTCTCTACCCCATCTGCTGTTGTTTAATTCTCTCCCTTGGTTTTTTTTTTTCCCCTTTCCCCTCACAAACTCTTATATGTAATTTTGTGTAACAATGAGGGTCTCCTTCCATTTCCATACAGTTTCCTTCTCTCTCCCTTTCTCCCATCCCACTCGCCTCTGTTTAATGTTAGTCTTTTCCTCATGCTCTTCTTCCATGTTCTGATCTTAGTTGCTCCCTTTATATCAAAGAAGACATTTGGCATTTGTTTTTTAAGGATTGGCTAGCTTCACTTAGCATTATCTGCTCTAATGCCATCCATTTCCCTGCAAAATCCACGATTTTGTCATTTTTTAGTGCTGCGTAATACTCCATTTTGTATAAATGCCACAGTTTTTTAATCCATTCATCCATTGAAGGGCATCTAGGTTGATTCCAAAGTCTATAAGAATTAAATTTACAAAATGCTTAAAATCATACCTTGAACATAATAAGCGCTAGGTAAATGTTAATTATGTATTATTTTCATATTGCAAAAAAAAAAAAGAATCTACGTTGTGAAAAAGTCACATTTTAAAATATTTTTGCAGTGTTAGGGATTGAACCCAGGGACCTGTGCATGCTAGTAGAGTGCTGTATTATTGAGCTACATCCTGAATTCCTGTCTGTATTATCAATTGGAAATAACGGCATGGATTATACTAAGGAGTTGATAATCATGAAAGCATATGTATTTGAGTTTTAAATTTATAACATCATGTATTTATACTAACAACCACAGCTTCTCTGTGTTCCTGTTCTTTCTAGCCTGACCCTTGTAGCAGCTGTTCAGAATGTATTCTAGCTCCTTAGAGAATGTAATAGGTGATCACGGAAGTAAGAAAAGGAAAAAAATGCATTTTATTAGGGAAAATATTTTTGAAAGATTTATTTACTCTCCATTTTATACAATTAGTTGGGATTTTGATTACAAATCCAAGTTTTTAGCATTTACTTCTGAATTTTTTCTTTCAATTGCTTTTCTCAGGATGATCCCCATACAAACCTAGTGATTGAAGCTATAAAAAATGATCATCTCAGGCAAATGGAATGTGAAAGGTAATATTTTGGGTTCTTGATAGTGAAGTTTTAATTTCTCTAAAATGATCGAATATGCATTTTATTGTTTCCTACAAAATTTGTTTTATTCAATATATTTCTTAAATAGTGTTGTTGTTTTACCATTTCAGTACTTTTTGGATTCCTTTTTCTCCTTCAAAATAATCTCAGTTCTCATGCTGATCCCAATATTCTTACTTATTCCTACTCTTTCTCTCTGCATTTGGTATAATATTGGAATTTGGTTTATATCACCATTACTTAAAAAATTATGTCCTTACATATTTTTGTTATGCCTCCCAATTAAATACCAAGACAGAGAAAAAAATATATATTTACTTCATTCTTTTCTTCCTTTAATATGGAACTATAATCTGTTTGTACTTCCTTCACCAAATATAGGGGGTTTTCCCACATCAAGAACAAATGATCCAACTTGCTGGTTACCAACTGAATGTCCAACAATTCAGTTCTGACACTAACTACTCAGAGTTTATTCAGAGTCCACTCCTGACTACAGATACCAGTTACAAGCCCAGGCTTCCTGTACTTCTGATCAACAGGCTATAAATTAGGGATTTCCACCACCTCCTCCTTGAGTTCAGTAATTTACTGCAAGAGCTTATAGAACTCAGGAAAACACTTTGCTTTTATTTACCAGTTTATTATAAAGAATGCAATTCAGAGCCAGGTGTGGTGGTGCATAACTGTAATACCAGCGGCTTGGGAGGCTGAGGCAGGAAGATCAAGAGTTCAAAGCCAGCCTCAGCAAAAAGTGAGACACTGAGCAACTCATTGAGACCCTGTCTCTAAATAAAATACAAAATAAGGCTAGGGATGTGGCTCAGTGGTTGAGTGCCTCTGAGTTCAATCCCCAGACTGAATCCGGAAAAAAAAAAGAATGTAACTCAGGAATAACCAAACGGAAGAGATGAATAGGGCAGGGTATGAGAGTGTCCATATCCTCTTCAGGTGTGCCACCCTCCTAGTCCCTCCATGTGTTCCCCATCTTGGAGGTCTTCTATACTGAGGTTCAATATATAGGCAAGTCTGATGATATCATTAGCCTTTGATGATGAAACTCAGTCTCTAACCCCTCTTCCCTCTGGAGGTTGAGGGGTGGGACTGAAAGTTCCAACTCTTCAATCATATGTATGATTGATTCCACTGGCAATCAAGCCCCATTTTGAAACTTTCTATGGGCTAATATGAAGTCACCTTATTAACATAAAGTCAAGTATGGTTAAAAGGGGCTCATTATAATTAACAAAAGGCACTTCCATCATTCAGAAGATTCCAAGAGCTCTTTGCCAGGCACCAGAATGAATACCAAATATATTTCTATCACAATATCACATGTACTTGGTCTCTGCCAAGTATAATTTTATCACTGGAGAAAGTCCAAGGAGTTTTTGGAGAGGAGTACCTCAACTCAAAATTGAGTGGGGCTCTTGACAAACATGAATTTAAGGTTGCATCTGTTAGAGGCACAGACAGAGATTTATTTAGGAAAGCAGAGGTACATTCAAGGGAGAATGGAGGCTGTATTGAGAGTGAGACCCTTTTGGTAAAGCAAGGAATATACATTCAAGGGAGAATGTGGGCCATCTTTTGAGAATGAGAATCAGCAACCCCTTGGTCTTGGTTATTAATTTTTATAGAGAGATAGTAACTAGAAACCGGACTAAAGGTGGAGTCAGGATAGAATTATGCAGTTTTGTGCCAATATTTCTAGTACTTGGGCATTGCCCTCATATCATGAAACTTTTTGTAGGCAAGAGATTGGGCTAGATTATCAAGAGTTGCTTTCTTAATCAAGAGTTTAAGCTAGGTGCAGTGGTGCCTAGCCTATGATCCCAGCGGCTATGGAGACTGAGGCAGGAGGATTGTGAGTTCAGGTGCTGAGCAACTCAGTGCGACTCTGGCTCTAAATAAAATATAAAATAGGTCTGGGAATGTGGTTCAGCAGTTGAGTGCCCCTGAATTAAATCCCCAGTGACACCCCCCCCCTAAAAAAAAGAGTTTAAAAAGAGTTGTTTATGTAATCACACCTGTGATCCCAGTAACTCAGGAAGTTAAAGTGCTAGGAATATAGCTTCATGATTGAGTGCTTGTCTAACATGCATGAGGCCCTGAGTTTGATCCCCAGCACTGCAAAAATAAAAATTAAAAATTAAATTTTTAAAAATGGCTGGGGATATAGTCTGATGGTAAAGTAGCCATGGGTTCAATCACCAGCACCTAAAAAGGAAAAAAAAAAGTTGCTCTTATGGTTTGTGAACATTTTTCTTTTGAGATTGGTCGTATCTTTTTCTGTATCCCATGGTTTTCTTTTGAGACTCAGATTTTTCTTTTTTTCTTTTTCTGTATCCCTCGAGCCCTATCTCATTTTGAAAATTTTAAATTTAGTGAACATGCAGTGGATAAATTAGGAGTACATTACATGGTAGAAAGCCCTTAATTATTTTCTTTTAATTGTGGTAAAATATATAACATAAAATTTATCATCTGAAGTATTAAGTACATTCACACTATTATATGACTGATCTTGAGAACTTTCTTCATCTTGCAGAACTGAAACTCTGTACCTATTAAGCAATAGCTCCCCATTTTTTGCCCCCACATTCCATCCCTTAGCAATTACCATTCTGCTCTCTATGATTTTGAGTGTTCTAATGTAAGTTGAATCTCACATTTTTTTTTCTTTTTGTGACTGGCTTTTTGCACTTATAATGTCCTCAAGGTTCATTCATGTTGTAATATGTATCGGGATCTCCTTCCTTTTTATAATACTTCATTTTATGTATGGAGGGCAGTAATCTTTAAGAATTAATATTAAATTGAAGAGAGGCTTCTGGAAAGATAAAATAGACATACATTTTTGTATTTTTTATGTGATGCTGAGGATCGAACCCAGCACCTTGCATGTGCTAGGCAAGAACTCTACTACTGAGCCACAATCCCAGCCCTTTTTTGTATTCTTCTCATTAAGTACAACTAAAAACTCTGGAAATTATATGTAAAGCAAATACAAGAAAGGCAGAAAGAGGAGGACAGATCAGCAAGGGTCCTGGGGATGCAATGAGCATTAGACTTGGAGCTAAAGAACTGGCAATCAGAAAATTCTTATAGGTGCTCTTAAAAAAAGAAAAAAAATCTTAAGAAAAGCCTGTTTTCTCTAGCAAACAAACCAGGACAGGGGGTAGACTAGCAAGATAGACAACTTTTATAGAAATACCACGGAAAAAAAAAAAAAAAGAAATACCACGGAAAGAATTGGCTGCACTCCCACCGACACCAGCAAAATCTGAATAAAGTAAACCTAGACTCACACCTTTGTGAGGCTGTGTTGTAAGAAGGCACCTCAATACCCCACAAGGGTAATAATATCAGAAAAGGCTAGGCAGGGGACCAGGACTGTAATCCTCAAAGACTATTAACAAATCCCATTCCTCTTTATTGTCAGTGGATGATGTATGGACAGTCTGAATTCTACCCCTCTCAGCAGTAATAATGTATCCCTACCAGTCTTTCCTAGGGTGATGTTGAAGGAGGTATAGTGGAGAGTGGAGCCTTTAATCTTGCCAAGTGATAACAAAGCTTCTCACCAGGGTCTTAGTAGAGACCATATAGCAGGAACTTCCACCCTGCACAGCAGAAGCAGGAAGCTATACTCCCCATCCATCCACCCCCCTACCCGATTCAGGGGTCTTTGTGGGGAATCTAGACTTGTACTTTCACCTTCCTGTTTGTGTTAGAATGGTGTCAAGAAAACCAGTTAAAATAGTCCAGATTCTCATGATAAAAGTGTCCAAATCTCCATTAGGAATCACTTGTTATACCCCCTCAGAAAAACCCAGGAAAACTTGAACTAAATTAAAAAAGAGAATTGCTATATGGCAACATTAAGATGACAAAGATGTTAGAATTAACTGGCAGATTTTTAAAACAACCATGATAAAAAGGCTTCAATAAACAGTTATAAGCATGCTTAAAACATGGAAAAAATAGAAAGCTTCAGAAAACAAACAGAATCTCAGCAAAGAAATAGAAGATATAAACAAGCAGCATGTGGAAATTTTAGTACTGAAAAATATGATAATCGAAGGTCCATGGATAGACCCATTGATAGAATAGAGAGGATAGAGGAAAGAGTGAACTGGAATATAGAAAACAAAAATTACCTAGTCTAATCTGTAGAGTGGAACTAGACTAAAAAAAATAAAATGATTTAAAATCCTTGGGCACATACTGAGTAGTGAGATAACTGGGTCAAATGGTGGTTCCATTCCTAGTTTTTTTAGGAATCTCCATACTGCTTTCCAGAATAGTTGCACCAATTTTCAGTTTCACCAGCAATGTATGAGTGTGACTCAGCCATTAAGAAGAATTTCTTTATGACATATGCCAGTAAATGGATGTATCTGAAGACTGTCATGCTAAGTGAAATAAGTCAGTTTCTAAAAGCCAAAGATCAAATGTTTTAACTGATATGTGGAAGCTAACCCACAATGTGGGGAAGGGGAACAGAATAAATTCAGTGGATTAGACAAAGGGGAATGAAGGGAAAAGATGGGGGATAGGAAAAGGAAAGACAATGGGATAAAACTGACATAATTTTGCAATCACATGTATGAATACACCACAGTGAATCTTACTATCATGTATATCCACAAAAATGGGCTCCTAATTAGAATAAGACATGCTTATGTAATTAAATTAAAATGGATTCTACTATCATGTATAACTAAAAAGAACCAGTATAAATAAAATGAGCAGTACCCCAGGGAACTGTGGAACTTCTAATAAAAGATCTAACATTTATGTCATCAGAATCCAGAATCCAGAAAACTTATAGAGGAATAAAAACAATTTATTGAAAACAGTAACAATAGAAGATATCTATTTTCTTCCCAAATCTCTTTGCAAATTCAGTGCAATCCAAAATTCTTTCATGATTACAAAAAACCCAAACAAAAATCTTAAAAAGCAAGAAGTAAAAAGGAAGTTCCTCAATGTGATAAAGTGTCTCTATGAAAAACCCACAGTTAGATCATATTTAATAGTAATAGTTCACCAAAAAACTATCATTACAACTAATAAATGAATTCAAGAAGGTTGCAGAGGAAATAGAACTGATTCTTTGAAAAAAATTGATAAACTCTAGCAAAACTGACAAAAAAAAGAGAGAAGACTAAAATTACCAATGTTGAGAATAAAACAATCACTACAGATCCTGCAGACATCAAAAGGATAATAAAAGAAGACATACAAATTTAGCAAGTGAGATGAGATTGACTGCTTTCTTAAAAAACTTTCACCACATATCATATACAAAAAGTACCACAAAATGAACCATACACCTAGATGTGAGAGCTAAAACTATAAAATTCATATAAAAACACCTAAAATTAAATATTACCCTCAGATTAGGCAGTGGTTTCCTAAATATGACACAAAACACAAGTGATGAAAAAACAATGGTACATCATCAAAATTAAAAATGTATGTCCTTCAAACAACACTATCAAAACAGTGAAAATATAACCCACCAAATGAGAGAAAAATACTTGCAAATCATATATCTAAGAAGGAACTTATTTCTAAACTATGTAAGTAACTTTTCGACTCAATGAAAAATGGTCTAATAATCCAGTTTAAAATGTGCAAAGGTTAGGTATAAATATTGCATATATTTCTGGTTGTAAATGTTTAACTTGTGTCTCTTTTTATTTCAAAACTAACTTTCTGGGCCGGGGTTGTGGCTCAGTGCCAGAGCACTTGTCTAGCATGTGTGAAGCACTGGGTTCCATTCTCAGCACTGCACATAAATAAATAAAGGTTTATTGACAACTATAAGAATTATTTTAAAAGAATTATTTTAAAAGCATTCTATCAGTTTTTTTAACAATGTGAATATTTGAATTAATCATGAAATGTAACTGTTTATTCTGTATTTTCCCATCAAATCCTATTGGTAGTACTAAATAAGTAGTTGAGGTTTGAGGAGTTCAGAAAAATGTGCAAAGGATCTGAATAGACATTTTTTTCAAAATAGACACATTAATGCCGAATAGGCACAGGAAAAGATAAAGTGTCTCTATGAAAAACTCACAGAAGCTGCTAAGGAACTGCAACTCAGAATTGCAATGAAATACCACCTTTCACTAATATTAGATTATAATACAAAAGACAGATAATAAATGTTGGTGAGAAGGTAGATAAGTTGGTATCCCCCCCCCCCACTTCATGCTGATGGTGAGAATATAAAATGGTACTGTAACTTTTTGGAAGACAGACTGGAACTTCCTCAAGAGCTTATACATAAACTTATCATGTGACTCAACAATTTTAGTCCTAGGTAGATAATCTAAAGCAGTTAGAACATGATTCACATAACAATTTGTATACAAATGTTCATAGTAACATTATTCATAGTATCTAAAAGTGGAAATTATCCAAATGTCCAACAACTCATGAATTTATAAATATGTTCTATCCGTACAAAGGAATATATGCTATATACAGATGAGCCTTGAAAATATGGTAAATGGAAAAAAAGACTAGGTATAAAAACAGAAAGTGGATCAGTGGTTGATAGGCACAGGGAAGTGTCTGCTAATTGGTACTGAGTTTCTTTTTAAGGTTGTGAAAATGTTCTAAAATTTATTAGGGTAGGTTGTTGCACAAATCTGTGAATATACTTACATCATTAAATTGTAGACTTGACATTGGTAAATTGATATGTGAATTATATCTTTATAAAGCTGTTTTTTTAAAAAGAATTCAGGAATACATTTTTAAGAATTAAAAGTAGGGTTTATTCCAAGGATGCAAGCCTGGTTCATTAAATATCAGTCATATTAACCAGTTAAGGAAAAAAACTTATATGGTTCAAGCAAGTTGAAAAATTCTCTCTCTATTTTTCTGAAGGTTTTTGTGATGAATGAGTATTGATGTTTTTCTAGTGCCTTTTCTGCATCAGTTGATATATAACATGGAATGTTAATCAACAACAAAAAGAAATTAATATGGCAATAATTTGGGTGGATCTGAAGAAAATTATCTTATGAAAATAGCCTTTTCTAAAGATTATGTTAGAGAAATGGAGATCAGATTAATGGTTGTCAGGAGATGAAGAGGAGTGCTAAGAAGATAACATGAGGGAATGAAAACATAATGGAACTACTCCATATATTCACTGTGTCAATGCTAGAATCTTGGTTGTGATGTTATACCGTCACCCTTGGAGAAAAAGGGTAAAGGGTATCCCTATTCCATTTTTTTATAAATGTGAATTTATGAGTGTCAAAATGTTTAATGAAAAGAAAGAAATTACAGAATTAATGTTTAATGACTTGGAAAAATATTGTTTTCACAACAATATAGTATAATAAATACAGATTATAAAATAGTTATATACATTTTGAGTCCATTTAAAAAACTGCTTGTGTTTATAAATCCAAGAAAAAAAGACTAAAGGAACACTCATCTACCACTATAAATTGGCATGTCCACTTTGAAATACAATTTGGCATTTTCCAGTATTGGGGACAGTGTACGATTTTATATATGTATGCCTATTCACGTGCACATACATGTACATATGCATTCAAAGAAACATGTAGTAATTCATTTTTGCTGTTCACTTCACACTATTTCTTCGGTGGTCATTTTCACTATTTACTTTCATGTTCAGATTGTAGGTTATGTAAGTTCTGCAGTAGAGCCACACAGGCTGCCTCTGTAGTGTCTGTTTGTTTCTTTAGTTTGTCAGAAGGCATCATCAGGCAGAAAATGGAATAAACATTGTTGACCCAGATGGCAGTCATGTTGCTTGTCATATTTCCAAATTGTGGTTTTTTTAACCTGACTTGCAAGCATATTTCTTGTGTAGTTGTCCATCATTTAAGAAGCTCCTGTGGTATGTTAGCTTTGACAGATGTTTACACTTACATTTTAAGAGCTAAATTTTAACTATTTATGTTTCATATTTCTAAATAAAACTTTGTTTGTTTGATATAGGAAAGCCATGGCAGAAAAATACATCATGACAGCTGCAAAACTCATTGCTCCTGTAATTGAAACATCTTTTGCTGTAGGTTATGATTGGTAAGAGATTTTAAATGCAATAAAACTGCCTGAATGTGGTGTTTTCATGATCATACTTTATTGATTTAAAATTAATATTATTAGAAAAGAGAATAATGATTATAAATATTGCATTATACTTATGAAACATATAATAGTATTAAGGTTAACATAGGCTATCATAAAAGTTATGAAGTTTTCTATTTGTTCATGTTATTTCACAAATTAAGTGAATTTAGGGCAAATGAACTACCTACCATTTCTTAGGATTTCTTCCGTTGTATAAATTCCAGCTTGTGTCTTCTTTCTTTTTACTTTTTTTCTGCTTTGTTAGTAGTAAACTTTTCATCCTGAGTAATAGCTCTCACATCTAAAAAGGCTGTTGTTTCCTGTTATAATAATATATTTCCCAGTAAGTAGTGAGTAGTGAAGTGTTTTAGATTTAGGAAAGCTCCAGTCATTTGTTGAATGAGCATGTGGTTGAATCTGCTGTCTTCTTTTATAGAGTCTCATCTAGGTGATCATTTAATTTCTGCTTGGATTCTTCTGGTGTTTTGATTCATTTGCTTTACTTTCTAACATCTTTAATAAAGGTTTATAACATTATTCCTCATATTGAATCCAAATTTGCCTCTCATGAATGAACAAATACAGAGTTTATCTCTGATGTCTATATGTGGTTAAAATATCAGGTCAGTATGGAAGAATTATGGCTCTAATTTTCTAGTTACTCTCCATAGTTCTTATTGATAGAATAAAATAGCCTTTCTTTGTTATATTTTCATCGTCTTTCAGCTTCTTACCCATGCTGTTTATCCCTTGGAATCTATTCTGTTTCTAGAGTTCATGATCTTCCTGTTTTAATTTGCACGGGCAGCTTTAATTTGGCCCATAACATTTGTTTTTACTGTGTTTCCAATTGCATGTCTTTCTTTTACATTCTTTGTTCCTTTTGTAGAGTCTGGTTTTTCTGGTGTTTTTCCTTCCAAGAATCTTTCTCTGCTCTAGTTTCTACAAGATGGTTGTTGGCTTGGCTTGGTGTTAAATGCTATCTTGGGGCTTGCCTTCATTTCTCTTCTGATCTGGACCCTCTATCTCAGTTAACAGCTTTATTTTCTTCTCTTAATTTCATCCCCAATTAACCCCCTAATGTCTTTCTGTGTGGGTCTAATTCTGTCATCATTCTTGATAGATCAGGTATAACTAGGTCATAACTTGTATATCTTCTTTCAGGACTTTAAAAACAGTGACCCATTCGTTAACTAGCATTGTTGCTGACTAGGATACTAATGTTGGTCACATCCTTGTTATTTGTTTTTACTCTACATTTTTTTCTGAAGATGTTTATAATTTTCTCCTTAACTTGTTATTTTGAAATTATACAACCACATTTTAAATTTGTGTTTCTTTCTCCTAAGCATTCCATGACCCCTCTTATATTTCAACTTGAAAAAATATTATTTTATCAATTATTTTACAATTTACTCCCTTCTCCAGTTATGAATTTCTATTAATTGGATTTTAGAAGTTCTTATAACTTATGTTCTTTGATACAGTATTTTTCTGTCTGTGGTTTTCTTTGCTTTCTGGGAGACACCTTCACTTTTTGATCCAACTCTCCAATTTAATTGTTTTATTTTTACTTTAAATTTTTTTTTTTTTTACATATTAATATTTCCAAGCATACCTTCTTTCTTCTGGTTGTTCCTTTGTTGTTGTGGAGTGTGAGGAGCACCTGTAGGCTTCACCACCACACAGATGGAGTGATCAGTAGTTCTGTAACAGACCTGTGGTCAGCCTGATCTCTGCCACTGGGGCCTTTCATGGGTTAGTCCCTGAATCCACAACCTCACCTCAAATCTGTGGGGGCAGTCAACACACTTCTGTGGAATCTTTCTTAGTGTAACTATCTTCCTTTGTTCTATTTACATACAAGCACACCTTTATCTTTTTTCTATTAGTCTATAAATTATATTTGCTCATGTCCCCCTCCTGCCATGATCTTTGTTGTAGAGTTTCAACACTCTTATTTCTTTTCCTGTCATTTTAAGTGGGAGTCCGGGAAGAAGTGAGCCATGAATGTCTATGTCTGCTCCCCTTTTGAGTCACAGTCTTGCCTATTGTTAATTGTGATGGAGGGCTTTCTTCCAAATCTTTGTTCTTTCTGGATAAGCAGTTCCAATTCCTTTACCCACTTCAGATAGAATGTTTATATATTCATATTTGATTTTCTGCCAGACTGGTTGTCCACCTAGTTTATAAATGAGTCCCTTAAAATGTGTCATTGTATCTGTGTACAGGACTCCACATGCATTTTCTTTTCACCAACCATGGTAATGGGGAATAGCTAGATCTATTTTTGCACACACTAAATTTTGGTTGTCATCTAAGATCTTCTTGATTTTGGGACAACCACCTCACAATAAATTAACTCTGCTCTTTTAGTCATATCTTTATTGTGAATGGTAAACATTATTTGTTTTACAAAGTATAAACTAAGTTATCTTAATATTTATAAGAGTATATATTTAAGTTTTGAATGTTTTTATATTTAAAAAATGATAATACTCATCTTTGCAATCTAGCAGTTAGTTTTTAAGTGAAATATTGAATATTTGTTAAAATGCCAACCAGTTAAGACTGAAATTTTCCATTAAATAAAAGTTTTAACTTCCAAGGGTAATTGCTTTTGTCATATCAGATCTAAGATCTGGACAGACTAGGTGATTCTACTCATGTATAATCTTACTTTTACTTTCTAATATATTCAAGTAGAACATTAGGGTTTTTTAACCTAATGACCCTGCATCAAGCCAAAGCATATGCTTTCACTTGAATATTTTCCTGTTGTAAAACGATAGTGTTATATTTAAAAAAAGAATGATAGGCTTGCTTAACAAACATTGACAAATGGCTATTATGAAATAGAAAGTGAACATATTGGCATCTATTTAAATTTCCAGTTTTTTTTTATATGGATGCTAATACAATGAAAGAAGGAATCTAAGACTTAACCATCCATTCTTTTACTGAGCTTCCAGATTTACCCTCACATATTACTTTATCCTGGATCAACATTTTAAAATGTTTGTTTTAGCCAAAGAGCATAGTGATCTTAATTCTTATCATGATTATTAAAATTCAAAGGAATTTTCAAGATTTCATTTGCAACCTAAGATGTCTTATTTCCTTATGTGTTAATTATACAGGCATCCATTTCTTTGGACCTGGCAACTTTTCAAAATATTTGCCAAATCTTAGATAACTGAAAAGTGAAGTGCAAATTTCATTTTTAGGAACTTTGAAGAAAGATGTTTGTATATTCATAGAATTTCCTTATATAATTTTTTCATAAATTGCAATAATTGTGTATGTATATATGAATATATGTGCCTATTTTGTATACATACATGTTGAAAATGATGCCCATATATATATTAAACTAAGCACAGAAATATATGTACAGATATGTGTTTTAAAATACTAGACAGTGCTCTTTGCTCTTTGCAGGCAACATCAGAGCTTCTGACTGAGGTTAAAGAATACATACATGTAGAAAAATATTTCATAATGTAATGACTACTTATAAGTAAGTGTCATACATTCTCTTTGTCTGCTTTTTTCATATAAATTGCAGAGGATTGAGGAACAGACATTCTAAGACATAAATAACATCTGTTTGATGTTTGGAGAACTTTTAAGATTTGAAATTAAACAAGCAAAAGATTTAAATTAAGCCATCTGATTTTTTTTTTTTATAATGCTGAGGATTGAAACTTGCATGTGAGCAAGCACTCTACAAATGCGCTGTATCCCCATAAAGCCATCTGATTTCTAATCTGTTTAGATAATTCTTAAATTATATTTTCAATATGAAAAAAGCCAATGTAGAATCTTCTGAGCCCATTAGACAGTTTTATTTTTATATTTTAAAATTATTCAATTAAAGTGACACAGTTTTGAAGTTGAAAGATTATTTTCTCTTTATTCAGATCTAGCTTTTGGAAGTTGTTTTCCATTTTAAAAAAAAAAATTTGTTTTTCAAGAACAGGTCTTTCTATGTTACCCAGACTGGCCCCAAATTCCTAAGCTTAAAACAATTCTGCTTCCGCCTCACGATTAGCTGGGACTATAGATTTACATCCCCACGTTGGTTTAAATTTTTCATCTTGGTAATGGATCCATAAGAAAAAGTGCTTGCTAATGTTTTACTGACTATTGACTATTTCATCCTGTTGAAATCTGCAGATATACAGCTTTCAAAACCTAGTTGATATTAATAAATTAGTCAAAAAGCCAGAAATTTTATAGACATTTTTCTAAAGACAAAGTCATTAATTTTCTCTAGGCCAGTTTTCAATGAGCATGTAAGCAAGCCTGATATCAAGTTCATGCCTTAAATTGTGGCATAAAATATTTTAATTCAGCTTAAATTTAATGACCACAATGCTATTTTAGATTGTTTATTAGTATTCCTTTATACTTTAACTCAGGGAGGTAAGCATAATCATTGCCTTTTTGTAGCTAAGAAATGTAAACTTGACTAAAGACAGTTAGTTTAGGTCAGTATTATTAAACTTTGTATTCATTGGAAATGACCTGGTTACTTTTTAAAAGTATAGGTAGTACCTGGGGTACATGCTTAGCATGGGCAAGACCCTGGATTGTATCTGCAAAACAAACAAATCAACAAAGAAGTACAGATTATTATCAAGTTCTCCTATTCTCTTCCCACCATAGTCAGGATTCTGAAATCAGGAGTGAGCACTTGCATTTTTATCAACTCCCCACCAAGTGATTCTGATACATGCAGTATTCTCTTTACCAGTGATACCACCCTTGGCTGAATATTAAAATCATCAGAGGAGTCAAAAAATTCTAAGGCCCAGTCTGTACTCTAGAAATTCCAGGTGTTAAGACTCATGAATATCCTATGGGTTCTGTGATATGTATCAAACACATGAATAGTACCATGAATTGTACCATGTCAATAATTTTGGAATTCCATTGACTAAGGAAATCATTAAAAGTAAAAATTTCAGTCTTGAATGGGACAGGAAAAACCTCTTTTTCAGTGCTCTTTGATAATATGCTGCCAGGTTTGGAAACTCATTGAAATCCAATTGTTTTATTGAGAAACAGAAGGGAAAAGTCAGTCCTGAAATTATTTGTGATTTTCACTATAAATTTTCTGGCATTCTTACTATATTTCTGTTATATAATTAAATTATTTTAAACCTTTTTTTAGTGAAATATAAAGCACACACAAAAATTATACAAAACAGCTGGATGTGCACATAGAGCACTAATCTCTAGGATATATAAAGAACTCAAAAATCTTAATACCAAAAAAACAAATAACCCAATCAATAAATGGACAGACACTTCTCAGAAAAAGATAGAATCAGTCAACAAATATATGAAAAAATGCTCAACATCTCTAGGAATTAGAGAAATGCAAATCAAAATTGCTCTAAGATTTCATCTCAGCATGCCAGCTATTAAGAATATAAACAACAATAAATGTTGGTGAGGATATGGGGGAAAAGGCACACTCATACATTCATTGCTGGTGCAGCCAATATGGAAAACAGTATGTAGATTTCTTGGATAACTGGGAATGGAACCACCATTTGACCCAGCTATCCCACTCCTCGGTCTATGCCCAAAGGACTTAAAAACAGCATACTACAGAGACACAGGCACATCAATGTTTATAGCAGCACAATTTACAATAGCTAAACTGTGGAACCAACCTAGATGCCCTTCAGTAGATGAATGGATACAGAAAATGTGGTATATATATATACAATGGAATATTACTCAGCATTAGAAGAGAATAAAATAATGGCACTTGTAGGTAAATGATGGAGTTGGAGAATATAATGCTAAGTGAAGTTAACCAATCCCCAAAAACAAAATGACAAATATTTTCTCTGATTTAAGTATGCTGTTCATAATGTGTTTGGGAGAAAGAGCATGGGAGGATTAGATGGACTATAGATAGGGCAAAGGGGAAGGAGGGGAATGGAGGCGGCATGGGGGTAGAAAAGATAGTGGAATGGGATGGGCCATCATTCCTCTAAGTACATGTATGAAAACACAAACGTACAACCAGATACGTGAAAAATTGTGCTCTGTATGTGAATATGAATTGTAATGCATACTGCTGTCATATATAACAAAATAAAATAAATAAATAAAATAGCATAGCTGGATGCTATTTTCATAGTTCCAACTACTCAGCAGGCTTAGGAGAAAGGATCCCTTGAGCCTGGGCAACACGGTGGGATTCTGCTTAAAAAAAAAATAAAAATTATACAAAACAGTATATGGTTTAGAAATGAGATATCCCCCAAAACCTCTTGTGTTAGCTGATCGAGGTGGTGCATGCCTATAATACTGGCAGCTTGCGAGGCTGAGGCAGGAGGATCGCAAGTTCAGAGGCAGCCTCAGCAAAAGTGAGATGTTGAGCAACTCAGTAAGTGCCTGTCTCTAAATAAAATACAAAAATAGATAGGACTGGGGATGTGGCTCAGTGGTTGAGTGTCCCTGAGTTCAATCCCCAGCACCATCACCCTGCCCCCTGCTCCCCCAAAAAAAGAATAAAAAAAAGCCCCTGTGTTAATGCAGGAATAATCAGAGGTACAAAATTAGATTATGAGAACAGCAACCTAATTAGTCCATCCTAGTTGAATGGACTGGGTGGTACCTATAGGCAAATTGGGGCATGCTCTGGAGTGGTGCTTCTTCCCTGTGGCCCCTTTTCTACCCTTTCACTACTTTTTGGCTGTAATGAGCTGAGCACCTATCCTTTATCTTGAAGTTCAGCCTTATCTCCAGCCCACAGCAATCAAACTGACCTACCATGAACTGAACCTATGAAATCATAAAACAAAATAAACTTTTCCTCCTCTTAGTTGTTCTGGTTGGGTCACAGCAACCAAAAGCTGACAAACACAAACAGTAACATCAGCTTAGTGTTGTATCACAAAATACAGTGATAAAACAGTGTGACCACTGTATAGCTTAATAAATAAAATTTAAAGATAGAACATTGTCAGTACCTAGAAGATCCTGATTTGGGTCACTGCACTTCCTACTCTGAAAGGTGACATTGTCTCAACTTCATTGTTAATCACTTCCTTGCTTTTCTTCATACTTTAACCTCCTAAACAGACATACTTGACACCATCATTTAATTTTGCTAGTTTTAAAAAACATTATATATAATGAATCTTATTGTACATATTTTTTTCATATGTTTTCTTTACAAGACATACATATCCTTGCAGGTAGCTGTGGTTTGTTCATTGCTGTGTTATGGTTCATGATGTTAATATATTGCAGTTTATCCATTTTAATTTTACAGGACATTGTGGCAATTTGTACTTTTAACCTATAAAACATGCTTTTTATAAGTTATTTATTACCAACTCTGCTTTCTCATAATCCAGTACCCAAGGTTTGCCATGATTTTTATTCCAAATTTATTGTGATAATATGAAACATGATAGTATACATGATTACATTTTTCTTTTAGCTGTAAAAAACTGGCCTACAGCCAGGCATGCTGGCACACGCCTATAATCCCAGTGGCTCAGGAGGCTGAGACAGGAAGATCAGAAGTTCAAAAAACCAGCCTCAGCAAAAGTGAAGCGCTAAGCAACTTGGTGAGACCCTGTCTCTAAATAAAATATAAAATAGGGCTGAGGATATGGCTCAGTGGTCAAGTGCTCCTGAGTTCAATCCCTGGTACAAAAAAAAACAAAACAAAAATCTGGTCTACATTTAAAGCATAATATAGATAAAATGGACATAACAATTATCTATAAAGTTTTTTTTATTTGTCCCTTTTAATTAGAATCTATTTTAATATATTTATACAAAAATGGAATATATCTTGTTCTAATTAGGATCTCAGTTTTGTGGATGTAACACAATGTTGAGATTCTCATATATGTATATAGGAAAGTCATATCAGAGCTATTCCACTGTCTTTCCTATTTCTATCCTCCCTCTCTTCCCTTTATTCCCCTTCATCTAATCCACTGAACTATTCCTCCTCTCCCCATCTTTTTGTAGGTTAGCGTTCTTATATCAGAACATTTGACTTTTGGTTTTTTGGGGTTTGACTTATTCACTTAGCATGATAGTCTCCAGATCCATACTTTCACCGGCAAAATGTCATATAAAGTTTTCTTCTTTATGGGGAGTAATACTCTCTTGTATATAGGAACCACATTTTCTTTATCCATTCATCTGTTGATGGGCATCTAGATTGTTTCCACAGCTTAGCTGTTGTGAATTATGATGCTGTAAACATTGATATGTTGTGTCAATGTAGTATGCTGATTTTAAATCCTTTGAATATATACCAAGGAGTAGTATAAATGGGTCAAATGGTGGTTTCATTCCTAGTTTTTTGAACAATCTCCATACATCCATTTATGTTTAAAACACTAGAGGAACTAGGTATAATAGGAACATACCTCAATGTTGTAAAGCTATATATGACAAACTGAAGGTCAATATCATTCTAAACAGAAAAACTAGAAGGATTCCCTCTAAAACAGGAACAAGACAAGGATACTCTTTTTTACCACTTCTATTCAATATAGTCCTTGAAACTCTAGCCCAAGCAATTAGGCAAAAGAAAGAAATTAAAGAGATATGAATAGAAAAAGAAGAGCTCAAACTATCTCTTTTTGCCAATGATATGATCTTATATTTAGAAGATCCAAAAAACTCCACCAGAAAACTTCTAGAACTCATAAATGAATTCAGCAAAGTAACAGGATGCAAAATTAACACCCATAAATCAATTGTGTTCCTATATACCATTGATTAATTTCACATTATATTTATCATACAAGTACCTATTTTTTCTAAAGTTCCATTCAACACTCACCCTCATTTTTTTCCCTTTTGTTTCCTTGTTGTTTTTGTTGTTGTTTGCTTAGTGTATCCTTTTTAGGACACTTTTGCATACCCCAACTTTATGAAAATATTTTCCAATGTTTTCTTATAGAAATTTTACCTTTCAAATTTAGATAGATGATCCACGTGGGTTTTTCTCTTTTTTTTTCTTTCTTTTTTTTTTTTAGTATGGCATGAAGTAGGGAAAGATCTTTCTTTTTCCCTCTGCTCTTTTTACTAGGGCTATCCATTTGACTCAGCATCAAAAGATTATGCTTTTCCCATTATACTGTAATACCATCTTTGGCATATATCAAGTGACTGTGTATGGGTCTGTTTTCTGAAGAATCTCCATACTATTTTCCATAGTGGTTGCACCAATTTGCAGTCACACCAGCAAGGTATGAGTGTACCTTTTTCCCCACATCCTCACCAACGTTTGTTGTCGCATGTATTCTAGATAATTGCTGTTCTGACTGGAGTGAGAAAAAATCTTAGTAGTTTGATTTGCATTTCTCTAAATTGCTAGAGATGTTAAACATTTTTTTATATATTTGTTGATTGATTGTATTTCTTCTGTGAAGTGTCTGTTCATTTCCTTTGCCCATTTATTGATTGGTTATTTGTGGTTTTTTTTGGTGTTAAGTTTTTTGTTTTTTGGTTTTTTGTATTTGTTAGCAATAACAAAGCAATCTAAATGCTATGTTATACTAACATAACAAGTTGTGCTTTTTAGGCTGTTGTGAGATTACATAGTAGGAGTCCCCAGTATAGAGTAGTGTTATGGAAGGCTTCCCAGATTAAATGATATTTGGATTGAGAGCTGAAGAATTAGTAAAGATAAAAACAGCAGGGAGAGAAGATATTCTAAGTAGAGGAAAGATAAAGATCCAGATGATATATGTTCCTCAAAATAATTCAGCTCTAAGTTTCTGAGGAACCTTATGCACAACAACAGTAGAATTTAAGTACTCTCCTTAGGAAAAAAAAATGAGAAAAAGTAATTCAAATAATTTTCCATAGGACTTAATTCTTTATAGAACCCCAGTTGATGAAAGTAGGGAGAAGAGCATGATGTGTTTACTTTTGAGGCATTTGATTTGTTGGTATTTCTTTTGTTATTGAACCACTCTTCTCCTCTTACTGTGATACTATACCCATCTGGTTGTTATGCCTCTGATCATTTTTCATCAGACTACTTCAGCCATTCTTCCTCTTCTGGCCACACGGAAGTTTTGTTTCTCTGACTGTCAGCCTTCTCACTTCTCACTCCTCTCTACTTACCCCAGATGGTCTGGTCCATACCTGTGAAATTTATTATGTCACTGTATATATATATATATCTTCCCGTAGTTCCTGACTCAAAGCACTAAAACTCTTGTAAATTCCTGAGCAATACTCCTGAATGATAGTAAAATCTTTTGTTATAAGATAACAAAAGTTATCTTTCCTGTCACAAAAGCTTCTAAAACCCTTGAAATCACTAGCATGTGATTCATTTTTGTTTTTTTGTTTTCCTTGTGTTAATGAGATAACTGATTGGCTGAAAACTCCACAGAGCCTAAGGTAAGGTCTAGTTGCCAGAGAATCATGTGATTTAAGGATTGGAACTTTCCTTCCCACATCTCTAAGGAAAAAGGTTGGAGATTAAGTTAAACACTAATGGCCAGTGATTTAATAAATTGTGTCTGTGTAATGGGATCTCTATAAAACTTATGACTGAGAGGGTTTAGAGAGCTTCCAGGTTAGTGAAGATATCTACATTCTGGAAGGGTGGCAAACTCCAAATATCTCCAAATACAGAAGCTTAGGTGCTAAGAACACTTTCAGACCTTGACCTATGTACCTCTTCATCTCACTCTTTATCTGAATCTTTTATAGTTTTTGTAAACAACTGGTAATAGTTACATTCTATGAACCATTAAAATCTGTGAACTTAAGAAGGGTCATGGGAACCTCTAGTTTATAACCAGGTGAGAGTGTGGAAACTTGCTGCTTGTGATTGATATATGAATTGAAGTCCAGTCTTGTGTAACTGAGCCCTTAAATGCAATTGGTTAAATTAATGGCAGAATTGGATTAAATTACAAAACAGTTGATATTTTTAGAGAATTGGAAAATTGACTGGTGTAGGGGAAATCTCCACACATTTGTTATCAGAAGTGTGAGTAGAAAAATAGTTTTCATTTTAACACCCATGTCTCTGTCGCTAATATGTTGCCAAATCCCAGTCATTTATTTTAGAAGACTGTATTATATTATGGGCTTACACATCTGACAATTGGACTGTCCTCTTTAATGTTCTTTATGCACTGTAAATTCATCATTTTCAATCCTAAGCACATCTTCTCCTATACCCTAAACATGATCCCATTATATATTGTCGAGATAAATAGTGTTACCAGCTAACCAATTGCATAACACAAAAATCTAGACCATCACTTTAGATTCCTTTATGTCCTCTGTCTCACTTCCTGTATCTGACCATCAACTACTTCTCATTATATCACCTTACCATCTTTCAAAATGACCTCCTTTTTATTTCTATATTCTGTATTAGTTCAAAATTTCATTATTTTTTCATAGGTTATGGCCTACTATTTTGGCTATCTCCTAGCTCTGCTCCCTGTGGTTCCTATTGAAGTGATTTTTCTAGAATTTATACAATCACTCACATGCTTACAACCCTTAGTGGTTCCCTGGGACTTTCAGAGTATGGTACATATTCCTTAGTTTACCATACAGATTTTGTATTATATGGCATCTGCCTACTTCTCAGACCTTTTTTTCCCACTTTTTCATAAGCATCTTGTCTAATCCAGGTATGGTGATTGAATCTACTCTTTAAATTGTTCCAGTTTTCTTATCTTCACATCTTTAGACATGTTATTCCCTCTACCTAGAATGTCTTTTTTTCTCCTTAAATCATTTCATACTTGTCCTTCAAACTGAGCTCAGGTATCTCTGGAATATCTTTCCCTAGGCTGTTGTAGAATCTCACCCCTACATTCTTGAATTATTATTTAGACATAGAGTCTCATTGAGTTGCTAAGTGCCTTGCCATTGTTCAGGCTGGCATTGAACTTGAGAACCTCCTGTCTCAACCTCCCAAGTGGCTGGGATTATATGTGTGTGCCACCGTGCCCAACCCAACATGATGTTTTGATAATGTATACATTGTAGAATGTTTAAATCAAGTCATTTAATACATGCGTGACCTCATATATTTCTGTGTGTGTTAAGAACACTTAAAATCTCAGCAGTCTTCAAGTATTCAATATGTTTTATTAATGATAGTCACTATGATGTACAATAGATCTCTTGGACATATTCCTCCTTCTACTTGAAATTTGTGTCCTTTAGCCAACATCTCCTCAATACCTCCCATACCTCAGTTATTCTGTTTTAAAAATAAGGTAAATAAGGTCATGTGATGGATATTATTATCCAAAGTATATGTATGAAGACACTAATTGGTGTGAATATACTTTGTATACAATCAGAGATATGAAAAATTGTGCTATATATGTGTAATAAGAATTGTAATGCACCTGCTGTCACATATAAATAAAAATTAATTTTAAAAAATAAGGTCATGATCCTCTAAATTGATTTCAAGACCTCAGTTTGAAAAACAGCCTTGTGGAATTGGGTTTTGGTATCAACAAAAATTGGGATCAACTTCTTTTTGACCTGTGTGATCTCACATATGATGATTTTTTTTCACAGTTGTGGGATTAAATGTGATAATGCTTCTAAAGAAATTAGCACAGTGCCTGATATATAATAAACGATAAATGTTCTGTACTTTGGGAAATAGTTTTATTCCCCAAATAGGTCTATTCAAGCTAATACACAAAAATTAATATATTCTATAAATTCTTCAAAATTTTTATCATGATAACATCTAAGAGGGAAAAATACAGAAACAGTTTCACCTCTTAAAAATTGAAATTGCTATATAGTAGTTAATTTAAAAATACAATATAGATATTAATCCAATTTTTATTTAAAATGTCATAAATAATTAGAGTGGCAATAGGCTGTTGAGAAATTGGAAAATAAAATTAATTTAGAACCGAAAATTCAGTAACGTAAAGCCTGTGTTGGAGGAAATCAGCTTTAACTTTACAAAGCAGTAGGGCTACTTTAAACATTCTTTGGGGCTGGGTGTATATCAGTGGTAGAGTTCTTGCCTGGCATGTGGAAGGCCCTGGCTTCCATAACCAGCACTGCCAAAAAAAAAGCTTTGAAAAGTCACATTTAGGAAAGCCAACAGCATAAAAAATACTAAAATGAAATCAAGTAACTTTTTATGTTTTACCTTTTTTATAGGTGTGTGGAAGTAGTGAAAGCTTCTCAATATGTAGAACTAGCCAATGATCTGGAAATAAACAAGGCAATTACATACTTGAGACAGAAAGACGTTAACCAAGTAAGTTTAAAAAACAATTTTCAGTGAAATTTCTTATGTTAATTGGTCAAAGCAATGAAAACAGGGAAACTCCTTCCTAGAATAAAGTTACTTGTGATTATTCTGAAGTTTAGTAAATTTATATGTCTATAATTTCCAATAATATAATTTTAAATTTTCATTAATTTTTAATCTTAAAATGTAAATATTTTTCTTATCTAGTTGCTAAATTACCAAACCATATTCTAGTCCAGAGAGTAATTTTCCCTTGAAGTTTTCAGAGTTCCCCAAAGCAGTAAGACTTTCAGAATCAGGGATCATGCTCAGTGAGGAAGGAAGACTGAGAATGCAAATAGCAGCCAAATGCACTTCCATCCTGCTGTCCTCTCCAAAGAAATTCTTGTCTGCTGTTTAAATATTTGACTTACTCATTTACTCTGCACTGGAAATGAAAAGGTCCCACTGCTAGACATGGGGTTAGAACCCTATGGGTCTCATTGGCGCTACTGCTACCTTGCTGTCTTGGGCAGAAGTGGAGTGGGTGCTTTGCCTTCCATAGTCTCTCAAATGGGACATAACTGAAATAAAACCAGAAGGCTTAGTTAGCCTTAAGAAAAAGAGGAGCTACCAAAAGAGAGTAGGCAGAATGAAACTTGATTTCCTAGTTTGTAAACCAGTGATTAGTGTCCTGCAGCTAGAAAACTCAACTCCTCCAGATTAGACCAAGAGAGCAAGAGCCAGAGAAAGCCACAGCATCTTCCCCACATCCTCTCCAACCTGTACTTTCAGTTTTTCTTCTTATTTAAGGACCTTCCTCTTATCTCTGAGAAACAGAAAGGACTAATCACTCTCCAGGGAAAGGGAAGAAAACCATCTATTCAGAAAATATGAGAGTAGAATAAAGTAACCCCAACATTCATGTAGTAATTATATGAGTAAAAGAGTGCAGTGTTTCTATTGCATGTATTCATTTACTATACTTAATTAGTTTAGCATTTATAAAGCATTAAAATACTTTCAAATATTTTTTATGAATGTGATGTGAACTATTATAGATGATAAAAAGGAGAAAACCATAGTTGTCAGTTTTCTCTTGATGTTTTATTTTTAAATGTTCTTTTTAGAAAGGATGAACAATGCATTACAATATTTTGTTTTAAAGCTGTGTCTGTCAAGGAATATGTCCTCTTAATTTTTTCACGTTTAAATTTGTTTAATCCAGATCTTACTGTCTGCTTTTATCGCTGTTCTCATTTAAAGTATTTGCATGTTCAAGTTTTTAACATCAATTAGTTTACCTATATTTTTAAAATGCCACTTCTGCTTGCTTTTCAACATTGCTGCTTTCACTTTGTGTTTCTTTTATTTGTATATTGTAAGTATGATGAGGTGTGTATAGTATAATCTTAATTTGAAGGGAACACTATCAGTCTAAAAAGGATTAAGTCGGTACTACATGTAGTTTACAGAAAAGAATTTATGCCTTCTAAAAGGCTATAATTCTGAAATTATCCCTATTTTTTTTAAGAAAAGATGCTGAAATCAGAGTGTAATCCTTTGAGATGGGATGGTATTTGTAGCCAACTTTGTAATAGAGAAAAAAAACACCACCCAAATAGTAAATTTTGTAATAGTAAATGAAATAATGCAGCTGGTCTGGAGGCCACCAAGAGCAGAGAGTCAGACTCAGTAGAAGACTGAAGCCAGGAGCTAGAGGCATCACCAGGAAAGAAAATGAAAATGGACATAGAGCTAATTTAGGGGGGGAGGGAATTAAAAATACAATTAGTGATGTTTATTTTCTTTGTTTTGTCATTTACAATTAGTTTTAACTAAATTTAATATTGATATTCAGTGTACTTTTATCAGTTTCATTTATAAATAATTTATGACATTTTACTTTTAAAAACAGATATTAGCATGGATATGTAAAGAACAGTTGTGAAAACAGATTATTTCAGAAATGAAACTGAGCCAAAAAATACCTGAGAGTGTTCCTTTTACTAGAATAGTTAATAGTATAACCTTTTTAGAATATTTCATAGTTTAAAAACTTAAAGTATGAAATATATTTTTACTGTGTCAAATGTTTTTAAGTAGATATTTAAGTTCTAAATACTTTCATTAATTCTTAAGAAATAGCTTTGAATTACATGGCTTTTTTATGTGTTACTTCAATTTTGGAAGAAACCATTTGAGAGAAACTAGTTTTTGTTTTAAGTGTAGCTTTAAATTATTATTTTTGAACTACAAAGGAGTAATTTAAAAAATTGAGGGGCTGGGGTTGTAGCTCAGTGGTAGAGTGCTAGCCTAGCACATGTGAGGCACTGGGTTCGATCCTCAGCACCACATAAAAATAAATGAATCAAAGGCATTGTGTCCATCTACAACTAAAAAAATATATTTTTTTAATTGAATTTTGGGCTGGGATTGTGGCTCAGTGGTAGAGCACATGCCTAGCATGGGCAGGATCCGGGTTCAATTCTTAGCACCACATAAAACTAAAAAAAAAAAAAAAAAAAAAAAAGGCATTGTGTTGTGTCCACCTACCAAAAAAAAAAAAAAAAAAAAAATAGATTCACTCTCCCTCTCCCTCTCCCTCTCCCCTTTCTCCTCTTAAAAAAAATGAATTTAACATATTTCCTTGACTACAGAATGAATGGCTACCTTTTTAAAAAATTACTATTGTTATTTGTTAGTTTTCTTTTTGTATTCCATTTTAAGGATGTCATAAATTCTAGAGAACAGCTTTCTTTTCCTGTGCACTTTATCTCAGAGAACTTAATGAATATATGAATTATACTTATTTACGTGCCTTATATTTTGAAGTAACACATTTATTCAAAGTGAAATGTGGCTTACATAACTTAGAGATTCAAAACAGCAGGGCTTTCACATTAATACCTGTAGAAGTTGTGTAACGTATCCATGAAATGGTTTGTATAGGATGAGCAATAGTAGCAACAATAATTTTTGAAGTGAGTTTTAGAAATTTTTTGGCAGTTATGTAAAATTCTTCTTAAAAAATAAGTGAGGAACACAATCCCAAAAGTAAGGATGTGATGTTTGGGTTTTTTCTTTTCCAGTGTTACTTTGTGGAATTTTAAACAACTGCCCTAGAAACTTCTAACAGTTTTCTTTAAAGTCATCAAAAACCCTTTAAAATAATAACAATTTACTAATATTGTAACCAGAATATATGCAATCTAGTATTTTAAAATTATCTACCCTTCAAAAAATTGAGTTGACATGCTGGCTGGTATTTCTGTCACAGAAGAATTTGTCAAACACTTGGAGTAGCTAAAGCTGATGACCACTATAAAAGCTAAAGCAGGATTTTTGCTTGAACATAACTGTTTACCAGGAACAGGAGGCACCAAAAGCATTTTCTATTTGGTAAATGTTCTTTAAAAGAAGGAAGAAAAGATAAACTCATTGCCTTTTGCTACCTGTTTCGTTCTTTCTGATATTATGCTGTAATTTCCAGGTTGAATACTCATTCAGCTTTCATGTAAGGTATCTGGCCATTCCACATCTTATTTGGGTAATATTATCTCAGATTTGCCAGATGATTAAAAATATACTTTCATTTCTCTTGATTTGAAAATGTAATTATATTTGGATCTACTTCGGATCATTTTTTATAATATTCCCAGAATTATTTTTTTAAAATTATTTTTAGATGTTAATGAACCTTTATTTTATTAATTTATTTATATGCGGTGCTGAGAATTGAACCCAGTGCCTCACACATGCCAGGCAAGCGCTCTACCATTAAACCACAATCCCAGCCCCCCCCCCCCAAAATTATTTTCTGTTACTGGCTTTAGAAAATTCTCAGCCATTGATCTTTCTTTCCCTTTTGGAAAAAGGGAACTTTTTCACTGTGTACTCATATGTCTCTTTTATGTTCTTTTTTAAGATTTTTTTTTTTTTGCCATGCAGTTATCTATTTGAATATTTTCTAAAATTTTGGCCTTAAAGTTCTGGTTGACTCTATGGTTCTCTCTCTTCAAAAACTACTTTTAGTATTTTATATAATTGTTTTTGTTGTTCTCTGTGGAATACTGGTCTTCTAAGGTAGTAATAGTCAAAAGAAAAAAAAATTAGAATATTTTGTAAAGAGCAAATAATATTATGTCTATTAGGTAAAACCTTGCAAGCCATCATTCCCACCCCATTAGGTAGGAAGAACCCTAAACTGCTTCACATGAATCACAAGACTTTAGTATTCACTACTGACTTTTCTTTATCACAGTCCTCTCTTCAGTTATATCTAATCTGTTAAACCCATCTAATAATCTTAATTTCAATTATTATATTTTTAGCTTCAGAATTTCTGTTTTTTATTTTTATGAAATCTAAGTCTTGAATAAAATTTCCATCTTGTCATCTGTTTTCTTGAGCATATTAACCTATCCCTTTTGTACTCTTCCGTGGTCTTAACCCTCCATATTGATTTTTTTTCTACCCTGAGCTTGAGTACTGTCATTTACAATGATATTAACTTCAGATATTCCATTTCTAGGCAGTGGATACCTTAAAAATGTTTGAGAAAAAGGACAGTAGAGTGAAAAGTGCAGCTGCAACCAACCTTTCATTCCTTTATTATCTGGTAAGTTTTATTTCTAACAATTAAGAATTGTTCATGTGTTATTTTTATATTGCTGAATATCTACCTAAGAATCATGCCTAATGAGAGGCCCCCCAAAAAAAAGAGTGGTGGAGAATGTTAAGTGGAATGTGAGGTGTATAGAAGATCTGATCATGGCAGGTGCTGGACTTGGGTGTTTGCAGACATGAGTAAGAAGACCATCTCTAAAGGAGATGGGAGGGAGAAAAATTGTGGTAGTGAACATCATAAAATTATGGAACTACAGCTAAGGTGTGAGCTAGAGATATCTTTCAACTCCTTCCTGTTAGTGGTGAAGAAAAATATTTTACAGAGGAGTACCTCTGTAGAGGTGAAAGCTTAGATCGAGTATCGTAGTACTGTAGATGGAGTATCATCTATAGCAAGCATTCATTGAGTGCCTACTGACTGCAAATCATTGGGAATGATTGTTTCTTAATTAGTAATGATTGTTTTTTAAATTGGGAATGGTGGGTAAGTAGATGAGGAGGGAAGGTTCAAAATAGAGAACAATAAATTAATGTTGGTAATAAGTACTAAGGCATTCAGAAAAGACAAATAACATTTTAGTTTAGGATTTTCAGAAGATATTTCATAGAAAAGTTGGTTCTTCAAGGTCTGAATATAACATAGAAGCAAGAAAGTGATGGGAAGGAAGTATACAAAACAGTGATTGTGTTTTGTTAAATTATATCCAGTCCTTTTACAACTTATGATTTATGCACCACTGAGAATCACTGTTGTGCTGACCTGCTGTTATTAATGGAAAGGTACTATCCCTTATGTGTGCTAAGATGAAGAAATAGATGAAAGCTACTGGTTAAAAAAGGACTGCAGGGCTGGGGTTGTGGCTCAGCGGTAGAGTGCCCACATAGCATGTGTGAAGCCCTTGGTTCAATCCTCAGCACCACATAAAAATAAATAAATAAAGATATTGTGTTCATATACAACTAAATATGTATATTTAAAAAAGGGGGGGGGGATCCAGTATATAGAAACTACCGGCAGAAGAGTAGTGCCAGTTGCATGTCCAGAGGGTGCTGATTAGGGGGGAAAGAGGCTGTATGTTTTTGAATATATTTAAAATTTGTTTTATATTAATGGTGATACATCTAGAGAGAAATGTCCAGGAGGCATATGAACTGATCTCAGAAGGGAAATTGGGATTGGAGATAATATTCAGTGGTCATCTCTGTAGAGGTGAAAGCTTAAAATTGAGAAGTAACTTTGGGATATATAAACACTGAGGAGGCAAGAGTAAGATTCATACTGAGAAGATAGGAAAACAACCAAGATAGCATGATGTCTTTGAAGTAAAAGGTGGCACAAAGAGAAAGTAAGCAGCATTGATTCACCAGAGGGGCAGTTCAAAAGAATGGAACTTTAAAAAGGCCCCTGATGCTGTTTAGATTGCAGATTCAAAATACAAAATGGAGATTTCTCTTGGCAGAGCTCTTCACATCAGTTTCAGGGGTAGGGTAAGAGGGTTAGGGGTGGGAATTCGAATCTGGAGGGAACAAGCAGAATTGAGCAGAAAGACAAGTTGGGCTATAATGCAATCCCCAAAGTCCTTGCCAATCTTGGATGATGCTCTGAAGGTAGAATATCCCCCATTGGGGTGGGGGACTGGGTCTTTGTACCCCTGCATCAACCAGTCATCGAATATAGCCTCCCCACCAGGAAGAGGGCATTCACAAAAAGTAAGCAAAATAGTTCTCTCTCATTCTCTCTCTCTGCAGCCCAGGGTAATTTCCAGAGAGGTCTGCAAGCTCAGGCTGGTAGACAGCAGCATTATCAGCACTTGTAAAAGACAAAGCTAGAGGGTAAAGTGCAGTATCTAGTATATCCATTAAATTTTGAGCTTACAAAGTCATGAATGAATTTTGTGAAAATTATTGAATTGGTAACCACATCTTCACCAAGTTTGATAAATGTATTGGAGAAAGCTAACAGCAACTTTTAAGGAAGGAAGGGAAAGAACTATTGTATTTGCAGAGCTGTTTGAGCATCTGATCAGTAAATTATTGTACCTGACTCTGAGGAAAGAGATTATAACCAAAAATGTTATGACATAGCCAGGCATGTTAGCACACACCTGTGACCCCAGCTACTCAGGAGGCTTTGAGGCAGGAGAATCACAAGTTTGAGGCCAACCAGGCAACTTAGCAAGTCTGTCTCAAAATAGAAAAGTTTTTTAAGAAGGCTGGGGATGTAACTTAGTAGTAGAATATCCCTGGGTTCAATCCCCAGTGCTACATACATCACAAAAAGTAGTTATGACACAAACTGATGAGTCTATTATGTAGTAGTATATGATATATAATTGAAAGTATATTGTTGTTATCCAGCATATATTTCAGTTTTCTGTTGCTGTGTAAAGAACTGTCCCCCAAACTTAATGGCTTAAAATGACCATGTATTTGCTCACATTCTGCCTTATGAGCTAGGTTTACCTGGGTGTTTCTTCTGCTGGTCTTGCATAGGGTTACTCCTTTAGCTCCCATCATCTAAGATTTCACTGAAGCTGGATGTCCAAATGCCTCTCTTCAAGATATCTAGCACGTGTTTGGTGAGGACATCACAGCAGGAGAATCCTAAGCTTCTTATGTGGCACAGGGTTCCATGAGAGTGAATCTCAGTGCACAGGTACATATTAGGCTCTTGCATGCATTGAGCTTATAACTATTTTTTAAAATATTTTTATTTTTAGATATAGGTGGACATAATATCTCTATTTTATTTTTATGTGATACTGAGGATGGAACCCAGTGCCTCCCTCATGCATGGTAGACAAGCGCTCTACCTCTGAGCCACAACCCCAGCCCAGAGCTTATAACTGTTTTATTGGGCAGATCAAATAGGGGGTAGAACCATTGCTAGAGCACAACTACTAGGAGGTGTGATCCATTGGGGACCATTATTGTAACACTCTGCCACTACCTGCACTTGTCTTTTCATAAGCCTCATGTACTTCCTCCTTTCAAGACACATCAGAGTTTCATCTATTTCACCATATCAGGCTCAAAGGCAAGGATCTGTGGCAGGTCTGGGTAGATGGGGCTTTCTCAGGCACAGTTCCTCTTCCCTGTGAAAGATCTTGAGCCAAAGATCTGTGGATGAAGACCCATTATTTTCCCCTTTATATTTAACATAATCTCAATCTTGCTTTCTTTTTTTTTTTATTGTTAGTATTTTTATTTCACATAAGTTTGAGTCCAACCATTTCAGCTTAGAGGGGAAGGGGAAGAATGATATGAGTGTCATCACAAAGCACAGTATTAAATTATTAAATTGCTGGTTTTTTTTTTTTACTCTGTTAGCTTTCTTTTTTTTTTCTCTGTTTTTTTTATTGGATGTTCACAACATTACAAAGCTCTTGACATATCATACTTCATACATTAGATTGAAGTGGGTTATGAACCCCCAATTTTACCCCAAATGCAGATTGCAGAATCACGTCGGTTACACATCCACAATTTTACATAATGCCCTATTAGTAATTGTTGTATTCTGCTACCTTTCCTATCCCCTACTATCCCCCCTCCCCTCCCCTCCCTTCTTCTCTCTCTACCCCATCTACTGTAATTCATTTCTCTCCTTGTTTATTTTCCCATTCCCCTCCCAACCTCTTATATGTAATTTTGTATAGCAATGAGGGTCTCCCTTCATTTCCATGCAGTTTTCCTCATCTCTCCCTTTCCCTCCCATCTCATGTCACTGATTAATGTTACTCTTTTCTTCCTACTCTTCCTCCCTGCTCTGTTCATATTTGCTCTCATTATATCAAAGAAGACATTTGGCATTTGTTTTTTAGGGATTGCCTAGCTTCACTAAGCATAATCTGCTCTAGTGCCGTCCATTTCCCTGCAAATTCTATGATTTTGTCATTTTTATTGCTGCATAGTACTCCATTGTGTATAGATGCCACATTTTTTTATCCATTCATCTACTGAGGGGCATCTGAGTTGGTTCCACAGTCTAGCAATTGTGAATTGTGCTGCTGTAACATCGATGTGGCAGTATCCCTGTAGCATGCTCTTTTAAGGTCTTCAGGGAATAGTCCAAGAAGGGCAATAGCAGGGTCAAATGGTGGTTCCATTCCCATCTTTCCCAGGAATCTCCAAACTGCTTTCCAAATTGGCCGCACCAATTTGCAGTCCCACCAGCAATGTACAAGTGTACCCTTTTCTCCACAACCTCTCCAGCACTTGTTGTTGTTCGACTTCATAGTGGCTGCCAATCTTACTGGAGTGAGATGGTATCTTAGGGTGGTTTTGATTTGCATTTCTCTGACTGCTAGAGATGGTGAGCATTTTTTCATGTACTTGTTGATTGATTGTATATCCTCCTCTGAGAAGTGTCTGTTCAGGTCCTTGGCCCATTTGTTGATTGGGTTATTTGTTCTCTTATTGTCTAATTTTTTGAGTTCTTTGTATACTCTGGATATTAGGGCTCTATCTGAAGTGTGAGGAGTAAAGATTTGTTCCCAGGATGTAGGCTCCCTATTTACCTCTCTTATTGTTTCTCTTGCTGAGAAAAAACTTTCAAGTTTAATTGAGTCCCATTTGTTGATTCTTGTTGTTAACTCTTGTGCTATGGGTGTCCTATTAAGGAATTTGGAGCCCGACCCCACAATCTGTAGATCGGAGCCAACTTTTTCTTCTATCAGACGCAGAGTCTCTGGTTTGATATCAAGTTCCTTGATCCATTTTGAGTTAACTTTTGTGCATGGCGAGAGAAAGGGATTCAGTTTCATTTTGTTGAATATAGATTTCCAGTTTTCCCAACACCATTTGTTGAAGATGCTATCCTTCCTCCATTGCATGCTTTTAGCCCCTTTATCAAATATAAGATAGTTGTAACTTTGTGGATTAGTCTCTATGTCCTCTATTCTAAACCATTGGTCCGCCCGCCTGTTTTGGTACCAGTACCATGCTGTTTTTGTCACTATTGCTTTGTAATATAGTTTGAAATCTGGTATCGCTATACCACCTGATTCACACTTCCTGTTTAGAATTGCTTTTGCTATTCTGGGTCTTTTATTTTTCCATATGAATTTCATGATTGCTTTGTCAATTTCTACAAGATATGCCGTTGGGATTTTGATTGGCATTGCGTTAAACCTATAGAGAACTTTTGGTAATATCGCCATTTTGATGATGTTAGTTCTGCCTATCCATGAACAGGGTATGTTTTTCCATCTTCTAAGATCTTCATCAACTTCTCTCTTTAGGGTTCTGTAGTTTTCATTATATAAATCTTTCACCTCTTTTGTTAGGTTAATTCCCAAGTATTTTATTTTTTTTGAGGATATCGTGAATGGAGTGTTTTTCCTCATTTCCGTTTCAGAAGTTTTGTCGCTGATATACAGAAATGCCTTTGATTTATGCGTGTTGATTTTATATCCTGCCACTTTGCTGAATTCATTTATTAGTTCTAGTAGTTTCTTTGTAGACCCTTTTGGGTCTTCTAGGTATAGGATCATGTCATCTGCAAATAGTGATAATTTAAGTTCTTCTTTTCCAATTTTTATGCCTTTAATTTCTTTCGTCTGTCTAATTGCTCTGGCCAGTGTTTCGAGAACTATATTGAATAGAAGTGGAGATAGAGGGCATCCCTGTCTTGTTCCGGATTTTAGAGGGAATGCCTTCAACTTTTGTCCATTCAGAATGATGCTAGCCTGAGGCTTAGCATAGATAGCTTTTACAATGTCAAGGTAAGTTCCTGTTATCCCTAATTTTTCTAATGTTTTGAACATAAAGGGATGCTGTACTTTGTCGAATGCTTTCTCTGCATCTATCGAGATGATCATATGGTTCTTATCTTTAAGTCTATTGATGTGGTGAATAACATTTATTGATTTCCGTATATTGAACCATCCTTGCATCCAGGGATGAATCCTACTTGATCATGGTGCACAATTTTTTGATGTGTTTTTGTATTCGATTCGCCAGAATTTTATTGAGGATTTTTGCATCTAGGTTCATTAGAGATATTGGTCTGTAGTTTTCTTTCTTTGAGGTGTCTTTGTCTGGTTTCGGAATCAGGGTGATGTTGGCCTCGTAGAATGAATTTGGAAGAGCTCCCTCTTTTTCTATTTCCTGAAATAACTTGAAAAGTATTGGTTTTAATTCTTCTTTAAAGGTTTTGTAAAACTCCGCTGTATATCCATCCGGTCCTGGGCTTTTCTTGGTTGGTAGTCTTTTGATGGCTTCTTCAATTTCATCCATTGATATTGGTCTGTTCAAATTGTGTGTATCCTCCTGACTCAGTCTGGGTAAGTCATATGACTTAAGAAATTTATCGATGTCTTCACTATCTTCTATTTTGTTAGAATATAGGTTTTCAAAATAATTTCTAATTGTCTTCTGTATTTCTGTAGCATCTGTTGTGATATTGCCTTTTTCATCCCGTATGTTAGTAATTTGAGTTCTCTCTCCTCTTCGTTAGCATGGCTAAAGGTCTGTCGATCTTATTTATTTTTTCGAAGAACCAACTTTTAGTTTTGTTAATTTTTTCAATAGTTTCTTTTGTTTCAATTTCATTGATTTCCGCTCTGATTTTAATTATTTCTAGCCTTCTGCTACATTTGCTGTTGTTTTGTTCTTCCTTTTCTAGGGCTTTGAGGTGAAGTGTGAGCTCATTTATTTGTTGGTTTTTTCTTTTTTTGAGGAATGACCACCAGGCGATGAATTTTCCTCTTAAAACTGCTTTCATTGTGTCCCATAGGTTCCGATATGTTGTGTCTGTATTTTCATTTATCTCTAAGAATTTTTTGATTTCCTCCTTTATGTCTTCTGTAACCCATTGATCATTCAGTAACATATTGTTCATTTTCCATGTGATGTAGGATTTTTCCTTCCTTCTTTTATCATTGATTTCCAGTTTCATTCTATTATGATCAGATAAAATGCATGGTATTATCTCCACCCCTTTATATTTACTGAGGGTTGCCCTATGGCATAATATATGGTCTATTTTTGAGAAGGATCCATGTGCTGCTGAGAAAAAAGTATATCCATTTGATGATGGTTGATATATTCTATATATGTCAGTTAAGTCTAGGTTATTGATTGTGATATTGAGTTCTATAGTTTCTTTATTCAATTTTTGTTTGGAGGATCTGTCCAATGGTGAAAGAGGTGTGTTGAAGTCACCCATAATTATTGTGTTCTGGTCTATTTGATTCTTGAACTTGAGGAGAATTTGTTTTATGAATGTCGCAGCACCATTATTTGGTGCGTAAATATTGATAATTGTTATGTCTTGTTGGTGAATGGTTCCTTTTAACAGTATATAATGACCTTCTTTATCCCTTTTGATTAACTTAGTCTTGAAGTCGATTTTATTCGATATGAGGATGGCCACTCCTGCTTGCTTACGAGAACTGTGTGCGTGGTATATTTTTTCCCATCCTTTCACCTTCAGCCTGTGTAAGTCTTTTCCAATCAGATGTGTCTCCTGGAGGCAGCATATTGTTGGATTTGTTTTTTTAATCCATGATACCAGCCTATGTCACTTTATTGGAGAGTTTAGGCCGTTAACATTCAGAGTTACTATTGATATATGGTTTGAACTTCCATCCATGTTTGATTGTTTATCCTTTTTTTTTTTTTTTTAAATTTAGTTTGTTTCTCCGTGATTATCTTTCCCCTCGCCCTCTGTCTTTACTGAGGCACTTCCCACTGATGGTTTTGGTTATTGTTTTTCATTTCTTCCTCGTGTAGTGTTTTGCTCAAAATGCTTTACAATGCAGGTTTTCTGGCTGCAAATTCTTTTAACTTTTGTTTATCATGAAAGATCTTTATTTCGTTGTCATACCTGAAGCTTAATTTTGCTGGATACAGAATTCTTGGTTGGCATCCATTGTCTTTCAGTGTTTGAAATACGTTGTTCCAGGATCTTCTCGCTTTCAGCGTCTGTGATGAAAAATCTGTTGTTAATCTTATTGGTTTACCCCTAAATGTAATCTGTCTCCTTTCTCTTGTAGCTTTTAATATTTTCTCTTTGTTCTGTATATTGGATATCTTCATAACAATGTGTCTTGGCGTTAGTCTACTGTGATTTTGTGTGCTCGGTGTCCTGTATGCATCTTCAATTTGTATATCTGTTTCCTTTTTTATTTCTGGAAAGTTTTCTGTAATTATTTCATTCAGCAGGTTTCTCATTCCCTTGGTTTGAATCTCTGTACCTTCTTCTATCCCGATGACTCGTAAGTTTGGTTTCTTCATGTTATCCCATAGCTCTTGGATGTTTTTCTCGTGATTTTTTACCAGCCTTTCTGAGTTGGCTAGACTCTTTTCAAGATGGTATATTTTGTCTTCATTATCTGACGTTCTAGTTTCTACTTGCTCCACTCTGTTAGTGATGCTCTCAATTGAGTTTTTAATTTGGTTTATCGTTTCCTTCATTTCTAGAATTATTGTTTGATTATTTTTTATAATCTCTATCTCCTGATAAAGATGCTTAACTTCTTCTTTTAGCTGTTTATGTAATTCATTCTCAATGTGTTCTTTCGCTGCTTGAATTTGCTGTCTTGTATCCTCTTTAAGGTTCCATTCCATCTGTCTAAGGTGTTCCTTGAGGTCTTTATATGACCATTTTTCTGATGACTCTAGGTCCTCCTGAATATTTAGGCTGTCCTGCATTGTTTGTACTCCTTTTCTTCCTTGTTTCTTGAAGCTGCTCATGTTGCTTCTTGTTCTGTTTGACTGCTGAGTTACTGTTTATTCCTATAAATTTATTTGATGCTTGGGAGGAAAGGTATTAGAAGGGAAGGGAAGAAGTCACTAAGGAGAATGAGAGTAGGCAGGTAGAATTCAAGGAAGGGGGGATAAGAAAAATGAAAAGACAAAAGAAGAAAGAAATAGGAACTAAAAAAGAACAAAAATTTTAAAAAATAATAATAATAATTAAAAAAATTAAAATTAAAGTTAGAAGAGAAAGAAGAAGAAAAAAAAACAAGATAGAAAAATGAAGATGAAAGAAAAACCCCAATCAAAAACATAAACAAAAACAAAGACAAAAACAAAACAAACAAACAAAAAAAAAAACCAAGATAGAAAAATGAAGATGAAAGAAAAACCCCAATCAAAAACATAAACAAAAACAAAGACAAAAACAAAAACAAAAAACTAATAAATGCCGTCTTAGAGTTTGATTAACTTCTCAGAAATTGTTCCTTTTTTACGATGGGGTCGGAGAACATCCTGACAGATTTTATTTGCGTTCTCAAAAGCCAATTGCGTAACGATAAATTCGCTAGCTCCTGGGTCCCCGATGGACCTGTTCGCAGCCTGATACAGTTGGGCTACGAAATCTGAATAAGTCTCACTGGCACCTTGTCTGATTTTGGTAAGAACTAAATTGGACTGGTCCTTGGGGACAATTTGTCTCCAGGCACGTTTTGCACCATCAGTTATTTGATTGTACACTACAAAATCATAATTTAACTGTCTTTCTAAATTAGCAAAATCTTCAGTCCCTAAAAACATCGTTACTGGCGTTTCTATGCCCTGTCTTCTGTTTCTTTCTGCCTGTTCATTACAAAAATCAGTCCAATAAGTTTTCCGAAGCAGGTAATCTCCCCCGCTCAGACAAGATCTGGCTAAAAAAATCCAATCACTAGGAGGAAGGGGTTGTGAGCAAATATTTTCTATCAGACTCTGAACAAAAGGCGAATTTGGGCCGTACGTTTCACATGCATTTTTCAATTCCTTGATAGTTTTAAATGGAATTACAGCATGAACTCTAACTCTCTGATCTTGTTCATTAGTTTGCTCAAAAACTGGAAAGAGGTGAAAACCAGTAGTATCCTCTCCCATTTCTTGAGCCTTCCTAATACCTTGCTGAACTGGGGTAAGAAAAGTCATCTTTAATTCAGCACACCTGTTAAATTTGGTCCTTCTAGCAGGTACCGGCCAAATTTCAAAAGCTTGGGCAGGTGGTGCTAAATGCAGTCTATTAAAATTTTTCTCTAAGTCCTGAGTTTCCACGTCTAATTCTTCTTCCTCAGATTGTGAGCTGCTATCAGACTCTGTACTATTGCCATTTGGAATTTGGGTTTCTAACTCACGTGGCTGAGAAGAAACCTGAGCCCCTCTAGGAGTTTCCTCTGTATTTTCCACTCCAGGAAGATTGTTTACCACTTCCGGAGGGCTCTCCAAGATTAGAGATGCTTCTTCTGTATCATGCTGTTCTGTACAATCTGTCTGCGGGCTAGCTTGCACAATTCTAACCTTTGTCTTGGCTTTTAGCACTTTTGTTTTTAAACAGCTCAAAGGAAAGGAAATTAACTTAGCTTCAGGCTGATTTTCCATTTGAATAGACCTAATAGCTCTTTGAATGCCTTTTAGAAGGTCTTCTGGCAGCCACGAACTCTGGCCCATGTATTCAAAGAGACAGACTTCTAGGGCTGTCCAAGTTTTCTGTATATTCTCTATACCTCCAGGTATTTCAGTAGAAAGACAGACTTTCTGTAACTTTCTTCCTAATTTCTCCCAAGTAAGTAAATTTGGAGACTCTTGATCACAAAACCAAGGACAATATTCACCTACAATCTTTAAGAATTGTAATAACTGAGTTTTCTTTATCTGTTTTCCTTTCTGATTAATTATACTGTCTAAAATAGTCAGATACATTTCCTTATCCGAAGAAGTAGATTTTCCCATTTTAAGTAATTTAACGTCTCTTTCCTTCAATATCTCCCGGTACTTTTGTGACCCAAATGTCACTTCTTCCTTATCTTTATCTTTATTCTTTATCTTCCTTTATCTTTATTTCTTTTTCCTTATCTTCCTTTTTATTCTTTATTTCTTTCCCTTATCTTTTTAGCGCGCGCTCCCACTCAATCTAACTAATTCAGAATGCCCCCCTCATGGGCGCCAATTCTACCACGTGGCCTGCGCAGTGGTTTCATTAATGAGGTTCTAGGCATTAAGTTAGTTAGAAGAGATCAAAATAAAACACACAGACAGTACCTTATTTTATATTGCTAGGTCCGAGACGGCTCACCTCCCTGGTTCCCGCCTCCAGCCGCCCAGCAGGGCAGCGAGGATTACTCTGGGCTAGCAGGAGAGAGAGAGAGCGAACACGCCGGGGAGTAGCCTTTTATTTGGGGGACAAGAGATTCAGGGGAGAATTCCATCCAATGAAGGTTGGGGGGGGGGCTGCACTCCAAGGTCAGGGTCAGTGATTGGGTCTCCAGGGTCAGTGGTTATGCACACCCCCACACGGATGGGCTCTCTCATCAGGAAAGGGTCGGGATAGCTCCGACACAGCCAGAGCGCCTCAGGCCCTTAACGGGAGTCACCCAATCACGTGTCAGAATGGCTCCCCACACACCAGGTCAAGTCTTTCCCGTCAGTACGCGGGAACCAATCAGTGTGCAGCAGCTCCTCCCAGACTGGGCGAGTCTCCAATCCTGAGTGCCTAGGGCCTCCTCTTGTGTCCAATCACTTCCACTTTTCCTCTAGCCAGGCCCCTCTCACCACAATATTGGCTACAGGCCAGGTCTGCTGCTCCCGGGAGCCCTGTTTTCATGAACGACTGGGCTCACTCCTCCAGATTGCCATTCCCTCAGACCCTAAGATTGTAGAGCTTGGGGCTGAGAATCCTCAGCGAATTTTACTTGCCCTCCGGTAGCCACACCCCCGTAGCTGGTGCAAGAGACCTCAGCAGTCAGCCCTGGCAGGAGCGGCAGTCCCGCACCACCTCTGACTCCCTCGGGCTGGCTGTAGCACTCACAGGAGAGCTGGGAGGGGCCCTTAAGTTTTCCCCGATGCGTGGAGAGGGAAAGCCAGGGGTCCACACACCTGTAGCAGCAGGCTTCAATGAAGTTATCTCCTCCCCCGCAGCCCTGCGACACCAGCCCTCCGCCACAGTGGTGTCCCCCGCAAACGGCGACAGTTCGCCTCCCCCTGCCGGGCGACCAACGCCACGGGGGTCCCCACTGTTTCTCCCAAGCCCCGCCTGGACCCTGCGGCCACTACCCACGAAGGCCCGGCAGGCATCCACCTCCGTAGGATGAGAAGGGCTGACCAGCCGCCTCAGCCGGATGGCTTAATGCTGAGTCGCAGCTGTCTGTCTCAGCTTTTCAGACGCGGCGGTGCGGGGCACGGGGCATGGAGAGGCTTACTCACTTCCCGCCGCCATCTTCCTCTTCTCGCTATTTCGGGATGATGGCGGGGTGCTGGCTCGCTCTCTCCGGTGTGTCTTAGCCTCGGGCTCCCGCGCCTCTCTCTGCCGCAGCCTCCACAGCCAGCGCTGCCCTGGTCGCT
The DNA here is from genome assembly GCF_964194105.1 of Spermophilus citellus. Lineage (NCBI taxonomy): Eukaryota > Metazoa > Chordata > Mammalia > Rodentia > Sciuridae > Spermophilus > Spermophilus citellus. Next base: position 74,875,184 of record NC_138182.1, on the reverse strand, counting down.
CTCTCCGCCCCCGACGTTCCCGGCTTCTAGCCGCACCGCGGCCCGGTCCGTGTCTTTCTGGCTCGCGGCGCCCGGGGCCGGGGAGGCGACGGCCCCTCTCCGGCAAGTACCGCAGTTCCCGGGCCCCGAGTCCCGGCGGCCACAAACCGACACTTCTAATAGACCTACCAGATCCCGGCAGGACCCCTCTTCATGGAATTTTGCTAGAAGCCTGCCGCTGTTCCAAAGGGTCTTTTTGATCCCATTAATGTGTAGACATTAGAATCGCTGCTTTCTCGTCGGCGGCCATGTTCCCCCCTCTCAATCTTGCTTTCTACCCAGAGAAATTTGTGGCTCACGGGCCTACTTTTATTTTGTACTGGATCTGTTCCTTTACTTCAAGTTAGTAACTCTTTTGTCAGTCTGACTCCCTTAAAAACGTGGAGGATTTTCTGTAAGTCTTATTGAAGTTAATTTCATGACCTAAAAGCCACATTTATAATTCCTTTCAAGACAAAACCCTTTTTGCTTAGGTGTACAAGCTGTCGAATAGAGCCCTGAGGTCATAGAAGCCTTTTTTTTTTACCTGAGAAAGTAAGCAAAACAGTTACTTTAAATCTTTCTGAGATGTTTACAGAAAGTGTTACAACCATGCCCTTGAGTTGATTGTACCCTGCATCCATTTCCTATTTTGAGATTTTTTTGCCACCAAGATAGACATGAAATAATTTTATTTTCCAACTCAGAAAATCTTGCTTCTTTTGTACTTCCTCTAAGTTCTGTCTGCAAACTGAATGATTCTGTCTTTAGCTTGTCTCTCTCTTCCTCTGCCTTGTCACCCCCAGTTAAAAATAAGTTCATTGGCAATTTCAATATCCTGCTAGAAATCTCCTATAAGTAGAAGTTTTGTCAGTTGTTTCACAACTACCAACATGACTTGCCCTTTACACAGCCTCTGATAACAGTTTCTTCCTGACTTTCCAGGTTCCAGTCCCAGTTCACTTATCTCTTCAGTCCCCAACAGCAGCCCTTCACATCTTTTCTAAATTCTTCCTGCTGCCTAGTACAAAAGACAGTGTTGTGTGTTTTAGTTTTTATGACAGCAGCACCTACTTGTAGGAAACAGTTTAAATGAGTCAAAGTCCACCCAAAATCTTGTACATGAATGTTCACAACAGCATTATCCATAATAAACAAAAGGTAGGTAGAAGCAACCCAAGTATCTATCAGCAGTGAAGGGATAAACAAAATGGTATATCCACATGATGAAATGTTAGTCAAACGTTAAAAAAAAAAACAGACTACTGATATGTACTATAAAAACTTTAAAAATAGGCTGAGTGAAATAAGCCAGACACAAAAGGTCACATGTCACATGATTCCATTTATATCGAATGTCCAGAATAGGCACAAAGATAGAAAATGGATTAATGGTTACTAAGAGTTACGGAGGTAGGAAAAAATGGAGAGAGACTACTGATGGGTATAGGGTTTCTTTGGAGGGTAATCAAATATTCTGTAAGTAGACACTAGTGATAGCAGCACAACTTTGTGAATGTACTAAATGCCACTTACTTGGACATTTTAATGATGTAGTTAATTTCATGATATATAAGTTCTATCTCAGTTTTTAAAAAGTTTAATGGGGGACAGTCATTGTAGTTGTTATGAGAAAAGAGGTGTGGACACTAGATCTTCCATAGTTGTTCAGGAGCCTTGATGGTGAGGTACAGAGGAGGGCTGGGATCTGAGGAGGAGTCACCATCAATTGGTAAGTAGCAATGACACCCAGCTGCCACAGCAGGACCTGGGGACCATCATGGGGAATATCTGTTGGAAGCTGTGGCTTCTGCACAGCCGCCTCCTAGGGGTCTGCAGTGAAGCCCTGCCACATAGCAGGGAGAACACACTTGGAAAGAAGAGTTTGATATGGAGTGGAGGTCAGCGAGGATAGGCTGGCACTCATGGGCATTGGTCCTGCGTCTAGTGACAAGAAAACAGAGTGTGAAGGCCACTAGCTGTATTAGTTCTGTATTCCAGATGCCATACAGGTTCCTTTTATAGCCATATCTAGGCAAGAGTCAGACAAAGAAGAGCCTGTCTGGCACAGGCTGCCACACTACTTAAAAACAGATTCTGCCAGGCCCAGTGCATGCCTATAATCCCAGCTACTCAGGAGGCTAAGGCAGAAGAATCAAGAATCTGAGGGTAGTCTAGGTGATTTAATGAGACTCTGTCTCAAAATAAAATTTAAAAAAGGACTGGAGATGTAACTCAAAGGTAGAACACTCAGGCTGAGGTTATAGCTCAGTCATGGAGCGCTTACCTAGCAGGTATGAGGCACTGGGTTTGATCTCAGTACCACATAAAAATAAATAAAATAAAGGTGTGGTGTCCATCTACAACTAAACAATATTTTTTAAAAAAAAAAAAAGAACACTCCTGGGTTTGATCCCTGGAACTGCAAAAAGAGATAGAGAGAGAGATTCTTATGGCTCATGTGAGTGATGGCAAAGTCATGATTAAGCATTTGGCAGTGAAGAGGGAGAGAAATAAGAGATTGCTAGAAGTACAGAGGCCTTGTGGGTGATGCAGCCAGTGTGCAGGGGCAGGGAGGACAGGGATGCCTTTCTATCTATTTCAGTGCTTCAGGTAGGAAGGGGAGCACTGCAATAAATGAGGACATGGAATTTGGGCGTTGAACATGGTACCACCTACATATAAATAGTGTTATTCAAACCATGAGACTGGAGAAGTCAGTCATAAGACACTTGGGTGGTTGAGCTTGACAAATAAAAATCTTTTGTAGAAATAGCCTATCAAAACCAAGATATTTAAAATACTTGTTTCTGTTCATTGTTATCTACAATTTGAAAAACTGTTTATGATGTGTGTAATCTCAGAACAATATGAAAAGCTATTTGATGAAACTCAATTTGTATATCTTTTATACTTTATTTAGGAAAATGATTTTGCACAAGCCAGCAGCTATGCAGATTTAGCTGTGAACTCTGATAGATATAACCCATCAGCTCTTACTAATAAAGGGAATACAGTTTTTGCAAATGGTGATTATGAGAAGGCAGCTGAATTCTATAAAGAGGCTCTAAGAAATGATTCTTCTTGTACTGAAGCCCTTTATAATATTGGTAAGTGAAACAAGAAACAAGGCTGAAGTTGCTTTTTGTATTATATTTTTAGTTTTTTTTTTTTTTTTTTTTTTGCTAACTCATTAGGAGGAGAAGTTGACTTCCTTCCAACAAAAAAATTGAAAAGACCTTGCCTCTGAGATTACAGATTATTCTGAATATGAAATTAATGATTCCAAAGCTGTGCATATATAAAATTTGGGTTGATGCTGTTACATTGCAAAGAAGCTTTTTCAATTACTGTTCTACCACAGCATGTAAGACTAATTTCAAAAATTCTTATTGATATTGAATAATATAATTCTTTTTAGCCTTTTCCAAACAAGTAAGAATCTCATTTTCAGGGCTGGAGTTATAGCTCAATGGTAGAGCACTTGCCTAGCACATGTGAGGCACTGGGTTTGATCCTCAGCACCACATAAAAATAAATAAATAAAGGTACTGTGTCCATCTACAATTAAATTTTTTTTAAAAAAAGAAGTTTCAAATATACGAAAAAAGGCACACAGTAAACGTAAATACTCATAGTACCTTTCACCCTAGTTTAACACATTTTAACATTTTGCTATATTTACTTTAGATTTTGTTTTTAAGAAACAAAATATTGCAAGACATTAAGGCTCCCCGCCATCTCATTCCCTTCCCTGCTTTCAGAGGTTACCTGAAATGGGAATCATTGATCCCTGGGCGAGTTTGCAGTTTGCAATGTTGCAAACTAACATGTTTACATAATACTGGGTCTTGTTGAAGTTTCTTTTAAAGTTTACATCTGCTTGCATACATATTTTTTGCTTTTTTTGAGTTTTTTTTTCTTTTATTATCTTTTTCCATGTTGTGACTTCTCTTTAGATATCTAATACTCTTGGGCTGTCTATTGGTATTTAGCAGTTTGCAGCTAAAAGCTGAGTGGATGGAGTCTGAGTTCGTGAGAGAGGCTGATGGACTGGCACTCAGTGCAAGCTGTCTGGTCTTTTAGTTGGGAATATGTCCTTTAGTCATTTGGATCTTTTTTCCCATAGGAGACTCTTCAGTCTCCTGCCTAAAAGGAGAAAGAAAGACCTGTAGCCAGCCTTGGAATAGTAGCAATTTTAGATGGAGTCAGAAGAGAAAGCCTCACTGAGAAGTAACACATCATTTTGGAAGGGACAGAGGGTGTGGCATTTGGTATCTGGAAAGATCATTTGTGACACAGGGAAGAAAAGAGCAAAGGCCTTCATGCAAGAGCTTGCTTGACTACATAGATGCTTATTTATTCACTTAACAAATTTTTACTGTTTTCTCTACTCATTATTGTCTTTTTCAAATGCTGGGGATCATATTCAAGGCCTGGTACATGTTATGCAAGCACTCTGCTACTAATCCATAGCCTCAGCCCTCACTTTTCTACTTTGACTTTGTTTATAATTTCTTTTGTAAAACAGAAATTTTCTCTTATTAATATAATCAATTTTCACTTCTTAAAAATAAATGTTTTGGGGGCTGGGGTTGTGACTTAGAGGTAGGGCGCTCACGTGCGGGACCCTGGTTTTGATTCTCAGCATCACATAAAAATAAATAAGTGAAATAAAGGTATTGTGTCCAACTACAACTAAAAAATAAATATTTTTTTAAAAATGAATGTTTTTGTTCATTGTTTTTTGAAGCCCTTGCTTTCCCTAAGATTATAAAATCATTTTCCTATACAGGTTGAGCATCCCTTATTCCAAATGCTTAGGACCAGAGGTGTTTGGGATTTTTTTTTTTAATACTTGCATATACATAATGAGAGATCTTGGGGGATGGGACCAAGTCTGTACATGAAATTCATTTTCATTTTATATCCACCTTATTCACATAACCTAAAGGAATTTTTTAATATTTATTTTTTAGTTATAGGTAGACACAATATCTTTATTTTTTTAATTTTATGTGGTGCTGAGGATCGAATCTAGTGTCTCACACATGGTAGGTGAGTGCTCTACCTCTGAGTCACAACCCTAGCCCCGACCTGAATGAATTTTATATGATATTTTAAATGTTCCTGTGTTTTTATTCTGTCCTATCACATGAGGTCAAGTGTAGAATTTTCCACTTGTGATATGTTGAAGCTCAAAAGATTTGGAGCATTCAGATTTTGGAGCATCTTGGATATTAGGTTTTCAAATAAGGGATGCTCAATCTATATTTTCTTTTCATATTCTTACAACTTTGCTTTTTCTGTGTAGTTTCAAAATAAATTTTGAATTTTTTTAATGAAATGAGAATTTATGTATTTTTTTTCCTTCATATATAATCAGTGGTTCTGGTGTCACTTATTACTTGTTCCTTCCGTTCCACCTATGTTTTTTTTCCTTTGTGGTGCTGGGGGTTGAACCCAGTGCCTTATGCATGCAAGACAAGCACTCTTATCAACCAAGCTATATCCCCAGGCCTCCCCACTGATTTTTAAATGCCCACTAACTAAATTCTATAGCTGAGTAAATTTCTGAACTGTATATTCTTTTGATCAGTTTATCTGATGCTTTCCCCCCACTCCCACCTGTCACACTTTTAAAATTACTGAAGCTTTGTAACATGTTTGTTATCTCTGTGGAGATTCCCACCTACTATTGTTCTTTTTAAAAATTCTCAGTTCATCTTCATTTTCTCTCCTGAATGACTATTTACATACATTTAAAAATTCAGTCTGTACTTTGAGTGAATTTATGCTAATAATAATGGTTATAGATTTTCCTTTCTTTTTTTTAAGGCCTTACTTATAAGAAGCTAAATCGACTGGATGAGGCTTTGGATTGTTTCCTGAAGCTTCATGCAATTCTACGAAACAGTGCCCAAGTTCTTTATCAGATAGCAAATATGTATCTTAATTTGTGAAACCTAAGGACAGTTATTAATTCACTCAATTGGTGATTATCAATGGTGAATGAGTTTAACCATTGAGGTAATTGATGAGGATAATATTTTAAGTAAATGATGATCATAATCTAACTAGCAACAAAAATATTAACGTTTATGAAAACATTATGAGTAATCTTTAAAAAATCATTTATACTCTAAGCAGAATTAGAAATTAAAACTGTTATCATTTGTTAATATTTAGAAATATAGTATTTTGAGTAGACATAAGCTATTCATTAAAAGTAAAGTAGATACTTTAGAACATTATATTCATACTTAGTCTTGTAGGGTATCATTGAAGCAGTAACTTACTAGTAAAAGGAAAATATTGTTCATTCATGATTAGTACTATTGATTGAGTTTGGATGATGTATTTGTTTTGGCCAACAAGTAAATATGGTATATATAACTCTAAAGACCTTTATCCTCCAAAATTATGCAATACTTTGTATGAACTTACTCATTTCAATTTATTCAGTAGTCATTTGTTGAATATGAATTGTGTGTGCCAGTATTATATTTAGAACTCGGGGGAATGTCAAACTGTAAAATGCTGCTTTCATGTCAGTTTCTTTACAACTTTTAGCTTTCTTTTTTTTTTATTGATTGTTCAAAACATTACAGAGCTCATGATATATCATCTTTCATACATTTGACTCAATTCTTTTAGCTTTCTTTAGTTGTGTTTTTCCCCTACTAACATTTAGAAAAGCAGAAATTAGTTAACATTTTTAATGCCTTTCACACTATTTGAAAAGCACTTTAAGTTTCCTCATTTTATTTGTTTATGTATTTATTTGTTTGTTTATTAGAGCTTAATGGTAAGTTCCCTCATATTACTAATGTTTGACCACACCACTGAGAAGAGTAACATCTAGGTAGGTTTTACTATTATCTTGATATAAATTTCATGTAAAATGTTTAGGAAAAAAGTGTATTGTGAGGTATACCATTAATAATTTTAAGTATTATCTGCCATATTTTTGATAGCATAGATTTTTAAGTTTTAGTAAAAACTTTAGATCTAATCTCAAAAACAAACCACACATGCATGCATGTGCACACACACACAAATGACTCTTCTTTTTAAATTAAACTTTGGACTGAAATATTTTCATTTCTTTAAGATATCAAACATAAAAATAATAAGTAAATATTATTGGTATGAGCAGATTATATGCATATATGCAGAAGATTTACTAGGTATTAAAGGATGCTATAAAGAAAGAATTTCCTATCTTTGAGTTTATAGTTAAGCAAAACTCCCAGGAAAAACACGTAAAGGTGATTCCCTCATTGTGAGGAATAGAATAATTGAACATTCAGACTTTTTTTAAGGACACAGTTTGCATAATGCTTTGAATATTTCTGCTAGAAATTTGGGAGTTACTCTCAGGGGAGCATAATGAAGTAAAAAGAAAAGATATATAGACAAAGCAAGAGTGTTATGTACAGAACTGCTCCATTTTCCATCTCCATTCTTGAAAAAATCTAGAGTAATCAATATAAAATAACACATTAATGTAGGCTAAGAAATGTTTGTATTATGATATTGTTTTCAGTTTTGCTTGTTGATTAATGAATTTAGAAAAATTCTATTGCCCTTAACTGATATTGCCTAAGATATGAATTAATGGAAGATCCCAATCAAGCTATTGAATGGCTAATGCAACTGATCAGTGTTGTTCCCACTGATTCTAAAGCTTTGTCTAAACTAGGAGAACTATATGATAGTGAAGGAGATAAGTCCCAAGCATTCCAATATTACTATGAGGTATGTATATTTTCTTACTTTTCTTCTGTTCTTTTTAGTACTTTATGAATTTTAAAGGCTGTAAGCCTTTAAAAGTTTAGAAAAGCTTATTTGTTTTTAAATGAATAATGATTTATTTAAAATAAAATAAAGCATTCTTGATTGTCTAATCTACTGAACTTCTCTCCCCTCTCCCGTTGTGGTTTAGTTTCCACATAACAGTGAAACATTCAACCTTTGGTTTTTTCACTAAGCATCATCGTCTCCAGATCCATCCATTTACTGGCAAATGTCATAAAGTCATTCCTTTTTATGGCTGAATAATATTCCATTGTGTATATACACCACATTTTCTTTATCCATTCATCTGTTAAAGGGCACCTTAGGTTGGTTCCATAGCTTAGTGTAAATTGTGAATTGTGCTTATTAACATTGATGTGGCTGTGTCACTGTGGTATGCTGATTTTAGATCCTTTGGATATATGCTGAGGAGTGGGATGACTGAGTCAAATGGTAAATATTTTTAATTATAACTAGAAAATGAGAAGGTACAAATTCATTTTTAAGTTAAAACATGTTTGTAACCCTTTTTATTCCTTTAAATATTTAATCTGACTCAGATCATATATCAGTATATCTAAAAGATATTTATAGATAATTGAAAATGCATCAAAGCTGAAGTTTTCTAAATCTTGTATAGCTTCAAAACTTGAGAAGTACTTATGACAGCTCATACTTTTTGTTTAAGAAACTACATTGTGGATAAATAAATCCATTCAATAGATAAAGTATTCAAGAAGTATGTTGTGTTGCTACTGAAAATATTTTCACACTTGATGTCTTTTTTCAGTCATATAGGTGTTTCCCTTCTAATATTGAAGTCATTGAGTGGCTTGGGGCCTACTACATTGATACTCAATTTTATGAAAAAGCCATTCAATACTTTGAAAGAGCTTCTCTTATACAGTAAGTAACTTTATTAAAGCTTTATGTTTAGTTACTATCTTTGTGTTAAAATTTTTTTAGCCCTAGAAAATTGGTATCTCATAGACTTAATAAATTCAAGAAAAGTTATTAATAAACATTCATGAATTATTTTCATTTTCTGGTATTTTATTTTTTTAAAATATTGTTTGGTTGTCGATGGACCTTTATTTTATTTGTTTATACGTGGTGCTGAGAATCAAACTCACTGCCTCACACATGCTAGGCAAGCACTGTACCACTGAGCCACAACCCCAGCCTTTGTATTTTATTTGGTTTTTATTGTGACAAATATATTTCCCTTTGCATAGGATTTTAAAAATATCTTCTATAAGGTACTTTCCTTTATGTGTTTTTTATTCATATATCTGTGAACAAATATTATTTCTTTATAAATGATAAAATCACTATCTTAGTCCTAGGATTGATATTGCCTAAGATTTGAATTGAAACCAATACTGCTCAGTGTTTCTCCTCCTCCTGTTTTTTTCTCAGATGTCTTTAGTTCCTCTCCTTTTTTTAATACTTCAATTTCACTGAAAACAGGTGTCCTTTCTAGAAACTCCCCTAACATTTTCCTCTTCCTACTTTCCTATAATTTTACTCTTGTTCCTTGATGATATTCAATATAAATCACATTACCTCTCCTCTTTCTGAGCATTTGTTTTCTGTACCAGATATCTTAATTTCTTTTATTTTTATATGCTAAATTCTTTTTAAAATATATTTTTTGTTTTTAATTGACACATAGTAATTGTATTTATTTATGATATCTTTATTTGTCATGTAAGCTCTTTTGGGGTGGGAATGTTTTGTTTTTTGTACCAGGGATTGAACCCAGGGGCATTTAACCACTGATCCAATCCCCAGCCTTTTTATTTTGTATTTTGAGACAGGGTCTCACTGAGTCACTTATGGCTTCACTAAATTACTGAGGCTGGCTTTGAACTCCTTCCAGGCCGAGCCACTGGGATTACAGGCATGCGACACTGTGCCTAGCAGGGAATGTTTTTATATCACATAGTTCTTTGCAGTTTATAAAATACTTGGTATATAGTTGAATTAAATTGAATTTCCTATTATGTTTTTGTTTGTTTTACTGAAGTAACTTCTCACTTTATTGTATCTTTTATATTTTTGTATTTCTTGGTAATATGGTATTTTTTATAATTAGTTTAAGCCTATACTATTATATTTTCTTTATTTCTGTAAATTATGTCATAAAACTTAAAGAAATCCTAGGCCTGATTGGTTCATTTAATGTAATCCTATTGCACAGAATTAGAGAATGTTCTTTAATGTTATTATGATTATTATCATAAAACACTATCAGGCAGAGTAATATATGCAGTATATCTGGGAGCTGCACAAGAGAAAGAGAGAGAGAGAGGAGCAGAGAGACTATTTAAAGAAATAATAGCCAACACATCCCAAATTTGAAGGAGAACATGGATCTTCAGGTCTAAGCAGCTCAGTGAACTCCTAAGTAGAAAAACCCCACTGATACATTATAATCAAACCATTGAAAGAGAATCTTGAAAGCAGCAAAAGAAAACTAACTCGTCACATATAAGGAATCCTTGTAAGATTATTAGCAGACTCTCAGCAGAACCTTGCAAGCCAGAAGACAATGGGATGATATAAAGTCCTGAAATTTAAAAAAAAATAAGAAGAAGAAAACAAGTAAACTGTCAATCAAGTTTCCATCAAAACTATTCTCCAAGAATGAAGGATAAATTATGACTTTTCCAGTTAAACAAACTCTAAATAATCTCATAAGTTGAAAAAAATAATAAAAGGCATCCAAATTGATAAGGATGAAGAAAAATTATCCCTGATTACAGATGTGATCTTGTATGTAGAAATTGCAAAGGAATCCACAAAAAAATATATCTAATCAATGAATTCACCAAAATTGAAGAATGTAAAATCACACAAAATTCCATTGTATTTCTGTATCCTTGCAATAGACAATCCAAAAAGGAAACTGAGAAATCAATTCCATTTAAAATAACATCAAAAAGAATAAAATAAGGCCAGGGCGCAAGCCTGTAATCCCAGCAGCTCAGGAGGCTGAGGCAGAAGGATTGCGAGTTCAAAGCCAGCCTCAGCAATTGAGTGAAGCACTAAGCAAGTCTGTGAGACCCTGTCTCTAAATAAAATACAAAATAGAGCTGGGGATGTGGTTCAGTGGTTGAGTGCCCCTGAGTTCAATCCCTGGTTACCACTCCAATTCCCCGCCTCAAAAACAAAAGAATAAAATAAAAATAATTAATTTAACCATGAAGATTGAGAGACAATGAAATCTATAGAACATTCTTGAGAGAAATTAAAGACATGAATAAATGGAAAGACACTTGTGTGCATGTATTGGAAGAGTTAATATAATTAAGATGACAATACTACTCTAAGCAATATTAGATTCAATACAATCTGTATCAAAATACCAATGTTGTTTTTTATTTTGTTGTTGTTATTTTGCAGAAATAGAAAATTCATGCAATCATATGGAATTACAGGGTATTCTAAATAGATAAAATAGTTTGAAAAGAAACAATGTTAGAGGACTCATAGTTTCTGATTCCAAATTTTCCTCCATTCTATTGGAATCTAAACATTGTAGTACTGGCAAAAGGATAGATATATAGACCAACAGAACAGAATCTAAAGCCCAGAAATAACCTTCATGTATGGTAAATTGCATTTCAACCAAAGTGTTAAAAGCATTCAATGAAGAAAGGACAGTCTTTCAAGAAAGTGCTTGGAAACCAGATATTCATCTGCAAAAGAATGAAATTGGGGCTGGGTGCGGAGGCACATGTCTTTAATCCCAGCAACTTGGGAGGCTGAGGCAGGAGGATCACAAGTTCAGAGCCAGCCCCAGCAATTTATCTAGGCTTTAAATAACTTAGTGAGAGCCTGTCTCAAAATAAAAAATAAGAAGGACTGGGTATGTGGCTCAGTAGTTGAGCACCCCTGGGTTCAATCCTTGGTACCAAAACAAAAAACAACAACAACAAAAGGAATGAAATTGGACCCATTCTTAATTAACTCAAAATGGACTAAAGACAGGGCTGGGGTGGTGGCTCAGTGGTAGAGTGCTCGCCTAGCATGCATAAGGCACTGGGTTCTATCCTCAGCACCATATAAAAAAGCAAACTAATGTATCCACCTAAAACTAAAAATACATAAAAAATAAATATTTTTTAAATGGACTAAAGACCTAAAAGTAAAGCTAAAAAGTAAAGCTAAAAGCTAAAAAACTATAAAACTCTTATAAGAAAATCTTGGTGGAACATGTTCATGGCATTAAGTTTGGCATTGATTTCTTGTGTATGATACCAAAAGCACAAGAAGTAGAAAATTTGACTTCATAAAACTTATAAAAGTTTTTTTGATAAAAGAAATAATAAAAAAGATACCTACAGAGTGGGAAACATCTTTATGAATCATATACCTGAGAAGGGGTTAGTATGAAAAATTTATAAAGAGATCCTACAACTCAACAACAACAAAACATTTTAAAAATGAGCAAAGGATTTGAATGGACATTTCTTCCAATAAAGAATACAAGCATATGAAAAGATACTTACCATAATAAATCATTTGGGAAATGCAAATCAAAAACACAATGAGATACTACCTCATGCCTTTTAGGGTAGTATTATCAAAAAGAAAATAAGTGATGGGGAGGATGGGGAAAGACTGAAACCTTTGTTCATTACTGGTATAAATGGTGTTTTCTAGAAAACAGTTTGGCAGTTCTTCAAAAAGCTAAACTTAGAATTACCATATGATCCAGCAATTTTACTTCCAAGTAAATATACAAGAGTAATAGAAGCAGAGACTCAAATACATATTGCATAGCAGCATGAATTATAGTAGTCAAAAGATGGAAACAACCCAACTGTGCATCAGTATACATGTGCAATGGAATATTATTCTACCATAAAAAAGAAGGATGCTGTGATATATACTATAATGTAGAAAGACCTTAAAAACACTGTGCTGAGTGAGTGAAGCCAAACACAAAAGAAGTAATGCTCTATGATTTCACTTGTATGAAGTGTCTAAGATTAGGGTAAATTCATAGACACAAAAAAGAGATACGAAATTACCAGGAACTGGGAGGAGGAGGAGGATGAAAACGTGCCTGCTTAAGCATTACAGAGTTTGTTTCATGTCAAAAACATGTTTTGGAGCTGAGCACGGTTGCAAATATCTATAATCTCAGCAACTTGGGAGACTGAGGCAGGAGGAAGATCCCAAGTTTGAGGTCAGCCTGTCTCAAATTTAAAAATAAAAAGGACTGAGGATATAGCTCAATGGCAAAACTGGGTTCAATTCCCAGTATCATGGGGGGAAAAATGTTTTAGGAATTGATAGTGGTGGTGTTTGTACACCATTGTGAATGTAATTAATGCCACTGTACACCTAAAAATAGTTAAAATGGCAAATTTTATGTTGTATATAGTTATAATTTTGAAAAGTTAATGGAACATACTAAAACTGTTATGTGTGCTATGTAAATTATATTTTAATGATTCAGCTATTTATAAAAGGATGCATTCTGTATAATTTAATTCATTTGAAGTTCAAAAACTGACCAAGTTAACAGTGTTAGAAGTCAGAATAGTGGTTACATTTATAGAAGAAGAAGGATAACGTAAGTATTCAGAAATACACATATTAAAAAAACAGTATGATTAAAGCACTGCTGAGAGATTTTAGAGTGTTTGGGGAATACATAAACCAGTCAATCCATCCTGTCAGGGAAGAGTGTAGAAGTTGGAATAAGCCTTCAAGTAGAGGTGCTGGTATACGCAAAGACCAAGAGTCCAGCAGATTTGGATTTTCAGTGGCCTGAAATGTTAGACAAGGCAAGGTAGAAGATGAGTTGGAGAAGCAGAAAATGACTAGAAAGTAGATAAATTGGGTTAGAATCTTGGATTTAACATGTGGGTGGAGGAGGTGACAGATTTTAAGGAGGGAAGTAATATGGTTAGATATGTATTTTATTTAGATCATAGTAGGTGGGTGTGTAGGCAGTGGGTTTGAAGTTAAATAATTTGCCCAAGTAGCAGTGCTGTGATTTAAACTCAGATTTATCTGATTTCAAAGCTGGTAAGTTTGCCATCAAATTGAGTAGGGAATGAGGGTGTTTTTGAAGCCATCAGGTAAGTAGAATGGATATTCAAAAAAGTGAGAGGAGCATTAAAATGTTTCCTGGGTTTTTATTTCTTTTTTTTTTCTTTTGCTTCTTTTGTTTTTCTTTTTTTTTTTTATTGATCAAAACATTACAGAGCTCATGATATATCATCTTTCATACATTAGACTCAATTGGGTTTTGAACTCCCATTTTTACCCCAAATACAGATTGCAGAATCACAACTGTTACATACTCACATTATTACATAATGGCATATTAGTGACTGTTGTATTCTGCTACCTTTCCTATCCCCTACTATCCCCCCTCTCCTCCCCTCCCATCTTCCCTCTCTATCTCCTCTGCTGTTGTTCAATTCTCTCCCCTTTTTCCCCCCTCCCCCTTGCTACTCATTACCTCTTATAATTTTGTGTATCATTGAAGGTCTCCTACCATTTCCATATGCTTTCCCTTCTCTCTCCCTTTCTCTCCCCCCATTCGTCTTTGTTTACTGTTAGTCTTTTCCTCATGCTCTTCCTTCCTGTTCTGTTCTTATTTGCTCTCTTTATATCAAAGAAGACATTTGGCATTTGTTTTTTAGGGCTTGGCTAGCTTCACTTAGCATAATCTGCTCTAATGCCATCCATTTCCCTGCAAATTCTATGATTTTGTCATTTCTTAGTGCTGCATAATACTCCATTGTGTATAGATGCCACATTTTTTTTATCCATTCATCTATTGAAGGGCATCTAGGTTGGTTCCACAGTCTAGCTATTGTGAATTGTGTCGCTATAATCATTGATGTGGCCGTATCCCTATAGTGCGTTCTTTTAAGGTCCTCAGGGAATAGTCCGAGAAGGGCGATAGCTGGGTCAAATGGTGGATCCATTTCAAGCTTTCCCAGGAATCTCCATACTGCTTTCCAAATTGGCCACACCATTTTGCAGTCCCACCAGCAGTGTACAAGTGTACCCTTTTCCCCACATCCCCGCCAACACTTATTGTTGTTTGACTTCATAATGGCTGCCAATCTTACTGGAGTGAGATGGTATCTTAGGGTGGTTTTGATTTGCATTTCTCTGATTGCTAGAGATGGTGAGCATTTTTTCATGTACTTGTTGGTTGATTGTATGTCCTCCTCTGAGAAGTGTCTGTTCAGGTCCTTGGCCCATTTGTTGATTGGGTTATTTGCTATCTTATTGTTTAATTTTTTGAGTTCTTTGTACATTCTGGATATTAGGGCTCTATCTGAGGTGTGAGGAGTAAAAATTTGTTCCCTGGATGTAGGCTTTCTATTTACCTCTTTTATTGTTTCCCTTGCTGAGAAAAAAACTTTTTAGTTTAAGTAAGTCCCATTTGTTTATTCTTGTTATTAACTCTTGGGCTATGGGCGTCCTATTGAGGAATTTGGAGCCTGACCCCACTATATTGTAGATCGGAGCCAACTTTTTTTTCTATCAGACGCAGCGTCTCTGATTTGATATCTAGCTCCTTGATCCATTTTGAGTTAACTTTTGTAGATGGCGAGAGAAAGGGATTCAATTTCATTTTGTTGCATATGGATTTCCAATTTTCCCAGCACCATTTGTTGAAGATGCTATCCTTCCTCCATTGCATGTTTTTAGCCCCTTTATCAAATATAAGATAGTTGTAACTTTGTGGATTAGTCTCTGTGTCTTCTATTCTGTACCATTGGTCCACCTGCCTGTTTTGGTACCAGTACCATGCTGTTTTTGTTACTATTGCTTTGTAGTACAGTTTGAACTCTGGTATCGCTACACCTCCAGATTCACATTTCCTTCTTAGAATTGCTTTTGCTATTCTGGGTCTTTTGTCTTTCCATATGAATTTCATGATTGCTTTATCTATTTCTACAAGAAATGCCATTGGGATTTTGATTGGCATCGCATTAAACCTGTAGAGAACTTTGGGTAATATCGCCATTTTGATGATGTTAGTTCTGCCTATCCATTAACAGGGTACATTTTTCCATCTTCTGAGATCTTCTTCTCTCTCTCTCTTTAGGGTTCTGTAGTTTTCATTGTATAAATCTTTCACCTCTTTTGTTAGGTTGATTCCCAAGTATCTTATTTTCTTTTAGGATATTGTGAATGGAATGGTTTTCCTTATTTCCATTTCAGAGGTTTTGTTGCTGATATACAGGAATGCCTTTGATTTATGCGTGTTGATTTTATAACCTGCCACTTTGCTGAATTCACTTATTAACTCTAGCAGCTTCTTTGTAGACCCTTTTGGGTCTGTTAAGTATATTGTCATGTCATCCGCAAATAGCAGTAATTTAATTTCTTCTTTTCCTATTTTTATGCCTTTAATTTCTTTTGTCTGTCTAATTGCTCTGGCTAGTACTTCGAGAACTAAATTGAATAGAAGTGGTGATAGAGGGCATCCCTGTCTTGTTCCAGATTTTAGAGGGAAAGCCTTCAGTTTTTCTCCGTTTAGGATGATACTAGCCTGAGGTTTAGCATATATAGCTTTTACATGTTGAGGTAAGTTCCTGTTATCCCTAGTTTTTCTAGTGTTTTGAACATAAAGGGATGCTGTACTTTGTCAAATGCTTTTTCTGCATCTATCAAGATGATCATATGGTTCTTGTCTTTAAGTCTATTGATGTGGTGAATAGCATTTATTGATTTCCGTATATTGAACCATCCTTGCATCCCAGGGATGAATCCTACTTGATCATGGTGCACAAGTTTTTTGATATGTTTTTGTATTCGATTCGCCAGAATTTTATTGAGAATTTTTGCATCCAAGTTCATTAGAGATATTGGTCTGTAGTTTTCTTTCTTTGAAGTGTCTTTGTCTGGTTTTGGGATCAGAGTGATGTTGGCCTCATAGAATGAATTTGGAAGAGCTCCTTCTTTTTCTATTTCTTGAAATAGCTTGAAAAGTATTGGTATTAATTCTTCTTTGAAGGTTTTGTAGAACTCCTCTGTATACCCATCCGGTCCAGGGCTTTTCTTGGTTGGTAGTCTTTTGATATCTTCTTCTATTTCTTCCTTTGTTATTGGTCTGTTTAGATTGTGTGTGTCTTCCTTTCTCAATCTGGGCAGATCATATGCCTTAAGAAATTTATCGATATCTTCACTATCTTCTATTTTATTGGAATATAGGGTTTCGAAATACTTTCTAATTATCTTCTGTATTTCTGTAGTATCTGCTGTGATATTGCCTTTTTCATCCCGTATGTTGGTAATTTGAGTTCTCTCTCTTCTTCTCTTTGTTAGCATGGCTAAGGGCCTATCTATCTTATTTATTTTTTCAAAGAACCAACTTTTAGTTTTATCAATTTTTTCAATGGTTTTTTTCGTTTCAATTTCGTTGATTTCTGCTCTAATTTTAATTATTTCTAGCCTTCTGCTACATTTGCTGTTGTTTTGCTCTTCCTTTTCTAGGTTTTTGAGGTGTAGTGTGAGTTCATGTATTTGTTGGTTTTTTCTTTTTTTGAGGAAAGAATTCCAAGAAATGAATTTCCCTCTTAAAACTGCTTTCATTGTGTCCCATAGATTCCGGTATGTTGTGTCTGTATTATCATTTGTCTCTAAGAATTTTTTCATCTCCTCCTTTATGTCTTCTGTAACCCATTGATCATTCAGTAACATATTGTTCATTTTCCATGTGATGTAGGATTTTTCCTTCCTTCTTTTATCATTGATTTCCAATTTCATTCTGTTGTGATCAGATATGGTGCATGGTGTTATCTCCACGCCTTTATACTTACTAAGAGTTGCCTTGTGGCATAATATATGGTCTATCTTTGAGTAGGATCCATGTGCTGCTGAGAAGAACGTGTATCCACTTGATGATGGTTGATATATTCTATATATGTCGGTTAAGTCTAGGTTATTGATTGTGCTGTTGAGTTCTATAGTTTCTTTATTCAGTTTTTGTCTATAGAGGATCTGTCTAATGGCGAGAGCGGTGTGTTAAAGTCACCCATAATTATTGTGTTGTGGTCTATTTGACTCTTGAACTTGAAGAGAGTTTGTTTTATGAATGTTGCAGCTCCATTGTTTGGTGCATACAAATTGATAATTGTTATGTCTTGTTGGTGGATGGTTCCTTTTAACAGTATATAGTGTCCTTCTTTATCCTTCTTGATTAACTTAGGTTTAAAGTTGATTTTATTCGATATGAATATGGCCACTCCTGCTTGCTTCCGAGGGCCATGTGAGTGGTATGATTTTTCCCAACCTTTTACCTTCAGCCTGTGTATGTCTTTTCCTATCATATGAGTCTCTTGAAGGCAGCATATTGTTGGATTTATTTTTTTGATCCAGGTTACTAGCCTATGTCTCTTGATTGGTGAGTTTAGGCCATTAACATTTAAGGTTACAATTGAGATATGATTTGTACTTCCAGTCATGCTTCTTTATTTATTTATTTTAGTTTGGCTAGTTTTACTTTTTGGTTATTTTCCTCCCCCTTTACTGAGATACCTCCTGCTGTTAGTTTTGGGCACTATTTTTCAATTCCTCCTCTTGTAGTATTTTGCTCAAAATGCTTTGCAGTGCTGGTTTTCTTGCTGCGAATTCTTTTAGCTTTTGTTTATCGTGAAAGATTTTAATTTCATTGTCAAATCTGAAGTTTAATTTTGCTGGATACAGTATTCTTGGTTGGAATCCATTATTTTTCAGCGTTTGAAATACATTTTTCCAGGATCTTCCCGCTTTCAAAGTCTGTGATGAGAAATCAGTCGTTAACCTAATTGGTTTACCCCTGAATGTAATCTGCCTCCTTTCTCTCGTAGCTTTTAATATTCTCTCCTTGTTCTGTACGTTGGCTATCTTCATAATTATGTGTCTTGGAGTTGGTCTATTATGGTTTTGAATGTTTGGGGTCCTGTAGGCTTCCAGGATTTGGCAATCCATTTCATCTTTCATCTCTGGGCAGTTTTCTAGAATTATTCATTTAATATGCTGTCCATTCCTTTGGTTTGAGTCTCTGTGCCTTCTTCTATCCCGATGACCCTCAAATTTGTTTTTTTTATGACATCCCATATCTCTTGAATAGATTGCTCGTGGGATTTAAGCATCTTTTCTGTGTTGACTATATTCTTTTCAAGTTGATAAACCTTGTCTTCATTATCTGATGTTCTGACTTCTACTTGATCAAGTCTGTTTGTAATATTCTCGTTTGAGTTTTTAATTTGGTTTATATTTTCCTGCAATTCTAGGATTATTGTTTGTTTTTTTTTTAAGATCTCTATCTCCTGGTAGAGCTCGTTCTTTGCCATTTGAATTTGTTTAATTCATTTTCAAAATATACTTTTATTGCTTGGACTTGCTGTCTCATGTCTTCCCTAATATTCCTTTCCATTCGAGTTAGGTATGCCTTGAGTTCTTTCCCTATCCCTGCTTCTGATGTTTCTATGTCCTCCTGTAGAATTAAGTTGTCCTGCATTGTTTGTACTCCTTTTTTCCCTTGTTTTCTCATGTTGTCCACGTTACTTTCTAGCTCTATTTGATTGCCATGTTTCTGCTCTCTTCTATAGATTTGTTTTGTTTCTGTATCACTCTGTTGTTTCTTCTTTGTGTTGTTAAACTGTGCCCACTAACGTGGATTCTGCTGGGAAGGAATTCCGACGGCCGAGCTCCAGTGACGTCACTACTCTGCTATGACGGGCCCCAGGTTCCTTGCTGGGGTGTCCTAATGGGGCTGTGTGACTGGACTGTCTCTGTTTGGTTTCAGCTCCCCGTCAAGGCAGGCGGGCAGTCTCCAGCCTCCCAGTATCTCAGGCAGCGGGCGGGTGATCGGTCGCAGCGGGGGAGTGGACTCCGGCCGCCCAGTCACGCGGGCAGCGGGCCGGCTGTCGCCGGTGGGCGGGCAATCTCTACATACCCAGTCCAGCGGTCAGTAGTCGGCGGGCGGGCGTTCTCCTATTGTCCAGTTACGTGGGTAGTGGGCGAACTGTCGCCGGCGGGCCTGCGGTTTCCAGCCACCCAGTCGCGAGGGCCTGGCCTCTAGTCCCCTAGTTTCTCCTGCTAGTCTTGGTTTCTCCTGCTAGACCAGATTTCCCCTGAGTGATGACTCTCGGCAGTTCAAACTGTACTCTGGACCTGCCGTTTGTTGGGTGTGGAGGGTGTCTATTGGGGACCCCGGCACTCTATTGTTTTGTTTCCGTTGTGGGGGATAGAACTGTACCGCTTCCTTCCCCCTCTGAAATCCCGCACTCAGCCCGGGCGTCAGTGCGGGCTCATCCGGCAGGATTCCACAGAATTGCAGCCACTTTTCTCCCTGCTTGCTAATTAATCACTTCTCTGCGGCACCCCGCCTTCTGTAGCCGCGGGGAAGGCCGGGCGAATCAGTCAGCCCGGATCCCCGGGGTCGCACAATTGGCTATTGGGATCCCTGGCACTCTATCGTTTTGATTTTTTCTGCTTGCCCCTCCCCCAGCACTGGCTAGACAGGTTTCGTTTTGGCTGTTGATGGGAGGGGGAGTTGAAGGTCAGGTGTCTCTAGGTTTCCCCTAGTCTTTATGCGGGCTCACTCTGATACTCCCTCCCCCGGAAAGCCTAGGAGAGGTTTTATGCGGATTCCCCGATGTATGGGGGATGGGCTGAGTGACACAGACCTGTTTTATTGTTGCAGTCTGTCGGAGAGTGGCGGTGGATACTTCAGCTCTCCAAGATGGTGGCCGCTGATTGCCTTGGTGGAGTTTCCGTTGTGGGGGACGGGACTGTATCGCTTCCTTCCCTTCCTTCCCCATCTGAAATCCCGTACTCAGCCCGGGGGTCAGTGCAGGCTTGGCTGGCGGGGTTCCACCAAATGGCAGCCACTTTCCTCCCTGCTTGCTAATTAATCGCTTCTCTGCGGCGTCCCGCCTTCTGTAGCCTGCCGCGGGGATCCGGTTTTTATTTCTTAAAATCTCTTCATTCTTAGGTATTTTTAACAGTTGTCAGGTATTTATTTATAGAAATCCTATAGGTATTTATTTTAGAGAAAAAAATTATTCCTTTTAAAGGGAAAATAAAGAAATATAGTATCCTATTTTGCTGTCTTTTTATTTTTTTATTGGTGCATTATAATTATACCTAATAGTGAGATTCATTTTAACATATTTGTATATGCATATAACATAATTTGATCAATCTGATTCCCTAGTACCCACCTTTCCCTTTCTTCCTCCCTTCCCCTGATCCTCTTGGTCTATTCTACTGGTCTCCCTTCAGTTAATTATTTTTTCATTAGTGCTTTATAATTATATATATGAGATTCATTGTGATATAATCATATATAGATATAGTATAATTTTGGTTGATTTCATTCCTTAGTACTTCCCCATGCCCTCCTTCCTCCTTTGCTCTCTCTTTTGGTTTAAGCTTGATTATTCAAACATAAGATCAAAAATTGACCCTTAGGTATTAAATTTGTAAGCTTAAATGTTATGATTAAAGATTTTGGCAAAAATGATGATCATGTTTACAACAGAATAATACGTTTTTTAACTAAGTAGGTTAAGTGGTTCGTAAGAACATCTAAGTAAAGCATGAACTATAAATGAACCTTGAAAGGCTCTTAAATTTAGATGTTATAATGTAAACGTAACAAGCTTTAATGAAAGAACTATATATCTGCTATTTTCAATAATAACAATGATCAAATAACAAGGTCAAAAAGTAATCTAAAGTACAGATATAAAGATTTATAAAACTGAACATCTCAAATTATTTTTGTTTCATCTCTAATTTCAGTTAATTTATTATTTCTTTTGTAGGCCTACACAAGTAAAATGGCAGCTGATGGTAGCTAGTTGTTTTAGAAGAAGTGGTAAATATTTTGACTTTATTCATTTTTTATTTATTTTGCTTCTTTCCTTCTTTCAGTTAATTATGCATATAAATGTGTTCAAGTTGCATGTTTTTTAAAACACTAGCTTTTTAAATAACTATACGTAATTAAGCATTATATGAAAAACAATAATTACTGCATATTACAAAGTAGGTATTGTTTTTCTTTTTGTTTTTACAGTATTGGGGGTTGAGCCCACGGCCTCTGCCACTGAGCTACTTCCCAGCCCCTGAAAAGTAGATATTAATTATGTATTCCAATACCTGTCTTAAAAATGGATTAGTTCTCAAAATTACATGTAATCATTTTCACAAGTTAGCTACAGAAAAATAAGGATTCTTTTTATATTTTTTAAATTTTTCTTTGTAGTTGTAGATGGACGGAATGCCTTCTATTTGTTTATTTTTATGTGGTGCTAAGGATCGAACCCAGTTAGGCAACCTCACACATGCTAGGCAAGTATTCTGCCACTGAGCTATAGCCCAAGCCCCAGATTCTTTTTATATTTTCATTTTCTATTCACATGATTCTCAAATGCCATGTGTATTCACCCAAATTTATAATAGGAAAAGTGTCTCACAGCTGAAAAGCTTAAGGAAAACTCAGAACTAGAACTAGACACTTTTTAATACCTAAGATCACTAGATATCTTGGTTTATATTTTCTGCTACTGCTTTTATTACATTCTGTGCTGATACCACTTGTCCTGAAGGATAGAGATGACAATAATTTTAGAATGACTGTGAAGTGAATGATTTTGCTTAAAATATCAGAAATTAAGCTAGGAGATTGATGGTAACAAATTTATAATCGCTCTTATAGAATATAAAAATGACCCAGGAAAAGATAGTCTTCAATTCAAAGAAAACACAAATTGTGAAAGTGTTGACTGTGTATTCTCACTCAGTTTTGTAGGAGGTGTCTGTATCTTTGAGCACCTTCAGTATGGCACCAGAGAATGTTTTATACACACTCCAGTGTAGGGCTTGATCTATAACATTACTATAATCCTACTGGATATACAATTTGACTGTACTATATACATTTTATTTATATCAGTGTGAGTTTCCAGTTGTCTAGGTTAATTTCAATGTCAGTCATGTAAATGTACAAAAACAAGCTCTTCTGACTGCTTGAGTTATTGAAGTGCAAGGTTAGAAGAAACAGCATATATTTATTTAGAATTTGCTATATGCTACATGTCTCCTATCCCTATTTTATTTATATCTCACAACAACTTTTCAAAAATTAGAATAGCCATTTGTCTTACATAGTGAAGCCCAGAGAGATTTTTAACT
Organism: Spermophilus citellus; assembly: GCF_964194105.1. NCBI lineage: Eukaryota > Metazoa > Chordata > Mammalia > Rodentia > Sciuridae > Spermophilus > Spermophilus citellus. Next base: position 74,852,186 of record NC_138182.1, on the reverse strand, counting down.
TGTTTGATGAGATTTTAGGAAAGATTTTTGACCTAAACTCATTTTTCCTATTTATTACTGCTACACGAAGCCACATTTTTTATTATGAAAAAAATTGCTTTCAGTAGACTTTTTAGTGTTTTTTTAAAAATTACCTTTTCCTACTAGATAATGACATTGAAATTACTATTAGTTTATCACAAATTATTTTTAAATTTATCAGTTGTTCATCTGGAAAAATCCTTTTTCAGAAATTGAATGGATCTTAATTTTAGCCACTAAAATATTTATTTTAAGAAGTAAAATAAGTTCCAACCATTACCCATTTGCTTCTGCTCTAGCCCTTTTTAAATTTATTTTATCTGTACATGTTTCTCTCACAAGTTATAGTAAGAATGTGTATAGCCTGTGGCAAATATGAAGGCTTTCTGCCAAACCACAAAGGTGTGCAAGCGTATTGGATTAAAATTAATATTTTGCCAAATCCTATTGGTTTGTATAATTTGCTAATGTATTATATTTTTTTATTTATAGGTAACTACCAAAAAGCATTAGATACTTACAAAGATATTCACAGAAAATTTCCTGAAAATGTTGAATGTAAGTGATTTTACATTTTATAACTTTGAAGGCACAAGATCAATCTCATATTTTAGTTCTAATATAAAATTACATTTGCTGCAGTAATTACATACAAAAATGTCACCTGTGTTTTCTGATACATGTATTTAATGTTTTTATAGAATCAGAAAATTTGACTATGTAAGTATTTTATAGAATTATTGATAGATTTTTAAATAGAATACTGAATTCTCTTCAGTAGTAAACAAAATATCTCAAGTTTTATGAAATTTTTTGAGAATAAATTTTAACTTATTGAATTTTTAAAGTTTATAAACTGGCATTTTAACTGTTCATTTTCATATATGATGTTTTGAGGTTGAAAAAATACTTTTAGAGTTTATAAAAATAGAACATTAATAGTCTTATTGATGTTGGTAGTAAATGATTTTTAATGTTACTTTTAATTTTTTTTAAATTTATTTATAGATGGACACAATATCTTTATTTTGTTTATTTTTATGTGGTGCTGAGGATCGAACCCAGCACCTTACATATATATATATATATATATATATATATATAGTATAACTTCCAGTTCTTGTGGTTGTACATGATGTGGAGTTACATTGGTCATGTATTCATATATGAACATAGGAGAGTTATGTCCCATTCATTCTACTGTCTTTCCTATTCCCATCCCCTCCTCTTCCCTTCCTTCCCCTTTATCTAATCCAATAAACTTGTATTCTTCCCTCCCCACCTTTATTGTGTGTTAGCATCCATATATCTTTGTGAATGGGATAGTTTTCCAACTTTCTCAGAGAGAACATTTGGCTTTTGGTTTGGGGAGTGGGCTTATTTTCACTTAGCATGATAGTCTCCAGTTCCATCCATTTACCAGCAAATACCATCATTTCATTCTTCTTTATGGCTGAGTGATATTCCATTGTGTAGTACCAATTTGCAATCTCACCAGCAATGTATAAGTGCACCTTTTTCCCCACATCCTCACCAACATATACTGTTACTTGTGTTCTTGATAATTGCCATTCTGACTGGAGTGAGATAAAAATCTCAGTGTAGTTTTAATTTGCATTTCTCTAATTGCTAGAGATGTTGAACTTTTTTTAATATATTTGTTGACCGATTATATTTCTTCTTCTGTGAAGTATCTGTTCAGTTCCTTTGTGCATTTATTGATTGGGTTATTTGGTTTAGGGTATTAGGTTTTTTTAATTCTTTATATATCCTGGAGGTTATTGTTCTGAGGTGCAAGTGCAAAGATTTTTCTCCCATTTTATAGGCTCTCTCTTCACATTCTTGATCATTGCCTTTGTTATTAAGAAGATTTTTAGTTTGATTCCATTCCATTTATTGATCTTGATTTTGCTTCTTGTACTTTAGGAGTCTTGTTGAGGAATTCTATTCCTAAGTCAACATGATGGAGAGTTGAACCTGCATTTTCTTCTTGTGGGTGCAGGGTCTTTGATTCTAATGCCTAAGTCCTTGATCCACTTTGAGTTGAGTTTTTGTGCATTTTGAGAGATAGGGGTTTAATTTCATTTTGCTGCACATGGATTTCCAGTTTTCCTAACACCATTTGTGGAAGAGGGTATCTTCCTCCAATGGATGTTTATGGTGCCTTTTTCTAGTATTCAATAACTGTATTTATATGGGTTTATCTTTATGTCTTCTATTCTGTACCATTGGTCTTTATGTCTGTTTTGATGCCAATACCATGCTGTTTTATTACTATAGCTCTGTAGTATCTTTAAGGTCTGGTATTGTCATACCTCCTGCTTCACTTTTCTCACTAAGGATTGCTTTGGCTATTCTGGTCCTCTTATTTTTCCAACTGAATTTCATGACTGCTTTTTCTATTTCTACAAAGAGCATCATTGGAATTTAAATGGGAATTGCATTAAATCTGTATAGCATTTTTGGTAGTATGGCCATTTTGACAATATTAATTCTGTCTGTCCAAGAACATGAGAGATCTTTCCATCTTCTAAGGTCTTCTTCAATTTCTTTCTTTAGCATTCTGTAGTTTTCATTGTGGAGGTCTTTCACCTTTTTTGTTATATTGATTTCCAAATATTTTTTTGAGGCTATTGTGAATGGAATAGTTTTCCAAATTTCTCTTTCAGTTGATTTGTTGCTAATGTATAGGAATGCAATTGATTTGTGGGTGCTAATTTTATATCTTGCTACTTTGCTGAATTCATTTATGATTTCTAGAAATTTTCTTGTGGAGTTTTTTTTTTGGGTCTTCTAAATATAGAATCATGTCATTGGCAAATAGAGATAGTTTGAGTTCTTCTTTTCTATTTGTATCCCTTTAATTTCATTTTTTTGCCTTATTGCTCTGGCTAGAGTTTCAAGGACTATGTTGAATAGAAGTACTGAAAGAGGGCATCCTATTTTTAGATGGAATTCTTTCCATTTTTCTCCATTTGTAATGATGTTGGCCTGGGATTTAACATATATAGCTTTTACAATGTTGAGGTATCTTCCTGCTATCCCTAGTTTTTCTAGTGTTTTGAACATGAATGGATGCTGTATTTTGTTAAATGCTTTTTATGTATCTATTAAGATATAAAATTATGTAATGCTTTAAGTCTATAGATGTGATGAATTACATTTATTGATTTCTGTATGTTGAGCCAACTTTGCATCCTGGGATGAACCCCATTTGATCATGGTACACTATTTTTTAAAATATATTTTTGTATGCGATTTGCCAGTATTTTTGCATCTATATTTTTCGGGGACATTAGTCTGAAGTTTTCTTTCCTTGATGTGTCTTTGATTTTGATATCAGGGTGATACTAGCTTCATAGAATGAGTTTGGAAGGATTCCCTTCTTTTCTATTTCAATGAAGTAATTTGAAGAAGATTGGTGTTAGTTCTTCTTTGAAGGTCTGGTAGAACTCTGTTGAGAATCTCTCTGGTCCTGTGCTTTTCTTTGTTGGTAGGCTTTTGATCCTATCTCTGTTACACTACAGAACTGGTGCTTTAGATATTACACAAGAGAGAGCGCAATAGCAGTGATAGTGCTATAAAAAAGGAGCAGTTCAACAGTCTGGCAGGCTGAAGAGTTTCTCAGCCTAGCACTTCAGACATTTGAGATTGTATAATTCTGAGTTATGAGAAGCCATCTAGTAGATTTTAGGATTTTTGACAGCATCCGTGACCTCTATGAACCAGATGTGATAGCACTTTCATCCCCAGTTATGAAAACTGAAAATCTTCAAACAAGGCCAAATGTCCCCTGAGGAGCAAAACTGCTGCCAGATGAAAACTACTGCTGTAGCCACAGCCCTTCTGCACAGGATCTGGGCAGGGAATACCTTTAAGCAAGGCCAAGATTTTTCCTTTATAGAGAATTTCAGAATTACTCTAAAAATTAAATGAAAGATTATATGCCATAAGGAATGTTCAACATGATTTTGGCCTATACAGTCAGTTTTCAATACAAGTGTTATCAATAGACTATCTTAACTGTAGCTTTAGAAAAATTATATTGATACCTGTAGCATGTCTTATTTTTAGCTGAGTAGTTTCAAATGAACCAAACAGGATAATTTAGTTTTAAAATATATTCTTCACTCAAAAATTGGCCTGTTTGACAGACTGCAGATGGTATTCTACATTTCATAGGACATTCACCAAAATAAATGATTTTTATTTTACATTAAATATCCTAAGACACACTTTTTGGAACTTAGGCAGATAAGAGAAACAGTTGTGTGTTATTTGTAGAAAATACAAATTACCAGGGGCTGGGGTTGTGACTCAGTGGTAGAGCACTTGCCTTGTACATGCAGGACCCTAGGTTCGATTCTCAGCACCACACAAAAATAAATAAGTGAAATAAAGGTATTATATTCAACTACAACTAAAAAATAAATATTGAAAAAAAACACTCATTGGGGCTGGGGATGTGGCTCAAGTGGTAGCGCGCTCGTCTGGCATGCGTGCGGCCCGGGTTCGATCCTCAGCACCACATACAAACAACGATGTTGTGTCCGCCGAGAACTAAAAAATAAATATTAAAAATTCTCTCTCTCTCTCCATCACTCTCTCTTTAAAAAAAAAAAAAACACAAACTACCTTCTACTTTCTTATAGGAAATACAAATTACCTGTTAATATAAGTATATACAAAGGCAATTTTTGTAGTAGTATGTGGGCATTTTAAATTATTTTAGTCTTGATACTTTGCAATACTTAGTGGTAATAAACTGGTTATTTATGTACAAATTCTTGAGTGACTACTGTATTCTAGACACCATTCTACTAGCACTGTCGATGTGGCATAAAACAAAATGGACTGAAATCCTTGGTGTCGTGGTTTGTATTCTATTGGGAAAAGAAAGACAATAAAATTATTTATTTAGTAGTCATAAGTGCTGTGAAGGAAACACAGGTAAGTAGGTAGAAATATGGGAAAAGCTAGTGTTTTAGACAGGGTCATCAGGGGAGATCTTTCAGATGCCCAGGGTAGCATTTGAGCAGACATGAAAAAATAGAAGGAAGCAAGACACTAAGACTTGGAAGTTCATTTGGTCAGAGCACAGTGGACCTTGTGATGGAAGAGCAGAAGGATGAGTCAGAGGAGGTGGGCTGTATGAACAGACAGGATATATGTTTAAATAATTGCCTGTGTATACACTTATCTTAACAGGTAATGTGTATTTTCTACAAGAAAGTAGAAGATAATTTGTGTTTTCTACAGGGTCCTCTCAGGCCTCATATCAAGACTTCAGGGTGTATTCTTAGGGAAATGATAAACCACTGGAGAATTTTGACCAGAAATGTAATATGACTTCACAGAGCATCACTAAAAGTAGGACTAACTCACCCTCCTGTACTTTAGGTCCAGATCAAAAGATCATTTCGGCTGCTGTCTGAAGAGTAAAGTGGGGTGGGCAGATTCACATGAGAACTCAAAGTATTAGCTTGGACTCAAATGATAAGAGTGGAGATGATGAAAGTTGGTCAAACTCTGAATATGTTTGGAAGGTATTGGTGACAGCATTTTCTGGCTGTTTGGATGTAATATGAGAGAGAGGGGTCGGTGGGTAGAGAAGTCAAGGATAACCCCATAGATCTAGAAGTGGGTAACTGGAAGGATAGAGCCCCTATTCACTGAGATGGAAAACTGGAGAAGGAGCAAGATTTGGAGAAAAAATTCAGCTTGTATTAAACATGTTATGTTTGACCTACCTCTTAGCCACGAGGATCTGTTATTTGGGCACTTAAAGTTGGGGCTCATCAGCATATAAATTTAATGTGTTCAGTATGTTTTTTGTGTTCTTCTGTTATAATATGTATTCTCTTTATTTTTTTTTAATGTGGTGCTGAGAATCGAACCCAGTGCCTCACGCATGCTAGGTGAGCGCACTACCACTTGAGCCACATCCTCAGCCCCTTGTATTCTCAATAATATTTTTAAATTAAGTGTGTGTTAGCTTTAGGCCTTCCCTGTTTCTTTATTCATTCATTCATTTCCCCCAAATTTTTATCAGCTATTTTTTATGTGCTAGGAATACAATTTATGTTAAGTCTTGATTTTGGCTTCCTAGGACTCACTAATAGTCAGTTGTCTGATATAGTATAACAGTTAATTGAAAAATGTCCAAAGTGCTGTGGAAGTACAGAGCCCTTAATTTTACCAGTATCAGGAGACAATTTCCATAATTAGGTTTCACAGAGGAAGTGACATTTGAAGTAGCTTTGAAGGTTATAGAGGCTTTACCAAGGAGGTAAGCAGAAACAGGCATTCCAGGTAGAAAAATAGCATTAGGAAGAACAAGAAGATTTAAGAATGCAGATTCTATTTTAAAATGTATCCTATTTCAAAAACTGTAGCAGGTGGAACATATGTTTTCTTATACTACAAACAAACTAAAAAGACATTTTCCAAAAATTATAAACACAAAGAGATAATTAAATTTGGGGCAATTTTGAGGACATTTTTTCTAATTAGCAGATTAGAAATACTGCAGGGGTAGGTAGGCAGTGAAAAATTCAACAAGAAACAAATCAATCCATAATACAGAACTGTGGGGAGCCATTCTGACACGTGATTGGGTGACTCCCGTTAAGGGCCTGAGGCGCTCTGGCTGTGTCGAAGCTTTCCCGACCCTTTCCTGATGAGAGAGCCCATCCGTGTGGGGGTGTGCGTGACCACTGACCCTGGAGACCCAATCACTGACCCTGACCTTGGAGTGCAGCCCCCCCTCAACCTTCATTGGATGGAATTCTCCCCTAAATCTCTTGTCCCCCAAATAAAAGGCTGCTCCCAGGCGTGTTCGCTCTCTCTCTCTCCTGCTAGCCCAGAGTAATCCTCGCTGCCCTGCTGGGCGGCTGGAGGCGGGAACCAGGGAGGCGAGCCGTCTCGGACCTAGCAATATAAATAAGGTAACTGGTTTGTGTGTTTTATTTCGATCTCTTCTAACTAACTTAATGCCTAGAACCTCATTAATGAAACCACTGCGCAGGCCGCGTGGTAGACAGAACTGCAGGAAATACCAGGAATTGGAGACATTCAAGAGTGGGAGGTGTGTCTACTGGTGCTGAAAGCAGAAGGGTTGACTAAGAATTAGTGTAAGGAACAGCTGTGTTTCCAAATCCCCTACCTAAATTGTACAGCAAGAAATTGGGCAAAATGCAATGAGGTTGTTGGTGGGTGATGTGGTGAAATGTGCTTAAGAGTTATTTAATAAAAAGACATTGTGTCCATCTACAACTAAAGAAAAATATTAAAATAGACATTATTTAAAAAAAGAGTTATTTAATAGTATCAAAATGATTAATTATAAAAGTAGGAGAAAGAGAAGAATAACTCGGATATTTATGTGGACAGTAGGAGATAAAGTGAGAGAAAATGCAGAGGAAAAAAGAGACTTTAGGGGAAATGATGATGTCAGTTTAAGGTAGATTTTCTTTGAGGTATTGCGGGTGTCAGATAGACTTATCCATTCTATTTAACTTTAGCAAAATTACAATAATGCGTAGAAAGAAATACAGTAAAAGCTGAGGAGAAATGTTAGTCTGGAATTATAGATTAGTTTTAAATGATCTACAGATACAGTTGAGGTTTACAAAAGGAGAAAACTTCCTAGGGGCAGTTCATAAAGTAAATATGGAATAACCAAGAGTGGAATCCTGGAGCACCCTAACATTTAAGTGAAATAGAGGAAACGGTAAAGAGACAGAAAAGGGGAGTCAGGAAGATAAGCCAAGGGAGAAGGATTTCAAGAAAAGACATGGTTGTTCATGAAGTCAAAAACTAAAAGAATTGGCAGGAAGCCAGTGACTTTGAAAGATCTTCAGAGAAGTAGTAGCGGTAGAAACAGAATCACTGTGGGTTGGAAATGTGAGTGGAAATTGAAGTAATTGGCCACTTTGTGGAATTTATATTTGAAGGAGAATGGAAGATGAAATCTAAAGAATGTAGCAGAATCCAGGGAGGGTTTTCTTCAAGAATGTAAAAAGGTGAACATTTCTGTTGGATAAGGGGAATGGTCCAGTAGAAAAGGAGAAATTGAAAGTATGCCCAGAAGAGCCATGGTGATGGAAAAAGATGTTTGAGGGAATGGAATTTACCATATAGGCTAGATAGGTTAACTTTGGAAAAATGCTAGAGCATTTCTCATACAAGAAAATATTTAACAGAATACTAAAGCACAAGAACGGTTTATCAGTATCTTTGTAGACCAAGAACAGGACAAAGCCCAAGGTACGTTTTATTGGCAAGTACAGGTTGGAATCGATTGCTCCTTATTTCAGCCCAAGTAAGGAGAGGGGATGAGAAGTCAGCGGGCAACTATGAAAAAATGTGCCATTGAACAAGGAAATATAAATAATTTTTATAACCCAGAGAAAGAGTTTAAAAAGTATTATAGGAACTAGGAGAAAATGCATATTTGGTCCCTTGTAATCCCCGCCCCCTCTTTTTTTTCTCTGTTGGCAGTGCTGAGGGTAAGACTAAGTCAAGAACAGACAAGCAGAAAGTCAAAGGCTAAGGTGAAATAGGTTGATACAAAAAAAAGGGGGTAATACTAAGAGTATGATATATAAGAAAGGATTATAGGGAAACTAAAAATATATAATAGTTAAATTCTAACTAAAGGCAGTAAAGAGTAGAAAACCAAAATTAGTAATTGGAAAACTGATAATTTATCCCAGAATGTGGAGAAAAGAAAAGAAAAAAGATTAAAGAATTTAAGAGTTGGATAGATTCAGAGGACCAGGAAGATACAATATAAAAAATAGAAGCATTGACAAAGAATAAACCAGAACAGTTGCAACAGAAGCAAAAATCAAAGACAGAATTTAAGAAATATTCTATAATAAGCACCCCCACCACAAAAAAAAAAAATCTTCTGTCTGCAAAGAAAAATAATTTGGGTAGCGACCAGCCACACTAAATACCAAATACTAAATACCTAAGGCAGTAGAACAGTCTTTACCTCTGCATGTAAATGCAACAGAAAGACATTCTTAGATATAGGGGGGCTAGAAAATGTACTCATCTCTCCTCAGCCACAAAAAGTCGTTTTGAAAACTTAGTAGGAGCTCTCTGGAAAGCTGACTCAAACTTTAAAGCTCAAAAAGGGAAATAAATACTTTTATATCAGAACAAGTCAGAGTCGAAATTAATTCAACTGTAGATTAACTAAATGAAATTTTCTAGAGTTAAATGTAGGTAATTATAAAATATAATTTAAGAAAGTTGTGGTGAGGGTATAAATGAGAAGAATGCTATATTTCTCTTCATTTATGAGGGCATTATAAAATACCTTTGAAATCTTGATACTGATAGGAAAAATATAACAATAATAAGCTTCCGTATTGTGTGAGCAGCATTCATCTGTTATGGGAGAAAAAGCAACTAGACTTCTAAAATTCTACTCATAGTAGAAGTTAATACAGTTTCAGGAAGGCAGAATGGTAATATGTATCAGGAGCCTAAAAATAATCATAAAGTTTGAATGCCAGTGAGTCCACTATTTAATAACTTAAGGAAATAAGAGAGCCTCAAAAATTTTGAAAACAACATTTAGAAAAGTGAATAAGATTATGGCATATCATAAAATATTCTGCAGATATTAGAAACCTGAAGTTATTCTCTTTGCAACTGAAAAAGTATAGGAAAAATACATATTTTAGTTTTGTTTTGTCTACAGGTATAAGACAAAACTTTCATTTTGTTCTTTATACCTCTACATTTTTTAAAATCTTCTACAATGATTTATTTGCAGTGCTGTTGTATTGAGGGAAACAAATTATTTTAAAATTAAATAATAAAAATGTTTAAGGTAATTGAGACCATAAATGACAGAAGCCATTCTCATTAATGCAAAAACAGATTCTCGTTGTGGTTTTGGTTATTCATTACTTGCTTTTTAAATTTTGTTAATTTTGTAAACTAAATCTTAAGTACACCTGGCAGCAAATCCCAGAATAGCGTAAGACCTATAGCAGGTGAAACTAAATAATATGTCACTTTATGTATGTAAGTATATGTATGTATGTAAGTGATAAAAGAAGTTTTCATTGTTGTTTTATGCATTAAAATGATAAACACAAAAAGCTCAGGGATGCATTTATGGGACTGAACAGGAAGAACAAATAGGCAGAGGCAAGGTATTGAGATGTTCTGATTCCTCACTTCTTAGGTGTTCATTTCTTTTTTTTTATTGTTTTTATTTTTTAAATACATGACAGCGGAATGCATCACAATTCATATATATATATAGGATAATGATGTCCATAGGTGTTCCAGCCTTTGCTAATTATTTTATATATATTTGATGTTGACTTTTTTTGCATTCCCATTGCTTTGCACATAATGTGAATAGTAGTTATTAAAAGAACAAATTAATGACAATAAAAAGAACATATATTACTAATTTTTATTATTATTGTTATTTTTATTATATGTACAGACTGTCTGCATTTTGTAGCCTACTCTCCCTTACAGCTGTTTACATGTATTTATGAATTGCCCTTTAGCACATTAACAAATGTTATATCTGCCTTGTGAGTTCTCACCTGTCAGTGTCCTTGAGCCATGTTTCTTCTAGGATCTGGCAGTTTAAGGACAAGGCAAGTGGAAAGGATCCATTATATCCCCTCCAAGGGAGTCAGTTCTCCAGAGGTCCAGAGATTGTAACATGTAATTATTTTTCAGGAGTAAAAGAAACACTATGTGTGCTCATCATTTTTACCTCTTTCCCAGAAGACTGAGTTCATTTGTTGGCCTTTTATCACTATATGCATATTCTTCCCTAAATCTATTTTTTTGCAATTTAGGTCTGCGTTTCTTGGTTCGCCTCTGCTCAGATATTGGATTAAAAGAAGTTCAAGAATATGCCACAAAACTCAAGAGATTGGAAAAAATGAAAGAAATAAGGGAACAGGTATCTTATATGGACCAAAAATCGTTGTCTGTTCATTTTCAAAATGTCATCCTGCTATAGGTGAAAAATATGACATTAGTAGCTTCTGTCAAAAATCAGAGTTTTCTTCTGCCCTGTCATAAGATGAGGAATAACTGAAGTTTTTGTTTTAGGAAAAAATTCTGTCAGAAGTGGGTTTCCGATAGAAGAAAGAAAACTGGATTCTGTGTAGTCTTTAGTCGAAAGCTATTAAAAATATTGTAAATTTCCACAGCATGATATAACTTACAGGTTAATTTGAAGGCTTGTTTTAATTGGAGAGTCCTGCATCCCTTGAGAGGCAATTACTTGTCTGTAACAATAGTCATTTTTCCTTAAATATTTTTAATATAATGGAGTTTGGCTCTGAGAATAACTTTAGCACACATTGAAGCATTTTTAAGTCATTTCTATATTCTGTGCAGTATGTAGAATAGCAGTGTTCTTATTTTACTACTTTAAAGAATCATCTACAAAGTTTGAGCCTAGACTATTTAAAAGTTTAATGTGGGGGTGGGGATGTGACTCAAGGGTAATGTGCTTGCCTGGCATGCACGGGGCGCTGGGTTCAATCCTCAGCACCACATAAAATAAAATAAAAGTGTCCACCAAAAACTGAAAAATAAATATTAAAAAAATTCTTAAAAAAATAAATAAAAAAAGTTTAATGTGAATTCTGAATATTTCCTTTTACAGAAAAAGTAAGTTCTTGAAACTGATATTGCTATATTAGAAAAAATTCTAAATAAGGAATTAAATTTATTTTTTCTTAAATTGTGAAAATATGCTGACAAAGGACTTTTTAAAAATAAAATTATCTTGGATATAGAGAAAATCTAAATTCTGTTTTTGTTTTCAAAATACAATTGTTGTATTTGATTTTAAGATGGGCTAGGGTTATGGCTCAGTGGTGGAGCGCTTGCCTACATGTGTGAAGCACTGGGTTCGATTCTTAGTACCACATATAAATAAAGTCCATTGACAACTAAAATAATATTTTTTTTAAAAAGATGTAATCTGATAATTCTCTTGTAATGGTATCCAGTTGTAAAAAGATTATAGGCAAACAAATTTTTTTACTTTAATAACTCTATAAAATATCAAGTTGGTTTAAAATGCTAACATAGGGTATATATTAAAATGTGCTATAATGGCCAATATAATTCCACATACCAAATACTAATTAATTAGATAACTTGTATGAAAGCTTTGTAAAATGTAAACTGATATTAACTGAAGTTCAAATGATCATAATTGTCATAATTGCTATTGAATGTGTTTCATTAATCAGAATCAAAAATGAATATATGTATATAATATATATATCTTTTTTTAATTATTAGAGCTTTAGTAGTGGTTGGGTTCATCCTCATACAGAAGTTGATTTTAGTTCATGATCCCCCTTTTCCCTCCCATCCTTTCTCCCTTCTATATTTCAAACCTAGAACGTTTTTTGGAACTCAGTTCATTATCATGTAAAATTCTCTAATATAGAACCCTAAATATGCAGGGTCAGATTCTTCAGACTTTACAAGTTTAAGGATTATTAGTTTTAGTTAAACTGAAGAATGAACAAACTACTACAAATAGGGATCATGCATAACACACTTCTTACAATTTATAACCTTAAGATGGTATATGCATTAGCGTCTGTGATTTAGTAGACTTCTAATGTTGACCCCTTTTTTTGGTACCATATAGTTTTACTCATAAAGGTACTCTCATGTATAAGTGCCAATCTATAAATTTGAATTATGCACATAATATTATCAGTATGGTAATCTAATAAAATCTAAGCTTACACAGTCCCATCTATTTTCAGATTGCTGCAAAATGCAATCAGAATACTACTTATTTTTTCTTTCATATGTAATTGCATTGGCTGTCCAAAGGAAGAATTTTGTCAATAATTTATAAACTAAAAGAAAAATATTTTTTAAAATGGATGACATTTTCACTTTGCAGATTCAGTGAAGTGTGGTTTTGTCTTCAAAAACTGGTTTACTTAAATCAAAATTTGCAAAAATTATGAAAATATATTCATTTGTTAAATATGTTAATTTAGCACAAACATTAAATTTTTTACAAAGCAAAAATTTTAACTTTGGGAAACAGATTAAAATAATTTGCTAAACATGTTTAATCAATATATAATTTTGATCTTTATGAAAACCTTTTTTTGTGTTGACCTCTTTTAAACAGTGAGAGGTAGCCTTTTAACTAACTCCTTAGGAACTTCTTTGCAACCAGTTCACAAAGAATCTTAATGTAAACTTAGGATTGATTCCAGAGAATTCCTGGAAAATGAGCTTGAAGGACTAAGATGAAAGCATCCTCCTTTAAGTAGAATTACTTCTTAAAATTTTTTAGCATTTACCATTAACACAATTTTCCCACTCTTAGTTGTATCATAGTTGAATCAGTAGAGATATTGTTCTCTCCTTCTGATTTTTATAGGGTTTGTGTCCAAACTTCACCTTTTCTTCTTCCCTTATCCTCTTTGCTTTATTATAGTCTCTCTATATAGTTTTTAAACTTTTTTTTAATCTGACTACTTTGGACTAATATTCATAAGTGCCAATGAAATTTATTATATTTTAATGAATAATGTCATTGAAACTTTTGCTTTCCATTACTACTTAGACTCCTTGTTACTCTTCCATTAAAATATTTATATATTCATTAATCAGGTTTTATCTATTATTCTCATACATCTAGAATCTTTTTATATTCATCTGTACTTTGAAAAATAAAACAACCAATTTTTGGTAAAAATAATGGTTTCTTCTGAGAATGTATGCAAAAAGGAATTAGAACTTGTGCTTGTTAATTATTAGCAAGCCTTGTTTTCACTGGGATGGTATAATTGTTAGGGACAACTATATTTTAAGAAGAATATTTAAGGGGTTGTGGGTGTAGCTCAGTGGTAGAGTGCTTGCCTAGCATGTATGAGGCAGTAGGTTCAATTCTCAGCACTATATATAAAGAGAGAGAGAGAGAGAGAGAGAAAGAAAAAAAAGAAAGTTAGTTCTATCAACTACTAAAATATATATATATATTAAAAAAGAAAAAAGAAGAGGCCGGACATGGTGACACACTCCTATGATCCCAGTGGCTCAGGAGGCAGAGGCAAGAGGATCACAAGTTCAGAGCCAGCCTCAGCAATTTGGTGAGACGCTAAGCAACTCAGTGAGTTCCTCTCTCTATAAAATACAAAACAGAGCTAGGAATGTGACTCAGTGGTTGAGTGTCCATGAGTTGAATCCCTGGTACCCCGCCACCAAAAAAAAGGAAGAATATTTAAAATACCTGGGAACAAATCATTTTCAGGGACCACCCCCCAGGAATTTTAGAAATATCCATTTTTCTACAAATAAATGTCTTATTAATTACCAATAAATGTTTTATTAATTGCAAATAAAAACTAATATTCTACTCACTAAATAATTTCCTAGTGGCTTTATAAAGACTGCTTTAATAAACTTACATGACTTACCCTTGATATAATTAAACTATCCAATGTTTATCTCCTTACATCTCTCTATACTTATATGTACTTATATTTTATCACTGGTCTCATTAAAATTTATATAAAACCCAATGCCACTTGGATGTATCCTCTCATTATTACAGCTTTTCCTTAGTATTTCGTGCTCGAACTTTCTTATACCTTAGTCATTTGGGGGGGGGGGTGTTCTTTTGAGTTATGCATGACAGTAGAATCCATTTTGACATAATTATGCAAGCATGGAATATATCTTGTCCTAATTCAGACCTTAGTCTGTCTTTGGAATTAAAGTCATAGTCCAAATCTACAAAGTACTAAAATAAACATTGAGTCTCTCTTTTCAATTTCCTTGAAATCTACTTGGTTTCTTGGACTTCATAGTCAGTGGCATTTTTCCCTTTTCTCCCTTTTCCTTAAATTGTTCTATTCACATTTAAGAGTTTTTTCTATATTCATTATTACATCATAAATAATAAAAACATAAAAACATTTTCTTGAGGTTTTTCTCATCTAAGTTTTGCTTATAAACACGGTCAAGGGGGATCAATGAAAAAGAAAGGTCCTAGGAAGAAGAGGCTTAAAGAGAAAGAATGCACACATATCAGGTAACTCTTGTCCATCCCATTTCTATTTGTCTTTCCTAGATAGTGAGACTATGTAGCAATACGTTCTGTTTCCTGGCTTATGTAGGGTATAAAACGTTAATTATAATGCTAAATATAATAAACATTGGAATTAAGGATTCTCCCCTTTTCTAAATTTGAACCTAAAGCTTCCTGTTACCTTTTTTCTTTATTTCTTCTTATCTTTCTGTTTAGAGTAAATCCTGATGCAGAAGCTTAAACATTTTTCCTATATAATTAAAATTTCTTCCAAACATTATTATTAATGTCTATATAATAGCTTATTATACAGATATATTTAGACGTATTTAAACGTTTTCACTTTGTTAGACAATCAGATGCCTTTTTAATATTTGATAATTTTCTGTGATCAGTCTAGTTTTCAGATGTTTCTTGTTAAAGTTTGTGGCCCCAATGATTATTTATAGGTGAGCTCTTCCATGTTGTTGGATTGAGATATTTTATGAAATAGTCATGTTTTGAAACCAGAGATTTTTCTAAATAATAACATCCAACCTTTATCTGGAGCTGCTACGGAACACAGAAATGACCCTCAGTCTTTCTGCCTTTCTTTTCTCTTTCCTTCTGCTGGTAAGGTAGAAATTTGGCAGCAGAAAGGAGAAGCTGAAGTGAAGAACCTGGGTAACATATCCCTGAGTAATGTTAGCAGTCTTAGTTTTTCTAGTAGCAGCTTTTTCATTAATTCCACTTTATTACATCTGCTTAACTAGATGTAATTAATTAGTAGTAACAATGGGGGCCAGGGATGTTAGCTCAGTGGTAGACTGCATGCATGAGGCCCTGAGTTCTGTCCCCAGCACTGCACAAAATAATAGTGGCATACATTTAAGTGCATAACTGCAGACACTTTCCTAAATATATTAACTAATCCAGTCATTTCACTAATCCTATGATGTTGAATATGGTCTCATCATTGCTATTGTTTGTAGATGAGAAAAGAAACCACATGCTACTATGTTGGGGGGCAGACATGGAATACCATTCCAGGCTCCTAACTCCTATACCTTTCTACCTTATGAATGAATGGGAGAGAAATAGGATTATGCAAATAAGGGTTTTCACTTGAAATGTAATCCTTACTTAATCTTCATCCAGAAAAGTTAGTGACTCGTACCAGGAATTATATTAAATGTTTCTTGCAATCAGCCTGCCATAATTAAATTAGGGGTTAGGGTCTTGGAATAGTGTCACTTAAGATGTGGTCCATAACCAATAGAGCCTCAGAATCTCCTGAGAGCTTCATAGTGTTGCAAAATCATATATTTGTCAAGATTCTTTAAAAATGGAAAAAGTTTTGTATAAACTTAAGAAAGATAAACCAATCCAGGTTTGTGTGGTCAGAATATATCTTCCTGTACTCCTGACTCCTGTTTAAAAATATTAGAGTTAGAAATTTTATATAGATTGATTTTTTTGTTTTCAGAGAAACTAGTCTCCTTTCTGGAACTATTATGGAAAAAAAGGAAGACTGTTCTGCCCCTGTGCTTGGGGAATCTACCCATTTCTGGGTAAGGAAAAAACTTAGCACATTCTGCATTTGTTAAGGCCAGAAGGAAGCAATTCTGGGCATAGTGCTATTGGCCACACCAGGCCAGACAGATTTACTACCTGCACAGACAGACACACTTGTTCCCTTTTGTCCTCATTGGTGGATACCATGAGTCCTGTAGCAATGTGAACTATTCCCTGGAAACTGTGAGCCCCTTAGTTACTGTTTTTATAAAGATGTTTTGCTCTTTTGCTTCACTAAACATCAAAAGCATTACTTGCAAGGAAATCTGTAATAATTAGATTGTATGGGTGGAAAAGAGCAAAATGAGAAGAGTGAGAATTGAGGACTGAGTATTTTAAAAATGAAAAAGGAAGAGAAAAATATCAATCAAAATACCAAAGACGTTAGAGAACAAAAGGAAACTATTAAGATGAAAAATAAAATGGATAAAGAAAGAGTATACAAAATACAGAAGGTTTTCATTACCAGCCCCCAAATAGAAATATGTTAATAGTTAACATTTTTAAATTGTTCTTAAGTGTTCAAAATAGTCAAAAAGAGAAATATCCTACCAATATTTGCCATCCCCTTCCTTAACCATAACAGAAAACATTTCTTAATTCTTTCTATGGCCAGATTGACAAAATATTATATAATTAATTCAAAGTTAATATAATATGTAGTTGGTACTTTACCCATATTTCCAGTTATTACCCCCCAAAATTTACAATCTTGTTGAATGGAGACCTGTTCCATTATAATAGCAAAGAGATTCCATTTTAAGATCCCATAAAGACATAGCTTTAAATTGACTATGCTTAAAAAAGGCAATTTTTAAAGTTCATGTATGTAATAAAATCTACAAGAATGTCTTACAACTGTTATGCATTCTTGAATTGAATAAATTTCATAAAGTACTGAATAGAATATACATTGTTGGTATCAAATTTATGTTGATTTGTGCATTGATTACATTTTCTTGAGTAAGATTACCAATCACTTCTTAAAAGCCATTGAAGGCCTTCTTAAAGGGTTTTATGCATTGCCTTGTATTGTTTCCTTAGTTCATTCACTCAGAAAGCATTCCTTAAAATCTGCTATGTATCTCAAAGGATCCAGTGAGGCCTTATAGTTGGCTTTGGCTGTGCATAGGAAGTTAAGGTCATGTTCATAAATTCATAGCCACTAAGAAATGTTTTGAATTCTATTTTTTTTCTTGAATATGAAGTCAGAGCCAATCTTCTTAAGAATCCTTAACTAGTAAAAGAACTGATTTTTATTTCATTGGACAGGTACCAGTTCTTTTTTTTTTTTTTTAATTTAGTTTTTAGTTGTAGATGGACACAATACCTTTATTTCAGTAATGTTTATGTGGTGCTGAGGATCAAACCCAGGAACTCACATGTGCTAGGCGAGTGCTCTACCACTGAGCACAACCTCAGACACCAGTTCTTATGGAATAAAAGCATAGTATGGTGGACAACACCCTGAACTATTTTTTTTTAACTTGACATTGGTCAGCTTTTTAATCTGGAATGGACATTTAACCTCTGGACCACATTCTGGTTCTCAGTGTTCAGAGATTAGTACTTCTCAAACTATCTGTGGTGAAGTTATTATTTGTAGTTTGTCATTGACATTACTAGAAAAATAATCATGCATTTTGGATGTCAACAGTATCAAATCATTATAAAAGCATGTAAGTCCCTGCCCTCAACCTCTGTGTTCATCTCCTCAAGGATGTTTGGCAATTTGTGGACACAGTGGTTTCCAGACCACACTTTGGGTAACCCTGTTTTAGATGATTTATAGGATCCATCACCTTGTAATGGTTGATTTTATTCTATTACAAGAGAGTAATATGTGACATTTATGGTCATGCATCCTTATTGAAAAGTAGATGTTTTTAAAGGTAAAAGATGTGGGTTTTTTTTTTTTTGTCCTTTCAAACATTTATTTAATTTGTCCTATTTACTTGCATCTGCTTTGTTCCTCTATTCTGTACCTTCATTTTTTTCCTGAATAAAATTCCCCCCCCACTCTTTTTTTTAATATTATTAAAACAATAAATGTTCTTTTAGAAATTCAGGCAGATTACTTTTGTAAGTAATTTTTAATTCAAATTAAAATATATAAAGAAAAATATGACTCATTCATCCCTCTACTTAGAGATCACTATTAGCATTTTATCCTCCCAGTCATTTTTACAAATGTCTGCAAACAAATATATTGCTTTTTAAATGAGACTTTTTTCACAAAAATTTTTACAAAACTACTATCTTACAACTTTTACCCCCTATTTAAGCAAAGTAACATGGGCAATTCTCTGTGTCATTAAATACAGATTACTGTTATTATTTTGGTTCTGTATTCCCTTATGTGGTTGTTTTCTTCCATTTTAATATTGATAGGGTGAAAATCATTTTTTCAGTTGTTCTTTTTAATTTTTCCTTTCATGTCTACCATTACTTACTACTCCAAATGAGTACAAATTTCTGTGAACTTTATTAAGTGTTAAAACTCTGAAAAGGTGGGAATGAGTATTTCCCATATTCAAAACCCTCATCCTACCACATGGCAAGAGCTTTTATTACTGTATTTGATAAGCATTTATTGTGTTCCTAAAATATACTTGGTCCTTCAGATTTCAGGTGGGTCATGTATCATCAGATGTGTCAGTATAATACAGGCCCCTTGTGCCCCAGGAATATAGTCTTATATGTAGGAGAGCCACAAGAATCAGTCCCCTACCAGCATGCTCTGTAGAGATACAGGGGCTACCATGGCTGGGGCTTCCACTGTGAAGCCAAGGAACTTATTAGCTGTAGGCCCTCATTTATAGTGGCTTACTTCTGAATAAATTTTTATTTTGGAAACTTATTTTAAAATTTTTCAGTTTTTTATTTTCTTTTTTCAGAAGTTTCCCACACAAGTTCTGGATCTACCCCACCATCATCATTTCCTTTTCTCCCAGCCCAAGAACTACCATAAATTAAATACACTTGATCTTTATTTTCTCATCTCCCAGGTGCCCTTCAAGTCAATCTAACCATGACGCTTCCTGTTCACAGATGGCCTATTAAGATTAATCCTTTACAAGTAAATAAATATATTGGATAGTCTTTGTACTCTGCCTGACCTAGGGGTGGGTGTGTTTGTAACCTCTCTAACACACCTCTCCTGGTTTCTGTTTTCCTCCACCTCTGCCTACTTTATCTCTCTTTCCACAATGACGGGGCAGAACCAGCTCCTGGGCCAGCCCTGGAATCCCTGGGGAGTATTCCTGTTTTCATGGCACTGTCCCTAGAGGGCTTTACTTTGTATCTGCTAAGGATGTCCTTGGGTCTGCTAAAAATGCTACTAGTTAGACCTCTGTCTTTAAAATGGCATGGGAGATAAGCAGTGATCTAAGGCTTCACGTTCCCTATTTCTTTGAATTTAGAACTGTATCAAACTAATGGAATTCTTGTTTGGGGCAGTATTGAGGATGAACCTGGGGCACTCTAGCACTGAACTACACCCCAGCCCTTTTTTTATTTTGAGATAGGATCTCCTTAAGCTGCTGAGGCTGCCCTCAAACTTGCTATCCTGCCTCAGTCTCCTAAGTCAGGTGCTAGGATTACAGGTGTGCATCACCACAACTGGCCTGTTAAGACTAATGTTTCAATAAATGTTTTGTTTTTACTTTTGGAGTTGCCATGTCTGTTAACTTCCACACGAAATCATTGTTACAGCTATTGCAGTGATTGATACATGAGACTCATTCTGACTGAATTCATTAATTTTCAAGTGCCAGCAAGTATTGAGTGGAGCACCACACTGCGCATAGGAAGGTGGTGAGGGAGAAAGATAAGCCAGAAGAGCATGGCCATGACTACGGGGAGCACCTGGTAGAGTGAGTGTACTGAGGGAGGGGCCACCTGAGATACACAGGAAGTCCACCAAGGGATGAGTTGGAGGAAGCTAAGGAAGGGACTAGCAGGCAAAGGAAGGAACTGAGAAGTTCACACATGGAAGAAGCTGGCATATCCAAGAGGATGCTGTTGCCCTTAACTCAGGATGCAAGAGGGACAGTCAGTTGCCAGAATTGAAGAAGGCAGAATGAGGTATTTTGTGGGACACAGGTGAGGATACTGAGTAAGCATTGGGAAACCCTGAGGTCACTCTGCATTCCTGGGACTTTTCCTGGGAGGAGGAGAGGAAAGAGTGAAGTTACCGAAGCAACCCAGGCTTAGGTTTCTCTTGGTGAGCTGGAAAGACGAAGCGATCAAGGGTGTCAGGGTTATGATGTGGCTATGCTGAATGATGTGGGTCAGGAGTCTAGATGGACAGAAAGTAAAACTATGAAAGGATTATTAAGCAAGCCAGGGAAGTGGAAGATTCTAGATGAGGGCAGATAGCAGATATAATAGGTAGAGTGGTGATCATGGAAGTGCACACAGCTTCCTAAGTGTTATTCTGACCTGGTGTCTTTGCTTTGAGAAACTGTCAGGTCACATGGGCTTTTGTCCTGATGAGATTATTTTTAGCATTTACAGGTCTTTCAGATATGCTGGAAATGATCAGTCTGGAATAGATGAAAATCAAGTTTTGAAATAAAGTCAGATGTTGAAATTCTTATTTTGTTACATCTTTTGAAGGGTTTATTTTGTCTGTGAAGGCAAGGGAAAAGCTGGGGTTTCAAGGGAGGATTCCACTTTTTTTCTTATTAGTGCATTATAGTTGTACATAATGGTTGGACTCGTTTGACGTAATCATACCTGGATGAAATTTAATTTATTCCACTTTAGTTTCTGGTTTCCCTACTTTCCCCACTCTCCTCCCTCCCCCAGTTCTCCTCCCTCTCCCATACTGGTTTAATTCTGTTTGTTGGTTGGTTGGTGCTTTATAGATATACATAAAGGTGGGATTCATGGTGTTATATATGTATGTAGTGTAATTTTATCAAATTCATTCAGCATTTTCTTCTTCATCCCTCTTTCCTTCCCCCTCACTTTCCTTCTTCTACTCCACTGACTTTCCTTCTTTATCATATCTGACCCTTGCCCTTTTCCCTGCTTTACTCTGGTTTCCATATGTGAGAGAAAATATTTGATCTTTGGTTTTCTGAGTCTGACTTGTGTCACTTAGCATAATATTATCCATTTGCTGGCACATACCTTCTTTATGAATTACATTCTTCTTTATGGCTGAGTAAAACTCCATTGCCACATTTTCGGTATAACTATAACATGCTGATTTTAGTTCTTTTGGATAAATACTGAGGAGCGTGGTAGCTGGATCAAATGGCATTCTATTTCTACTTTTTTGAGGAATCTCCATGCTGCTTTTTAGAGTGGTTGTACTAATTTGCAGTTTCACCAACAATATATGAGTGTATCTTTTCCCCTACAACCTTGCCAGCATTTATTATCATTTGTATTCTTGATTATTGCTATTCTGACTAGACAGAAATGAAATCTCAGTATAGTTTTGATTTTAATTTCCCTGATTGCTGGGGATGTTGAATATTTTTTCATATATTTGTTGACCATTTGTGTTTCATCTTCTGAGAAATGTGTTCAGTTCTTTTGTCCATTTCTTGATTGGATTATTTGGGGTTTGTTGGTTTGGTTTGGGGTTTTTTGTTTGTTTGTTTGTTGTTAAGCTTTTTTAGTTCTTTATGTATTCCAACTATTAGTACCATCACAGGAGTAGTTGACAAAGATTTTCTCCCATTCTATAAGCACTCTCTTTACTTATCATTTCTGATTTAAGGAAGTCAGTGCCTGCTCCATTATGTTGGAGTGTTGACTGTGTTTTCTTCTAGCAATCATAATACTTTTGGTCTAATTGCTAAGTTTTTGATCAACTTTGATTTGACATTTGAGCAGGGTGAGATATAAGGATCTAGTTTGATTCTTCTACATATGGATATCCAGTTTTCTCAGCATCATTTATTGAAAAGGCTGTCTTTCCTCCACCATATATTTTTGGCACTTTTTTTCAAGTATTAGATGACTATAACTATTTGGGTTTATCTCTGTGTCTTCTGTTGTGTTCCATTGGTTTTCATGTCTGTTTTGATGTCAATACTAGGCTGTTTTGTTACTGTAGCTCTCTCATATAATTTGATATCAGGTATTTGATGCCTCTCCAGCATGACTCTTCTTGCTCAAGATTGCTTTGGCTATATTTGGTCTTTCATTCTTCCAAATGAATTTTAAGACTGTTTTTTTCTAGTTCTGTGAAGTATGTTATTGATATTTTGGTGGGGATTGCATTGAATCTGTATAATGCTTTTGATAATATGGTTGTTTGGATGAACATGGGAAGTCTCTCCATTTCTAAGTCTTTTTCAGTTTCTTTCTCCAGTGTTAGATGGTTTTCCTCATAGAGGCTATTTCATCCTTGATTAGATTAAGTGCCAAGTTTTTTGTTCTTTTTTTTTTTTTTTTTTTTTGAGGTTATCATGAATGGCATAGATTTCCTGATTTCTTTCTCAGCAGAATCACTACTGGCATATAGGAAAGCTATTAATTTATGAATGTTGGTCTTGTATCCTGCTACTTTGCTGAATTTATCAATCTAGAAGTCTTCTGATGTAGGATTTTTTTAACTCTTCTAGATAGAGGATCATGTCATCAACAGATAATTTGACTCTTCCTTACCTGTAGTTTTTTTATTATTATTATTTTTAATTGTAGATGGACATACCTTTATTTTATTTATTTATTCTTATGTAGTGCTGAGGATTGAACCCAGTGCCTCACACATGCTAGGCAAGTGCTGTACCACTGAGCTACAACCCCAGCCCCTTCTTTTCCTATTTTTTTTAGTTTTCGGCGGACACAACATCTTTGTTTGTATGTGGTACTGAGGATTGAACCCCAGCCACATGCATGCCAGGCGAGCGCGCTACCACTTGAGCCACATCCCCAGCCCCTTCTTTTCCTATTTGTATCACTCTAATTTTCTTCTCTTGCCTGATTGCTCTGGCTAGTGTTTCAAAAATTATATTTAGTAAGAGTGGTGAGAGTGGGCATCCTTGTCCTTTTCCTGATTTTGGAGGAATACCTTTCCGTTTTTCTCCATTCGGTATGATGTTGGCTTTGGTTTGTCATATATATCTTTATAATGTTGAGGTAAGTTCCTTCTATCCCTAGTTCCTCCAGTGTTATTGTTTTTTTAAAACAGTATCTTTTTTATTTAATATTTTTAGATGTTGATGGACCTTTATTTCATTCATTTATTTATGTGTGATGTTGAGGGTAGAACCCAGTGCCTCACACATTCTAGGCAAGAGCTCTACCACTGAGCCACAACCTCAGCCCATCTCCAGTGTTTTTTAAGTGAATGACTGCTGGACTTTATCAGAGATCTTTTCAGCATCTGTTGAAATGATCATATGATTCTTGTCCTTGATTCTATTTATGTGGTGAATTACATTTATTAATTTGTGTAGGTTAAACCAACCTTGCATCCCTGGGATGACACCCACTTGATCATTGTGTACTATATTCTTGATGTGATTTTGAAATATAGTTTGCTAAGATCTTATTAAGAATTTTTACATCTTTCTTCATCAAGGATATTGATCTGTAGTTTTCTTTCCTTGATGTGTCCTTGTCTGGTTTTGGTATCAGGGTAATACTGGCTTAGTAGAATGTATTTGGGACTATTCCTCCCTTTCAATTTCATGCAATAATTTGAGGAACACTGATGTTAGTTGTTCTGTAAAGATTTGGTAGAACTTAGTTGAGAATCCATCTGGTTCTGGATTTTTCTTTCTTGGAAGGCTTTTTTAATTATTGTTTTAATTTCATAACTTGATATTGATCTGTTTAGGTTTTCTATATCTTCCTGGTTTAATTTGGGCAAGTCATATGTGTCTAGAAATTTGTCAGTGTCTTCTAGATGTTATCAATTTATTGGCATATAAATTTTCTAAATAGTTTCTAATGATCCTTTGGATTTCAGAAGTGTCTGTGGTGATATGTCCTATTTAATCTATGATTTGTCAATTTGGCCCTTCTCTTTTTTTCTTTTGGTTAGTTTGGCTAAGAGTTTATCAATTTTGTTTATCTTTTCAAAGAACCAATTCTTTGTTGCATTGATTTTGTGTATTGTTTTATTCTCAATATCATTGATTTCAATTCTAATGTTAATTATTTTCTGACTTCTACTGCTTTGAAAATGTTCATTCTTCCATTTTTAAGGCCTTGAGGTATAGTGTAGCATTAGATTATTTATATGGGATATTTCTGTTTTTTAATATAGGCTGTCAGTGCTATAATCTTTCCTCAAACTGCCTTCATACTCTCCTAGAGATTTTGATATATCCCTACTTTCATTTGTTTCTAACAATTTCTTGATTTCTTCTCTCATTTCTTCCATTCCTCATTTAAAAGAGTATTGTTCAATCTCTATGTGTTTATGTGGTTTCTATAATTTTTTTTTTTTTTTTTTGCTGTTGATTTCTACTTTCTTTCCACGTGATATGGTAGGTGCATGGGATTTATCAACCTTTTTTTTTTTTTTTTGTATTTGCTAAGACTTACATTGTGACCTAGAATATGGACTATTTTGGAAAAGTTTCCATGAGCTGCTGAGAAAAAAAGAGAAATCAGCTGTCTTGGATGAAATATTCTATACATGTCTTTTAGGGTCATTTTATTTAGAGTATTATTTATTGATTTTATGTTTGGATGACCTGTCAATTGGTGTGTGTGAAACTGGAGTTTGTGATAAAACTCAGTTCTCCACTTCTTCTGGCAGGTAGGGTCTATGTAAACTTCAGGCCTCCTCAGCTAAGAAAGTTTATTTTAGTGTTAGTAAGTAATCACAGAAGGGTATGTCTGCCAGTGTCTCTCTGGGGTTCCCAGCCAGCAAACCCAGATTCTTTTCCACTACTATTGAGTGGAATGTTGCATTTCTTAATGGTGGGCTATGATGTCATAGAAGACCCCAGCAGCTCACTGCCAATCTTTTTCCAGGTTCTTGTCTCATGAATTCAAAGAATGAAATCCACAGATGAGGAACAGTGAGTGTAAGAATAGGATTTATTCAAGTGGTAAGAAAAAAAGAGACAGAGCTTCTGCAGGGTGAGGGGAACCCAATAGGGGTTGCCACTTCATTGTCCTAGTCTAGGAGTTTATCTAGCTCTTGGGTCAATGCTGTTGGTCCAAATTTATGCTAATCAGGTTCTAGGAAAGAGCCAATGCTATTTGTCCAAATTTGGAAAGTATCAATGCTATTGTTTAATCATTGAGTCTGAATTTTCCTGCATTCTTCATTCGGGTCTGCCCCAACTTATGTTCTCTCACTGCTTATCAGGCTAGGCCTGGGTCACTGCAAGGTGACAGGTAAGTTCACCAGGGCTTGCCTCTCCCCTACCTTGCTGCTTCTCAGGCTTGTGCTGGCATGATGGGCTTCATACAGCCTTGGCCCATGCTCACTGCCCCATACTCCAGTCCTACCAGGCTACCACTTGGATACTCTAAACAAAGGCTTGAATTCACTAGGGGTGTGTTGAAATACCACAGTATTGTTGCATTAGACTCTGAGATTTAACATTAAGAAGTTGGGTTGTGTTTTTTGTTTTGTTTTGTTTTTGTTTTTTAATGTTATTAGAAGCACTGACATTTGGGGCATAAATATTTACTGTTGTTATATCTTCTCATTGGATTCTTCCATTTACCAGTATGTAGTGGCCTTCTTTGTTTTTTCTTATTAATTTTTGCTTAAAATCAGCTTTGTCAGATATGAGAATAGCTACTCCTACTTGTTTTTGCATTCTATTTGCATGGAATGTTTTTCCAATCCATTTACTTTTAGCCTGAAAGCATCTTTGCCTATGAAATGATGCTCTTGCAAACAGTTTTTGGGTGGATCTTATTTTTTAATCCATTCTGTGAATCTGTGTCTTTTAATTGGGGAGTTGAGACCATTTACATACTGTCTTATTATAAATGTTTGTTATTTCCTGCCATTTTGATCTTGCTTTTCATGTAGTTGCTTTTCTAGTGAACTCGTATTTGGGAGATTTGGGTTTTGTTTTTGAGTTCAATATATCTTTAAGTATTCTTTGTGTAGCTGGTTTAGTGGTCATGAATTTTTTAGTTTATCTTTACTGTGGAAAGTTTTTATTTCTTTATTGATTCTGAAAGATAACTTTGCTGGATATAACAATCTTGGCTGGAAATTGTTTCTTTTAGAGCTTGGAATTTCTTATTCCAGGCCCTCCTTGATTTTAGGGTCTGAGTTGAGAAGTTAGAAGAGAGCCTTATTGGTTTGCTTCTAAATGTGACCTGGTGTTTTTCTCTTGCTATGTATAATATTCTTATTCTTAGCATTTTGATTATGATGTGTCTTGGAGAAGTTCTTCTTTTATTTTGTCCAGTTGGTGCTCTATATGCAGCCTGACAGTTTCTATCTCATTTCTAAGGTGAGGAAAGGTTTCTGCTATTATCTCACTGAAGAGGTTCTTAATGCATTTAACCTATATCTCATATTCTCTTCCATCCCCATGACTTTCACATTTGGTCTCTTGATGTTGTTCCAGAGTTCTTGTATATTCTGATCATAGTCTTTTTTTTTAAATTTTTTCCCCATTAGCACATACTGAGTGTTCAAGTTCATGTATTCTCTCTTTAAGGCCTGAAGTTCTGTATTCAAGGCTTGAAGTTCTATTTTTTTGTGTAATCTATTCTGTTGGTGACGTTTTCAAATGAATTTTTAATTTGACTCATTGTGTCTTTCATTTCCAGAAGTTCTGATTACTTTCTTTTCAATATTTCTGTTTCTTTATTGAAATAGTCTTTTACCTCCCATATTTGCTCTCTTAATTAATTTCTTAGATTTTTAAAAATTCATTGAACATTTTAATAATCAATTTGTTATAGTCTTTATGGAATTTTGCCCACTCCTATATCTTTGGGTTCTTTTGTTGGGGGATTGTGTATTTTTGAGGAGATTTGTTTGCATATTTCCTCATGTTTTCAGATATTTTGAACTTGTACATCAATTGAAATGGATTTTTTTTTCTTCATGTATGTGTGAACTTTGGTGTGTAGTTATTTTTTGTTGTTGTTCTAGAGTCTTCTGTTTTTTTCTGTATTTTTTATTCTCAATTTAATGCATTTCAGCTATGATCTTAATTATTTCCTTATGCTGGTTTTAGAATCTGATTGTTCTTCTTTCTCAAGGACCTTTAGATGCATCATTAGGTTGTTTGGGATCTTCTGATTTTCTTACGTAGGCACTCATACCTATAAACTTTCCTCTTAGAAGTGCCTTCATAGTGTCCCAGAGGTTCTGATAACACTATATCTCTATTCTCATGTGAGTCTAAGAATGTCTTCTATTACCCTTTATCATTCAAAAGTGTATTGTTCAATCTCCATGTGTTTATATAGTTTATGTAGGGTTTTTTGTTATTGGTTTGTAATTTCATTCTATAATGATCTGATAAGTTGCAAGAAAATTTTTTTATTTGATGAGAGTTGCTTTGTGACCTAAACTATGGTCTATTTTGGAAAAGGTTCCATGAGCTGCTGAGAAGAAAAGTGTATTCACAGCTGTGGCTGAAATATTCTGTAGATGTCTGTTAAGTCCATTTGATTTGTAATATTTTTCAGGTCCAAACAGACAAGCTTTGAACTCTCTACTGCCAGAACAACTCTTTTTTTCCCCCCATAGAATTAACTCTCAGATGATGATGATTATAGTCCTTAAGGATTTCACAGTAGCTTTGATTTCAAAATTTATAATTTATATTTTATAATTTAAAATTTATATTCAGTTTTGAAGGAATATCACATATTCTTCTAAATTTTCTTCTTCTTATTCTAGCGTATAAAGTCAAGCAGAGATGGCAGTGGGGGCTCCCGTGGCAAAAGAGAGGGAAGTGCTGGCAGTGGTAAGTGTTTCCTGTGCCTGAAAGACTGGGTTTAACAGATTTCTGATACATCAGCTTCTAGAAACATTTCAAAATAATCCAAAGTGTTCTTTATATGTATGTCTGTTTGTTTTACACACAGTAAAGCCTCACTTATTCTAATCTGGTAAATAATCATTCTGGTATGTATGTGAATATTTGTAAATGTTTCATTTTCGTTCTTAAACAACACATTTATTTCTGCTAATTGACTAATGAGTTCAAACTGGACAGATTATCATAGATGGGCATACAAATGAGGTTTTACTGTGTTACATATTTAAAATTTCCATTTGAAGGAAGTACCATGAGAAGTAGGATGATCTTACAGAATGCAAATAGCCCCAGATCTTTAGTCTGACTTGATATAGATCCAGTGCCAATTGAGGAATTAGGAGACATGGTTCAAGTTTCAGTCTTGATCATGACAGCATATGTATATATTTTTAGCACAATTGTGTAAGTACTATATATTTTAGATGATTTCTAAAGTTCTTGGCATCTCTAAAATTTCTTGACTCTTTGACTCCTTGTGACATCCTTTCTTAGTAAGTTTTATTAAGTTTTCTATCCCTTTTCCTATCAAAAAAAATATATATACCTTCTTTGTACTTCAGGCAGGTAGTGAAAGTTAAACTTAGTAGAAATTTGGTGGTTTTAAAGAAGCTAATTCAAAAAATAAATACCAAATTGGGAAGCATAAATATACCTACATTCTCTCCTATCCATACTTAGCGCTGTCTTGAATACGCAACCCAACTTCATGTAACTACCCAGTTACATTCTGTCATAGTTGTCTGTGATCTAGGAGTAGATGAAAGAAAAATGTAATTATTGTATTAGCTCATCCTTGAATTCATTCACAACATTTACAGGAATCAGGCTGTGTACAAGAAACCATACTAACTGTCAACAACCTAGGGTCGAACAGAAAGGTTCCCTGCATGCAAGGAAATTAGAACCTATTTGTAAAGATAAATATACAAGTTTCTAATGCTGCTACCTGTAAAGAAATGCACATGTGATAGAAACTTCAGTTAGAATGGAAATTTCTTCTTGAATTAGAGCTCTGCTTTTCCAGGTATATTCAGGCACTTACAGCATCAGTGGCATCTAGTTGTAGCCAAAGTGCTTGATTCCCCATTGGCCAATCCAGCTTCTCCAACTAAACTTCCTGACCCTGGCATGTTTGCCCTTGGGCCAGAGAACCTGTGACTCAGAGCTAGAAAAATGAGTAGAAACAGCATTGAGTCTGGGTCCCAAGAGCATGAAAGGCAGCCTGCCACATCAAGGAGCAGTATTCCTACCTTCTTGGCCTCCATCAATCCTGACAGAAGCTGCTCTCTCCTTGATGTCCCCTGTGTCCAGATATCTCCTTACTTCTGCCAAAGTTTCTTCCCATAATTTCTGCTTTAATGAAACCATTTGACCATCTTGAGTTAGGGTGAGCTAAGTTTTGGGTCTGAGAGATCTGACCCAGTAGTTCTTAATATCTAGAGACAGCTATACAGCTCCACAGCTTCTCATCCAAATTATTTACGGTCACGCTCGTGGTGGAGTTCAGAATGTTTGGAGTGTAGGAAAATGATACGGCTCATTAGCACTTCATAGTCAAACCCAGTATTTCTTATTAAATATGAATGTTCATATATGAATATTCACACTAAGGAGAAATAAAACTGTAAATACCTTCAGATCAAGATTTATGTCCAAGAAGTTCAATATTGCCACCTGAAATCCTGACTTTCAGAGCAGCTCTTTGGAATTTGGAGTTGTAGATGAGGGATTGTGGATTTATATCAAAAATGTTATTAGCATCCAAGAAGTCAGCAGACAAAGGCATTGTGCCCCAGTTAAAAAACTTGAAGGCTCACCAAACCAACTTGATGCTGCTTGCTCATAGGAAGCAAGAAATATGTGATGTGAATGTTCTTGAAAAAATTGAGTGTCCCTTTAAGGAATAATTGCCATGAGTAACTCTTAGGGAAGTAATAATTATGTATTAAAATTCTAGACCAGCTTCACCATCCTCTGAGGACCCTGTACTTCCCTCTGCAAATTTTAAGTTCAGAATAACCAACCACTTCCTTCCTAACATCAGCAAGCAACCTTACGTTAAGTCCCCAGAGCCTTCCCTGGTAATCTGAAGGCTTATAGAACCTCTCCCCTAAGCCTGAGTCCGAGCCTCCCAGATTGTTCATTCTGAAAACCTGCCTCAGAAATCTCAGTACCTTGTAAGCATAGCCATAGATTGCTCCCCAACCCAGAGGAGGGCAGGCAGAATCCCACTGCAAGAAAAGTCTCACTAGGAATATTCCGACATCTATCGTTGGAAACATCAGATGACCAAAGCGCCTTGAAGCCACTGAAGTCCAGATCCTCTGACATGAAAAATCATTCAGCCTCCCTGGTGGTCTTTCCCATAACATTCTTTAAATCATATGGTGCCTGAGATCTAAAGGAGAGGACTTCACCTGGGCCTCAGCTCCTCTACAGTTAGGGGTTCAGAGAAGAAGAGACACTAGCCCCAGTATGATACCTCTGTGCAAGAGAATAAAGGCCTTTCTGTTCAAAATTACCTCCTGGGGCTGGGATTGTGGCTCAGTGGTAAAGCACTCACCTAGCACGTGCAAGGTGCTGGATTTGATCCTCAGCACCACATAAAAATAAATAAATAAAATAAAGATATTCTGTCCAACTACAACTTAGAAAAAAAATTAAAAAAAAAAGAAAAGACAATTACTTCCTTCCCTGTCCTCTCCATTGCTGTTGTATCAAATTCAACCAATTTTCCTTCCTCCCATCCAGTCTGTTTCAGTGTAACACAAATAGTCCTAATGCGCAGTAAGCTTTCTTCTCACATGAGACATTTCCAAGAAGAAACTCTGTGCTCCTGAGGCATTTTCCAAACAGGCTTGATTCTCTTGGCACAAGTTTAAAGCATTGAACAGTCCCTTCCCCGGGTGCTTGGTTTTTTTATTTTTATTTTTTTCATCCTACTGTTTGCCTTTTTGTTCCTTATTTCCTGACACTTAAAGTATATGTCACCCTAGACCTCCTCACTCATCCTGCAGTTGATTTGAAAACCTCTGTCTGGCATCCCTGGTTCCATCCTGACACTTGTTCAGGATACATGTCTGTCTCCCTTTCTCTTATTCTAAGCACAGGCTACCCCAACGTCAGCCCTGGCCTTAAAGTTGGAATAAACCAGGCTATGGCTGCCTCTCTCCCTACTTCCTCCTTTTGCCTTGGGAATCCCTCCCAGAGCATCCTATAGCCTACTGTGGCTGCATCCTGCCTCCAGGCACTAAGTGGGGAGCACATTTAGGAGTCCCCACTCCCAACTTGTAGGGAAAGGGAGCCCCATTTCACCATCTTCTACCTCTAACTTTTGAAACCTAGAGATTCACCTTTATACCTTAACATGGAAATACTTGGTCCTTTGTCTGAGTCACAGATCAGATTGGGGGAGAGAATTTTTAATGTGAATCCACATGAGGCCTGTCTTAAGCTAATTTAATATGTTAAATGCAGTAACTCCAACTAGATTTTCAAAGTTTTGCCTAAGGAGAGGACCTATCTAGACTTTAATTCATATATAAGAATTGTTGATTTTTTAAATATAGCTATTTATGAAGTACTTAAGAGCCCTTGAAAATTATGGGGGAATTTTTGTTTCTGTGTATGTAAATCAGACTAATTTCACTGAGGCCTTATTTTTTTTTCTATTGATTTGCCTACATCCTCAGTGGTTCTCAGATTTACAATCACCTGGAAGACCTGTTAGACAGAATGCTGGAGCTGACGAGTATCATGTTTAACTAGTTCCTAGCAGTGCTGCTTCTGCTGATCCCAGGACCTAAATGGGAAAACCATACTCTAAGAGTAAAATAATGCCAAGATTCAGTGGGACAGAGTACATAAAAAGGTGGCTACTGCTTTTACCACATCAGTCAGATTTCAGTGTGTGATATCTTTAGTCACCCAGCCTGTGGCCTCACACCTTGACACTATCACTCATTTTAACTACTTGAAGTAAAAATGCATTGCTCTTTCAAAAGCAGAGTTTGGGGGTCAGATTTTAGCAACTTAGTGTCAAGCATGAATCCACCCAGAAAAAAAAAGTTAAGTTGAGCCACAATGAAATTCAACATCCAAAATAAGAACTATATTCTACAATTTCAGAGTCTCAATAACCAACAGTGTTTATGTTTTCCATGGATGTACTGAGGTGGAGAATAACCCTGTTCCCACCTGTTTTGACAGCTACTTTTAAAGGCCTGGGAAATCCACTGAACACATCTGCTTCTCATGTGTATATGTCCTCAAGATGCAAGAATGTCTCCTTGTAAAGCATTTTCTATCTTGGCATGATGGTGGCATTTATGTGACTTATTTCAAGTGCTGTGTTATTAAGGTTTCATTTTATATTGTTTTTGCTTGTGTGCTTCTTTAATGGTTTGCTTCATTTTTGAGTGTGATTTTTAAGATGTCTTAGATGTGAATTCTTCCTATGAAAATGTATCAGTTTTACACTGAAAATAATGTTATAATGAAAATCAGAATATTATGACTCAGTGAACAGAAATTCACTTTACAGTCAACTTTTTGAGCAACATATCTTTTATAAAGTACATTGTAACCTAGTTTTATTTTAAGAGTATAGTACAAGTGTGAGCAGGTTCTTTTAGTAGAAAACGTTCCCACAGTTTTGCTGGATCTTGATAGTTGCTTCACAGGAGAGTGAAGAAGTCATGTCCCATGTCTACTGGGGATGATAAGACACAGAAATTATTGTCAAGGAACAGTCACTCTGAGAAGGTGCCTATAAAGCTAATCGCAGAGAGACAGGAATTAGCATGCATGTGAAGGAGAGAGTCTTGAGGCTTTGGTGCTGGGTGCTATCATTTCTCCTAATATCAACTTGTGCACCCCTTTATCCGAGAAGTCTAGATCATAGTTTTTTCTGAATACCCTAGTATCTGACTACTTTGCAGCATGTATGTATCAAAAAGGAAGCCTACTTAGAAATAGGTATTAAAAGATAGTTACATCACTGTAGCAAGTTATAGTTAGTCACTATAGTTATAGCCAAGAAGAAATTTGTGTGTGCTAGTATGTCTTGTTGGTCTGCTCTGCCAGGGTTTCCCTTGCTTTTGGATTTGGTGATTCTCTCAGAGGCGGCAGACTTGTTCTGTTAAGGGTCAGATAGTTTAGGTGTGAAGGCCATGGTTCTGTAGAGACAATCCCATTCTGCTCTTGTATCATGGAAGCAGCTATAGACAGTATGTAAGTGAACTGGCATGGTAGTAATTTGAATGTCATTTAATTTTCAAGTGTCACGAAATCTTCTTTGCTTTTTCCTTAATTATTTAAAAACGTACAAACCATTCTTAGCTCACTATATGTACAAAAATAGGAGAGGCTCCGATTATAGTTTGGTAAACCCTACTCTAAACCATTCTCCATGAATGGTAGGGAGAGGTTGGACCTAGAAATTATCCTTGTGATCAAAGCACTGGTTCCACCTTCTAATGAGGTGTATAGTTTGAACACTAAGGTTCTGTATCTGTGAAATTCTCTTACCAGCAATATAACAATGGTGTATGTGGGTTTATATCTTCAACAGAACATGTTCTTTCCTCTGACCCCTTAGCCTGTTCCCTGACTTCGAGGTCACTCTGATCGATTTCTTAGTTTTGGTATTCATTCAGTATCCATGGACCACCTTTGTCAACTCACCACATCTAAAGGGACCTTGGACAACAAAATGAGACTGAAAATGGGACCTACCCAATAAGCGAAGAAAATGGGTTAATACAGGGAAAGCTCTTAAAATAATTCTCAACATAAGCAAACTCTCAGTAAGGGTCAGTGTGGACACTTTGATTTCTATTTGACAAAGGAGCACATGAGCAGTGCCGGAAATACTAACACCCATCCTAATGCTAGTGTCCATCTTCTTACAGCTATTGGATGTGTGGCCTTGAGTTTGTTATTCTCAGTGTTTTTCCTGCCACTGCTAGGTCATGTTTATCCATACATGAAAGTACATGTAAACAAATGCACCTCTAGCTTACTGTACTATAATTTTTTTAAACAAAAATAATAGAAATTAACTATAAAAATAAGTGTTAGTCATCTTTCCAAATCAGTAATTTTAAAAACTATCTATTCAATAACCTTGCTAGCCAAAATGTTTGTAAATCATCTCTTGAGTACCAGAGGCAAATTACTAAAGCACAGAAATCCAATCTAAAAATTTTACAAATTTTTTTAAAATTTTAAAAATTTTACAAATCTGTGAATGTGTGTATTTCTATATATACATGCATGCCAGCCCCTTTTAATATTTTTATATATTTATCTGTTATATATAAAATATACACAGCACACACATTTTATATATACGTGTGTGTGCATGCACATATACCCAAATACACACATTTTATCAGTTTTTCCTTCTTTTTTCCCTTCCTGCCTTTCCATCAACAAATAAGCATTTATCAAGTTTCTAACCCCAGTAAGTGTTCAGTAAATTAGTATCCTTTAGCTTCACCCATATCTTATATGCCAAGTATCAAATTAAGCACTTAATATGCAAAATATAGACAGTGGTGCACACTTGTAATCCCAGCTACTTACGAGGCTGCAGCAAGAGGATCACAATTTTACGGCCGGCTTCAGCAACTTTGTGAGACCCTGTCTCAAAGAAATTTAAAAAGGGCTGACATTATAACTTACTGGTAGCCCCCCGGGAACAATCCCCAGTACTACAAAAAGGAAAAATAAAATTAAAATGTAATAAAAATATAATAAATTAGTTTCCTCCTTTTCTTACATCTTCACTGAATCCCTCAGTCTCCCTCTCCTCACCTGATGTTGCCATCAGGGTCAGCTTTTCCAATTTTGATATATCCCTGTTAGCTCTTCTGTTGTTAATAATATAATTTGGATAGTAGAAGAGTGAAGGGTAAAGTCAAACTGAGAATCAGTTTGTAACATATAAGAATGAACTGAAATTCTTGTATTAAGACTAGGTCCAAGCAATGGTCCTCGTAAAATTATATGAGAATATCATCATCAGAGCTGATGGGACTGTCAATTTCTAAGATGGGGGGAAGGGTATATCGGTGTACTGCCCCTTAATTTGAGAAGGGGCCAGAAGCAAAGGAAGATCATCTTCCTTATAACAAGAGGATAAGTCATTTTGCAAATAAGACTACAGAGTACCTAGAAGTAAATTAGACAATAGATTCATGCTGAAGATCTCAAAGTTGCTTTTATTTGCTTTCAATATTTCTAGATAGAAACAAAATTTCTTTATACTTTTAGAATGACAGTATATCTTCCTTACTGATTTTGTTTTAGTTGTTAATAGACCTTTATTTTACTTATTGACATGTGTTGTTGAGAATCGAACCCAGTGCTTCATACATGCTAAGCAAGCGCTCTGCCACTGAGCCACAACCCCAGCCCTTCCTTACCAAAAAATTTTTTTGAAATATCTAATTAATACTGAAATCAGAATTTATCAAGAGAGAATTCTTTAAGAATTGATTTGAAAGTGTAAGAACAATTATGTTTATAATTGAACATTCAGAGGAACAGGTAGAATTTTTTAGAAAGTTTTATTTTAAAAAGTACTTTCAGGGCTGGGGATGTGGCTCAAGCGGTAGCGCGCTCGCCTGGCATGCGTGCGGCCCGGGTTCGATCCTCAGCACCACATACCAACAAAGATGTTGTGTCCGCCGAGAACTAAAAAATAAATATTAAAAAAAAAAGAACTACAAAAAAAAAAAAAGTACTTTCAAAAAATAAGAAACTGAGACTTGGGTTGTGGCTCAGTGGTAGAGTGCTCGCCTAGCATGCACGGGGCACTGGGTTCGATCCTCAGCACCACATAAATGTAAAATAAAGATATTGTGTCCACCTAAAATTTAAGAATAGTTTTTTTAAAAAATAAGAAACTGAGAGGAGATAGTGGATAGACTGCCTACCTCAAGGGTTGGGGGAAATGTTAGACATGTATTGAAGGACTAAGAAGGACAAGTGGATTTTTCAAGATATTATTGCTAACCCTAAAAAAAGCCATGCTCAGTCCATAGTCAGAGGCAACAATCAGACTCCAATGATTTAAGAAATGAATAGGTTGCAGGGAGGTAGAGAAGAAGGTATAAACTGTCCTCTTATTCATGGTGGTGAAATGTGCAGTCTCACTGAAAATTAAAAGGAATGCAAACTAACGTATAAAATTAGCAATTTTTTTAAATAACTCAAGATAGCAAGGATAAGATGAAAATACACGTTCTTTATAAACATAAACTGAAGTCTGCCATTGGGGGTGATATACTCTGCTGGGGATGTTTGTTAATATTCATCAAGACCTTTAAAGTGTCCATATCCTTTGATAGGAACTTGTTTTAAAGAAATAATCATGTGATCCCAGCTGCTCAGGAGGCTGAGACAGAAGGATCACAAGTTAGAGGTCAGAAAGACCATGTCTGAGAATAAAAAATAAGAGGGACCCAGGGGTATGGCTCATTGGAAAGCACCCCTGGGTTCAATCCCCAATACTATAAAAAATAAAGTAAGTAAATCAGATTCAGATTAAGAGTTGCATACATACATATCAATCACATTATTTATGGTAGAAAATGCTGGGAATGTACTAAATATATAACTGGAAATAATTCCAAGTGCACTTATCTTCTCTACAGTTGCATCATCCATTGGCAGTTACTACAGGCCCCCTTGTCCTTCCTTGGGGTGAGATCTGACATCAGGCTTCCTTGGCCCATCTTTAAGGGAGATTATGATGCCATTAGGAGCTCCATAGCCTTGGATCACTTAACATAACTTCCAGAGATGATGTAACTTCTGAGAAACAATCTTATTTGCAACTAAAATGTAATGAATTGTAGTAATTGCACAATATGGTTTACTTCTTACTTTTCTCTAAATAAAAATGTTTACTGAAAAGTGTACAGAAATCAATAAAATAAGAAAAATGCAAGAAATGCATATAATTTTATTGTATCTTTAAAATGTGTTGTAGGGGTGACACCATGGAAATTATAGTAAATGTTTAAGGTAAAAGTCACCCACAGATTATAAAGTCTTCAAAGAGAGTGCCTCTGCCAAGTGTAGAACAGATAAGTTACTGAGCAAGAACAAATCTGATTTTAGAAAAAAGAAAACTCTGCTTTAGGGCTTGAGGATTTAGCTCAGTAGCAAACTTCTGGCCTAGCACACACAAGGCCCTGAGTTCAGTCCTTGGCCCTGAAAAAAAATTTTTTTCTACTTTAATCTAACAGTGTAGAAAACTAACAGAAATTAAATGCGTTACATTTTATCTTCTCTGCACAGTTTTTTGTCTTAAATTTATCTATTACTCTAAATAATTTTCATGCCCCTTACCACATTCTTTCTAAATAAGACTATATTCCCTTGAAAACTGAATTTATGTTGAAGAGAATATGTAGTAGAAGTTTATGTAGTTAAACCCCTTAGCCTTACTTAATTTGGTCTGTGAATAGACCCTATGTTGTAAAACTCATGTTCTCACCAAAATATATATATTTAAAAATTGTAACACTAGCCAGACATGTTGGCACATACCTGTAATCCCAGTGACTCAGGAGACTGAGACATGAGGATAGCAAGTTTGAGAACAGCCTCAGCCACTTAACAAGACCCTAATTCAAGATAAAAAATGAAAAGGACAGGGCTTGTAGCTCAGTGGTAGAGCACCACTGGGTTCAATCCCTATTCCAGAAGAGAAAAAAACAACTGTAACACTAAAATATTGTAAATAGTTTGCCTTCTTAGTATGAGTTGCCTTGTGAAAACATTGACTAAGGTAGGATGTTGGCTGCCACCAAGTAGAAATTTTGGGAGATTTATCCCAAGCCTCAAGATAGCAGATTTGCCTATAAAACAAAGGGATCCAGGCTATTCTGAAGATGGGAGAACAATGGGCTGTGTAAAGAGATTGTGAGTTCCCTTTGGATGTTTAATTTTCATTACTAAGACAATCACATTTCATAGGGTCAACCACTGCTGAGCTTGAAACAGCATGTAGGAAAATAAATATGAGAAATGTCCATGTGCTACACTTTACACACATCAGGGCACCCTGATGGTGTGTTAGGATTCACTTGTTAATTTTGGAGACATTCACTTCCCAGATCCTCAATAGGCATCTCCTTCCTGTAGCGGATGTGTTCAAGGGCAGTTAACTAGGAGAAGAAAAGATAACAGTGTCTTCTTAATCTTGTTAGGGAGGGGGGAGAAGGGAGAAGAAAGAAAAAAAAAATTTTTTTTAAAAATAAACCTTAGAGCAATGAGGGCTATATTCAGAAGGCAAAGGGATGGAAAAGTGGGTGACAACATCTCTAAGTTATTTCCTGCTGAGAGAGGGCCAAGTTGTGGGGAAGTGACCCAAAGTCCTTGTTTTCTCTCAGGTGGGGTATAGACAATTAAGGGTATTCAGCATCACAGCAGTACAAAGGTCCATGGTGGCAGCTGGAAGGTGACTGGACAAGGTATAAATAGGGCAAGGTTTATGTTAGGACAACAATAAACAAGACAGCAATCTGTATTTGGGGTAAAAATGGGAGTTCATAACCCACTTGATTCTAATGTATGAAATATGATATGTCAAGAGCTTTGTAATGTTGTGAACAACCAATTAAAAAAAGAAAAAAAATTAATTCATTCATTCATTAAAAAAAAATAATAAACAAGACAGCAAAATATTACTTTTTTGTTAAACAATTAATATGAAAACAATTAGTATTTTAACCAGTCTCTGAAATGCAGGACAAGCTTGTGTCTCTAGAGTCCTTTGTGATATTTAAATATTAGGCACTCTCATAAGCACCTTTACTTTACAGCCTCCAGCTTTACTTAACTTTTGGTAGGACTAACACAAGTATACATCTTAAGTTACATTTTTAAAAAAAACATTGATAGAAAACCTAAATTTTGATGTTGGTTTTGCCACTAACTCTGAACTACATCCCAGTCCTTTTTTAATTTGAGACAGGATCTTGCTAAATTGTGAGGCTGGCCTGGAAAGATCCTCCTGCCTCAGCCTCCCAAATCACTGGAATTACAGGTGCACACCACAGCGCTTGGCAAGGCCTTTGCTACTTTTTATTAATTTTCATATATAGTGTAAGGTAAGGCTCTAGCCTCATTATTTTGCATTTGGATATACAGTTTTCCCAGCATTGGCTGCTAATGAGACTATCCTTTTTCCACTGTGTACCCTTTTGGCATCCTTTTCAAAAATCATTTGACCATATACAAGAGGATTTATTTCTAGGCTTTCTATTCTGTTCCCTTGGTCTGTATATTTGTGTTTATGCCAGTACCATACTATTTTGATTGCTATAGCATTGTATCTTTTTTTCCTTTTTCTCAAAGATGATTTTGACTATGTGTCTTTTGAGAGTCCATGTGAATTTCAGGATGGGTTTTTTTCTCTTTCTGGACAAGGTATCATTGCAATGGTGATTGGGATTGCATTCAATCTCCAGATTTCTTTGGGTGGTATGAATATTTTAACAATATAAAATCTTATAATCCATGACACTAGCTGCCTTACCATTTGTCACCTTTAATTTCTTTTAAGTAATAGATTGTGGTATATGTGTCTTTCACCTCTTTGCTTTCTTCCTAAATATTTTATTATTTTTGGTGCTATTATAAATGGAATTCTTTTTATTACTTTCATTTTCAAATTATTCATTATTTGTTAGTGTATAGATATACAAATGTAGTGTATAGATATACAAATGATTTTTGTGGGTTAATTTTGTATATCCAACTTTTCGAAACTTATTAGTTCTAACAATTTTTTAAATTTAATTGTAATTTTATTTATTTATTTATTTATTTATTTATTTATTTATTTATTTATTTATTTATTTATTTGGTTTTGGTACTGGGGATTTAGTCCAGGGGCACTTTACCACTAAGCTACATTCCCAGCCCTTCTTATTTTTTTATTTTGAGTCAGGATCTCAGTAAGTTGCTTGGAGTCTTGCTAAATTGCTGAGGTTATCCTAAAACCTGCAATCCTTCTGCCTCACCTCCTGAGTCACTGGGATTACAGGTTTACAGGATTACAGCCCAGCTAGTTCTAACACTTCTTTATGACATCTTTACAATTTTCTGCATATAATTGAATCTTAGTTTTATTGTTTTTTGTTGTGTTTTGTTGTATCCATTCACCCATTTATATCTTTAGATTGGGGGATTTAACTAATTTTCATTTAAAATAATTGGTGGTAGTGAAGAACTGATGATGCCATTGTGTTAATTGTTTTTATGTGACTTATAGCTATTTTACACAAATTTTACTCTATTTCTGCTTTCTTTTGTGCTTTATTGAGTTTTTGTAGTGACAAGATTTGATTCCTTTCTTTCTTTTCTTCTTCTTTTTGTTGTTGTTGCAGTACTTGGGAATTAAACTGAGGCCTTCACATTTAAGCACAAAGCTAAATCCCCAGCCCACCCACTCAACCTTTCTCTTCATTTTTCTTTTGAGACAGGGTCTCACTAAGTGCCCACGCTGGCCTTGAACCTGTGTTTCTCCTGCCTCAGCTTCCTGGGTTTGTGCCATTATGCCTGGTATTCTCGTTTTCTTTTGTGCTACCATCCATCTGTATGCATTTTTTTCTGTAGTATTTACAGATGTTGTATAGAATATAACAATATTTTTAACTGATATCAATTTAATTTTAATTGCATATAAATCTCTACTCCTTTATATCCCCCCCATTTTGTTATTGATACCACAGGTTATATATATTTTGTTTTTTTTTTTTATCTATTACATAGTTTCATAGTATTTTTATACTTTTATCTTTTAAATTCTGTACATGAATTAAAAATCATTTCTGCACCATTATGACAGTATTGCATCATTCTGTATTTGTCTTTATAGGTACCTTTATCACAGAGCTTTATATTTTCATAGGCTTTTATGTTGCTATCTAGTATCCTTTCCCATCAACTTTAAGGACTTTCTTTAATAATTTTTGTTAGGCATATCTAGTGGTGATAAACTCCCTCAGCCTTTGTTTATCCAAAAGGTGTTAAGATCTTTAATAGTGGTTTTTTGTTTTTGTTTTTGTTTTTTTTGTGGCGCTAGGGATTGAACCCAGGGCCTTGTACATGTGAGGCAAGCACTCTACAGAGTGAGCTATATCCCCAACCCCCCCCCTTTCAATGCTTTGAAAACATCCTCCACTAACTGCTGGCCTGTAATGTTTCTTTTGAGAAATCTACTAGTAGTTTTACAGAAGTTTCCTTATAGGTGACAAGTCACTTTTCTTTGCTGCTTTTAAGATTCACTTTGTCTTTGACTTTTGACCATTTGATTATAGTGTATCTTAGTGTGAGCCTTTTTGGACTTAAATTATAGTTATGGTTCTTTTATTTATTTGTTTTTTTGTTTTGTAGCAGGGATTGAACTCAGGGGCGCTTGACCACTGAGCCACATCCACAACCCTATTTTGTATTTTATTTAGAGACAGGGTCTTATTGAGTTGCTTAGCTTAGTGCCTCACCATTGCTGAAGCTGGCTTTGAAATTACCATCCTCCTGTCTCAGCTTCCTGAGCCACTGGGGATTACAGGCATGTGCCACCGCACCCAGCCAGTTCTTTTATTTTTATTTTTTTATTTTATTTAATTATTTTTTTATTTTTTAGTTTTAGGTAGACACAGTATCTTTATTTCATTTTTTGTGGTGCTGAGAATCAAACTCAGTGCCTCACACATGCTAGATGAGCGCGCTACCACTTGAGCCACATCCCCAGCCCTCTTTTTATTTTTACATTATAAAAATATATAAATATGTGTGTGTGATATTTTGTATAGTTTTAGTTTTATGTTTTTCCACTCTTTGCTTTTTCATATGTAATTATATGCAATTAATATATTTAATTTTGCTTGTTTATTTCATACAGGTATTCTTCATAGATAAGTTCCAGATTCCTTTTTACTCTAATTTCTAGAATGCTAAGATTTTCATCCTACAAAATAAATAAAAGACCCATTTGAAGTTTTAGTGTTAAACAATTGAAAGTTTAAATAAACTGATTGCCAAATTTTTATTTTCTTAGCATACTTATTATATTATTTCCCTCCAGGAAGTAGTAGTAATTGTTATTTATTGCTATAGTGAAATGAATATAATTTACAAAATGTTATCACTTTATTATTTAAGCATAAAACCCACCAGCTTGATCACAACGGCACCCATCTGTAATCCCATTGACTTGGGAGACTGAGGCAGGGGAATTGCAAATTTGAGACCAACCTGGGCAACTTAGCCAGTCCCTCAGCAATTTAGCAAGACCCTATCTCAAAATAAAAACAAAAAGCACTAAACATATAGCTCAGTGGTAATGTGCCCCTGGGTTCAATCCCCAGTACCAAAAACAAAATCATCCAGGCTTACAAATACTCCTGATTCTTTTATACCATGCATGGCATTATTACTCCATGAGAGTTTATTTAAAATAATAAAAAGACAGCATTCACAATATACCACCACCAGTGTTTATAATGAAAACTTTTTAGAATTGTATTAATGGGCTAGGTGTGGTAGCACACACCTGCAGACCCAGTTACTTGGGAGGCTGAGGCAGGAAAATCACTTTGCCCACACAACACAGTGAGACCCCATCTCAAAAGGAAAAAAAAAGTATTTGATTTGATTTTTTTCACTTGGACAAGTGAAGTTTTTCAAAGGAGGTCAGGTTTTATTTTATTCTTCCACAGGATTTAAATTCTTCAAGTTGTGAATCATAAGTTAGAATTTCAGAAAGGTTTTGGTTTTGGGTGCCTGAGGGCAATTTCAGGGTTTTGGGGTTTTGTTTTTGTTTTTAAATATTTTTTTTAGATGTTGATGTACCTTTATTTTATTCATTTATTTATATGTGGTGCTGAGAATTGAACGAAGTGCCTCATACATGCTAGGCAAGTGCTTAACCACTGAGCCACAACCCCAGC
This sequence comes from Spermophilus citellus, assembly GCF_964194105.1. Lineage (NCBI taxonomy): Eukaryota > Metazoa > Chordata > Mammalia > Rodentia > Sciuridae > Spermophilus > Spermophilus citellus. The sequence goes on along the minus strand of NC_138182.1, from coordinate 74,808,600 downwards.
CCCAATTTCAAGGTTTTAATGCTAACTTTTATATGAAAAATGAAATACACACACACACACACACACACACACACACCACACTGCCTAGGTGGGGAGTTTGTTTTGTTTCATAGTATAGGGACTGAATTCAGAGGTGCTCTACCACTGAGATATACCACAGTCCCTTTTTATTTATTGTTTGGAACAGGATCTTGCTGAATTGCTGAGGCTGCCTTCAAACTTGTGATCCTCCTGCCTTAGCCTCCCAGTTGGCTGTGATTACAGGCTTACACTATCATACCCAGGCAGAGCAATGGTTTTCAAGTTTTGACCTAAGCTTTCTTAGGTAATTTAAAAGAGACTCATATACACTTCAGGATGGGAAAAAAATAACTTTATTCTAACAAAATATTAAAGAAACAAATAATTTAAAACATACCAAAGTTTGTATAAACACCTTCAACACATTAAAAGATTTTGTTGGGCTGGGGATGTGGCTCAAGCGGTAGCGCACTCCCCTGGCATGCGCGGGGCACTGGGTTCGATCCTCAACACCACATAAAAATAAAGATATTGTGTCCACCTAAAACTAAAAAATAAATATTAAAAAAAGAGTTTGTTTTCCAGTAACATCAATAGTAAGGGAAATATAATATTTTGGTTAAGAACTCAGAGGAGTTATGATTGGGGGTCCATTGGCCACTTTATTTATTTATTTATTTGGTTTTTTGTTTGCTTGTTTATTTATTTATCTTGGTGCCATGGATTGAACCCAGGGGTGCTTAACCACTGGGGCACATCCCCAGCACTTTTTTGTATTTTTATTTAGAGATAGGGTCTCACTGAGTTGCTTAGTACCTCACCATTGTTGAGACTGCCTTTGAACTTGTGATCCTCCTGCCTCAGCCTCCAAGCTGGATGTACCACTACGCCCAGCCCATTGGCCAATCTTTTATGTAGAGATTTTAGGTGTGAGGATATGGCTTAGTGGTACAACATTTGCCTAGTACGTATAAAGCCCTAGGTTTTATCCCCAGTGACACAAACATACAAAAGTGGGGATTTTTAAAGACCCATCTTGTTTTTATTTATTCCCAGAGACAATATTAATAAACTAAAATATGAAGTATACTTTTTAGGTAATAGTGAATAGACTGCTCTCATTAAAGGTGAAGCTTTCAGGCGAGGAATATCCTTGGGGCTCTGGACTCAATAGCCAGCACTACTGGGCATGGCTGGCAAACCTCAGCAGTTTAGCAAGACCCTATCTCTTAAAAAAAAAAAAAAAGATTGGATGGTAGCTCACTGGTAAAGCACCCATGGGTTCAATCCCCAGGACCTCCTCCCCCGCCAAAAAAAAAAGTAAATCTTACAAAATAGAAAAAGATGACTTCATTGGGCTGAAGATGGAACTCAGTGGTAGAACATGTGCTTTGCATGCAGAAAATCCTCAGCACTGCAAAACAAATAAAAGGTCTGTAGAAAAAATTTCAGGAGAAGAAATTAAAAACTGGCACTGAAGGAGTGGTTCTTTTATAAAACATAATAATAGGAATTAAAGGTTAAAAAGTACTACTAATATTTCCTACTAGTGTTAGTATTCAAACCTCTCTGAAATCTTCAGTGATATAGATTATGTCCTATAGTAGGGCAGCTATAATTCCTTTCAAATTTTTCCTTGTATTTAAGCCAAAATCTATCCCACTATATAGGGAATACCTAATCATCATGTACATGAACCTTCTGTAAATGTTTGAAGAAAGTGATTGTGTGGTCTAGGTTCTCTGCCACCTGAGCTCAACTGATCAACCTATAATGATATTTTTCATATGCTGTAGTTTTAGGGCCTCTCACTAGCCTTGATTTAAGGTTGATGATAAAGCTCGTACTCATCTTGTACCTTTTTATTTGTTATTTATTCAGATGTTATTTCTATAGAAAGTTAGACCAGTCAGGGTAATCTCTCAATTTCTCATACAACTTCTGTAAAATTGAAACCTATATAACTAAGCACACTTTGAAAGAATATATATAAGACTACTGTTAAGCGATGTTTTATATATTATAGATTTCCCACAAGAAATTCTTTTAAACAAGAATTATATTTCTAAGAAGTTGGCTTCCAGATGAAAAAAAATCTGTTTCTTGGCAAATAAATATTCTTTAAGATGCGTAAGTAGTGTTGTTTTCTCAGCCTATTATACAAATGCATTTTTATTTTTGTGTTTTCAGATAGTGGCCAGAACAGTAGTGCCAGTAGTAAAGGTGAACGACTCAATGCCAAACTCAGAGCTTTACCTGGGACAAATGAACCTTATGAAAGTAGCAGTAACAAAGAAATAGGCAAGTGCTGGTACTCCCCATTCAGTTCCCACAGGATAGCAGGTCTTAAGAAGACTGGTGAGATGGCAAATGTATAATTGGGGATTACTACAAATTTTTACATATAGAATAAACTTAAAATGACTTGGGAGAGCATTTCTGTTCACTCTGAGTTGTTCAGTTTTAATTAAGACTAAATGGGTTCGTATTTCTTTTGTTTTACTATATTACTCTAATGATACAACCTGTTTTGAAACCTAGATGCTTCCTATGTGGATCCACTTGGCCCTCAAATAGAAAGACCAAAAACTGCAGCCAAAAAAAGAATCGATGAAGATGATTTTGCTGATGAAGAATTAGGAGATGATTTGCTTCCAGAATAATATACCCTTTAATATGTTATTTATTAAAGGAAATTGCCTTAAAAGATAATACTCATGTTAAGCTTGGATTAAATAGCCAAACCTTAATATTGTACACTGTTAAAACTTTATGTATATTTGTCCTATATGAGTATGGACTTAAGAATAAAAACATGTAAAACTAATACTTTAGGTAATTGACTTTCTTTCCTTTCGTTAACATTGATCACAGTAAGAATATTTTATGATCTCTGGGCATGATGGCACATGCCCGTAATCCCAGCGACTTGGGAGGCTGAGGCAGGGGTATCACGAGTTCAAAGGCAGCCTCAGCAACGGTAAGGCACCAAGCAATTTAGTGAGTCCCTGTCCCTAAATAAAATACAAAATAGGGCTGGGGATGTGGCTCAATGGTTCAGTGCCCCTGAGTTCAATCCCCAATACCAAAAAAATTGTATCCATACACACATATATAAGTGCATGTGCGTATTCACAATAATACACTCTTAATACTGCAGTGCATGCTAATATCTTGTGTAATTTAATTAAAACAAATTAAAATGCTAGTAGAGAAATCACTACATTTATTTCATGGTTTACAGCAGTGCTAGAACACATGAATGATCTTTATTCAAACTAAATTGCTTGGAATTTAGAAATTACAAGTCTTTGGAAGTTATAAGGATCCTAACAATATTAAAACAATTATGTTTTTAAAACAATATAAATTATAACAAGAGAAAATACTAAACCATAACCCTGTTGCTCTTTTCTATAGTTTCTACCTTTAGCCCACTGATGTATATATCAAAATCGTGGAGCAATAACAAGTCTGAGATTGTTTTTCCCATTTGTGTTTCTCAGAGTACTAGGTGGAGGGCAGGATTGCTTGCATTTTCTATTAGCAGTGTTTTTGACTGGTCTAGACTGTCCGGAGGAATAATAATGATGGGATAGTCAGAAGAAGTGGCTCACTTTTAACACTACACTAGAGACAATGGGCCCCTCCATCTTATTTTTTGGTTGGTTGGTTGGTTGATTGTTCTGAGATGGATTCTTATTATGTTCCCCTGGCTGGTCTCAAATTCCTGGGCCCAAAGGATCCTCCACCATCAGCCTCTGGAATAGCTGAGACTATAGACTTGTGCCGTGATGCCCAGCCCCTTCATCTTATTTAACATATCTCTACAATGTGCATACTACTACAATGTGCATACACACATGCACTTATATATATGTGTGTGTGTGTGTAGATACTACTGTTAGGTACAGCAGGAAGAAAACCAGAATTAAACCACAAGCTCCCATGGCTCTATGATTACTTGATTCCCTCTAACTCTACTCTTATCAGTCAAGGGCAACACTACTCAGTTCCTCAGCAATAAATTTTGGCATTATTCTTTCTTCTCTTTCCACACGATCAATTAGTAAAAGTCTTCCCAACTCTACCTCTGATTTTTGTGCTCAATCCCAAAGTAGGTTATAATCTAATGGAGGAGACATTCAACTAATACATTAAACATCTAGTATATGCAGAAAACCAAGATTCTATGGATATAGTAGTGAATAAGATCTATCTTCAAGGAGCTTAAATTCTGGTAGGAAGGGCAGACTGTATTTTTTTAAAGAACTTTAGATTTATTAAGTATAGTCAAAATTTATTGAAATGTAATAGGGAGTGATTGTGGTGAAGGAGCAGCTTTAAGAGGTAGCATTTGATGAGAATGATGAGAAAAAAGCAGTGTTCTAGGCAGAAGAAACAGCAAGTACCTGTTGAGAGCCACAGCCAAAGGGACCCCAGCAAACTTCCAGCTGCCAGCAAACTTCCAGCTGCCGGCTGATGATTGGCTCACAGCGGCCCCAGCAACATCTAGCTGATTGGCTCCTCTGCGGTGATGCTCATTGGGCTGTTTCCCTGCCCTTTCAGACCACGGAGCTGCTCATTGGGGGACATCTATGGCTCCGCCCACACAACCCAGCCAATCGGCCTCAAGAGCAGGAGGATTGTGGGAGGTGGAGAGGCTGGTGTTGGGGAGAGAGGCTTGTGGGAAGCTGGTGGTGGCAGTTGGGCTCTGAGGGGTTTTTCCTGAGGAGCTGTTTTGTTTGGCGTGTGTAGTTCTAAAAATAAAGTTAGTTTCTTTTGACAAGTGGCTCCTGAATTGTGCCCAGCCAGACTGCGAATATTTGTAGTTCAGGATTTTGATTTCTAAGTGGCTGGATTACTTTGTTAACATAAATTTGACACATAGTTGGGCTGTTAGCCATCCCTTGAGGGAGTACTTTCCATTCATATCTCTGATCAGGACCTTCATGATTCAGTGCAGGGATAGTAAATGCAAAACGTGGACTATCCTCAGGATGAATTGGAATTGAAAAAAAAAACAATCTTTAATATCTATAACTAACACATACCAAGTTTTTGGCAAAGCAGACAATTGAGGAATCCCCAATTGAGCAGGTCCCATAATAACCATCTCATTATTAATGGCTCTTAATTCTTGCAATAATCTCCATTTACCAGATTTCTTTTTGATGACAAAAATGGGAGTATTATGGGGAGACACAGAAGGTTGTATATGTCCTTCCGCTAATTGTTGTTTGACCAGGTCATGGGCTGCTTGTATCTTTTCTTTAGTCAGGGGCCACTGAGGAACCCATACTGGTCTTTCTGATTTCCATGTAATTTTTATTGTCTCAGTGGCCCTTTGTGAAAATCCAACCCATGCCTGTGTGTTCCTTGATCTATTTGTATTGGTGCTGCTATACCTTGTTCTTGTTTTTCTAATCTTTTTCCTTTCCTAAAACCTTGTCTAGCCATAATAGTGGGTGCATTTTGATTGATGTTATTTGTTAATGTTAAACCTAATTGATCTAGGACATCTCGTCCCCATAAATTTACAGGAAGATGATCCAATACATATGGCTGTATAGTTCCTTCACATCCTTCAGGATCCTTCCAATCTAATACCATTGCACTTCTATGGGGATTAGTCGCCACTCCTAGGCTTCGAAGTGTTTGAGTGGCTTGTTGTAATGGCCAATGTTTTGGCCATTCTTGACGAGAGATGATGCTAAGATCTGCACCTGTATCCAGTAGCCCATTAAATTCATGTCCTTGAATATTTAGTTTTAGCATGGGGCGAGAATCTAAATTTAAAGAAAGCATAGCCCAATCTACACTTGTGGAGCCTAATCCCTTGGAACCTCTTTCTACAACACGACTGGAAAATTTATCATGTAGGCTTGGTATTATTAGTAACTGTGCTATTCTATCTCCTGATGAAATTACTGATATACCCTTTGGAGAACTGGCTATAATTTTTATTTCACCTTCATAATCGGGATAAATTACCCCAGGACTTATCAAAAGTCCTTTTAGAGTAGAAGAGCTGCGTCCCAATAATAAGCCTACTATTCCTTGGGGAAGAGGTCCTTTCACCCCTGTGGGAATGATTTGAACTCCCATCTCTGGAGTTAGTACTGATCTGGCGGAAGCACAGATGTCCAACCCTGCGCTCCCTCTGGTTTGTCTGATGAGGGATCTGATGGACAATGTGTCCTGGGCACTACCCTGATGGGGTTGCTGGGTTCCTCCAGTGCTCCGTATATTTGTGGTTTGGGGCCCCGGAGCATTGGGCCCCCCTGTCCATTTTTTGGCAATGGAGCCCGATGCCTTTCTCCACGATATCATGGATAAACACTTGGTCCTTGTTCGTTTTTTGATAATGGAGTACCCTCTATGGTGGTTTGAGAACGGCATTCATTAGCCCAATGTCTCCCTCTACGGCATTGTGGGCAATTACCCGGTATTCTACTCCTTTGATACCTAGTTTTGTTAAACCCTCCTCATATGGGGCAATTCCTTTTAAAATGTCCTGTTTGTTCACAATTGTAGCATGTTCTTGGCCTGGAATCTAAAGCCTGTTTTACTGCAGCTGCCACAATTTGCCCTTGTTCATTAATGTCTCTGGCATCTAAAGCCTGTTTTACTGCAGCTGCCATGACTTGCTCTTGTTCATTAATGTCTCAATTTAATATATGTGTTTAAATCTTCCTGTTTCCATGGTCTAATGATATCTCTGCAGCAACGATTCGCTTGGTCATAAGCCAGTTGTTTTATTAATGGCATTGCTTGTTCTGTATTCCCAAAAACTCTGGTAGCTGTTTGAATAAGCCTAGCTACAAATTCAGTGTAAGGTTCATTAGCTCCTTGTATTACCTTAGATAACTGACCTTGTAAACCTCCATGTCCTTGTAAAGTCTTCCATGCCCTAACCGCCTCTGCAGCAATTTGTGAGTATACGCCAGGATCATATGCAATTTGTTGCTGCTGATCCTCATAAGGTCCCTTTCCTAACAACATATCTAGATTTCTCTGAGGATAACCAGCTGCTGCATTTCACCTAGCCGTCTCCTTGCAAAATTCCTCATTGGCAACCTTCCATAACAGGTATTGACCTCCATTTAGCACAGCTTTACACATATTAGCCCAATCTGCTGGCGTCATGTTCAAGTTGTTAATGGATTCGACCAAGCTTACAGTGAAGGGTGCTTGAGGACCATAGGTTGTTACAGCCTCTTTCAGCTGCAAGGAACAGCAAGTACCAACACCTTGAAAAGAGAATTAGCTATATATGTTAGAGTGGTGTTAAGTTAGACTGATATTGAGTTAGTCTACGTAGAGTCTACCGCCCACACTGATACCTATCCGTGTGGGCCATAGACTATATGTGCAGGAAAGTAAACAGATGAGATCGAAAAGGTAGAGAGGCCAGGCCATGCAGGCCCTTGTAAAGACAGTTTGAATCTTATTCTAGTTATGATAGAGAAGCCCTTGGAAGGTTTAATGAAAGGGAAATAAACAGTTTGCTTTCATTCAACCTTTACAAGCCAGTAATCACACTGATTGCCCTGAAAATGAATTGGGATGGGTAGATAGAGTGGAAAGAATTGAAACTACTAGCCATAGTCTAGGTAAGAAATGAAAGTGACTGAGACCAGGTTTTTAGCAATGGCAAGTCTAAGAACTGGTCAGATTCAACACATAACCAGAAGTAGAACTGGGAAGAATTTTAATAATTATGTGGAAAAAAAACTAAAAGAAATTTTTTTAAAAAGTCATATGTTCAAAGTCACTGGAAAGGTGTGAAAGCAATTAAGACTAAACTAAAATTGCAGAGAGGAAAGCCATTTCTAAATAAGATAATTCCAACTGTTTTCATCTCAGCTGTTTCACAATTCTGGGAATGGGCTGAGAATTTGACTTGACAGAGGGAAAAGGGCTCTTTCTAGGGAAAAGAGAAACAACCTTTTGATGGTCATGTAGGATAGACATAACAAATTGGAAACTTAGTGCCCAAAACTTTTGGCTGGTTTACAAATGCATCATCGGGCATTTACCGCAGTGGTGCTCCAGCTGGAGTGATGCTGAAAGCCAGGGTATTTTGGGATGGGGGATTTTAAAGATTTGATAATACTCACACAGTCTTATAGTCCTTAAAGGACAAAGTCGTGCTAGAGGAAAGAACTGTCCACAAACATAAAAGTAGGTAGTCTACCCGCAGACATTTACAATTTTATGAATCTGTGTGGAGTAGGATATAAATTCAAAGCCTGCAGGAGCCAACTTGACTCCATCTTTCACAGCTGGAAAGTAAAATCTACTGGGCTCTTAGTCAAAAGCCTAGGACAGGCATGAACCAGGGGTGGACTGACCCTTACAAAGTCTGCAACCTAACTCAAACCCTGATTGGATGGAGATAATTAGTCCCCAGTGTTCTCTACCTAGCAGCAAGAGATTTTTTTCTCTGTTAACAAGATAATCATTTGTAAACCCTATGATTGTAGTAAATACCAGAGACTGATGTGTAATGAAAAATTACTAGATATACATGCAGACAAGAAAATATGACCAAAACTGAAAATACAAATAGAAGCAGACCTTTATAAGATAGACATAATTAATTTAACAAGGTCTTTAAAGTAATGATTGATTAGTGTATTAAATAAAATAGATAGACAAAATGGAAGAAAATATGAAAATTTCAACAGAGTATTGGAATCTGTGAAAAATGTATACCAGAACTGAAAAAAAGAGTGTCTAAAATAACTTATCTGGATGGGGATTGAACAACATGCCAGTCATAGTAAATGTCAGGATTAGTGAACACATCAATAGAAAGTACACAAATGGAAGTCCAGGGAGAAATAAGAATGGAAAAAATAAAGCATATGATAAGAGATTTGAACCATGTTGAAGAGTTTAAATAATTATTATAGGAATCCCAGAAAGAGGAGAAAGAGAGAATAGGGTAAAAATAACATCTGGAGTGTTAGGGTCTAGAATTTTCAGGAAGCTCAACAAACACCAAGGAAAGTAAATACTAAGAAAACTAAGGACATATTATGCTCAAACTGTTAAAAAACAAAAGTCAAAGAAATTCTTTAGGGTTAGAAGTGTACCTCAGTGAGAAGAGTTCTTGATTAATATGTATGAGGCCCTAAGTTCAACCCCATCACCACAGGGGGAAAAAAAGAAAAAAAATCTTTAACTAGAATAAGAAAAACTTACTTTCACAGTAACATTCACAAGACTTATCAGTGGACTTTTCAATAAAAACCATGGGGCCAAAGGACAATTAGTAACGTTTTAAAGTGCTGGGAGAAGGAAGGACCTATTAACCTGGAATTGTATTCCTGTAAATATATCCTTTAAAATTTAAGATTAAAGACTTGTCAGATAAACAAAATTTGAGAAAATGAATCACAAGAAAACTAGCTCTACAGGAAATACTAAAAGTGGCTCTATAAGTTAAAGGAAAATAATCCTAGAAGGAAGAAAGGTAGAAAGGATAAAAAGCACCAGAAATGTCTAAGAATATATAAAAGAATACTGACAATTTAAAATACCAATAATAATAATGTATGTGGGGTTTTTTAATATTTATTTTTTAGTTGTAGGTGGACACAATATCTTTATTTTATTTGTATGTGGTGCTGAGGCTTGAACCCAGTGCCTCACGGATGGCAGACGAGTGCTCTACCTCTGAGCCTCAACCCCAGCCCAGCTGTGGGTTTTAAAACATATATAGAAATAAAACATGACAGTACTAAAAAAAAAAAAAAATCGGGATTGGGTATTAAACTGTTGTATCATTCAAACAGGTAGACTGTAATAAGTCAAGCATGTATATTGAATTCTTTTTCCCCCCTCCAAGGGAAAAATAGAAGCATGTATAATTAAAAAGCTAACCATTTGCATACCTGAGGCAATTAACTTCTATAAAGATAAAAAACTTTGCTTTTTTGGTTCTGAAAATTATAGTCCAAGGTTATACAGCTTCATGGTCTGACAAAGGTAACACATCATGGCAAGAGCTTGTGGCAGAGCAAACTGCTTAGCTTATCAGCTAAGAAGTGAAGTACAAGACAGGGAGGGACCAGAGGCCCCTTGAAGGGCATGCTCCCAATGACCTATCTTCCAATAGGCCCTACCTCCTATAAAGTTCCCCAGCACAGTTCCCAGTAGTGCCACCCTGGGGACCAAACCTTTAACACATGGTCTTTGGGGGGAACACTCATCCAAACCATAGCACAGTTCAACCAAAACAATGTAGGAAGAATGATACAGTTAGAAAATCACCATTTTGAAACTGCCACAATAGTAACTGATTCAGGCAAGAATCATCAATGGATGCTAAAGCAAGTAGAAGAAAGTTTTATGGGAACAGTACATATACATAGCCTGAAATCTTGTTACACAAATTATTTATTAATTATAAGAATAAATATAGACATCTTATATCAAAGAAATCTGGTAAAGAATTCTACCTTAACCAGTGACTAAAGTTAACAAGACCAATAATGGAACAAATCCTAACCACGTGCTTCCTACTCTGAAGTACTAAGAGGACACAAAATTACCTAATTAATAATTCTACCAAAAACCTAACCTGACCCTAATGATGAGTAAACATCCCAAATTGAATAAACATTCTATAAAATAACTGGCCTTAACTAATGAAAAGTATTCAGGACATGAGAGAGAAATGTCTGAACTATCCCAGATTGCAGACTGAAAAGATATTTCACCAAATGTAATGCATGGTTTAAGTCAGATACTGGACTGGGGGGAATTGTGTTTTAAAGGATGTGATAGAAACAATGGGTTAAATGTGAACAGTATTGTATCTACAGATCTTTCCAATTTCGATTATAGTGGTATGATTATATAAGTGAATGTCTTCGATCCAAGAAACACACACTGAAGTATTTTGGGACATGACCCTGATGTCTACAACCCAATGACTCAGTGCTTCAGAAAAAAGTACAATGATAAAACAATCATGGAAAAAATTAGCAGATCTGAGTGAAGGGTATATGAGTTCTCTTGTACTATTCTTATTACTTTTCCATAAGTCAGAAATTATTTCAAAAGAAAAGTTTTGTTCCATATTTTTAATAGTGAATTATAGTTGTATATAACGATGGGATTCGTTGTTACATATTCATACATGCACACAATATAACGATATAATTTGGCCAATTTCATTCACCAATGTCACCCTCTTCCCTCCTCTCCTCCTCCTGTTCTCTTTCTTTTTTTTTAATTTTTTTAACAGGATGATTTTTATATTTATTTTTTAGTTTTCGGAGGACACAACATCTTTGTTGGTATGTGGTGCTGAGGATCGAACCCGGGCCGCACGCATGCCAGGCTAGCGCACTACCACTTGAGCCACATCCCCAGCCCCTCCTCCTGTTTTCTTTCCTCTACTGATTTCCCTTCAAGTTTCTTGAGATTCCCCCCTCTTTAAAATTTTAGTTTTTTTAAAAAGCTAATGAGGGGGCTGGGGATATAGCTCAGTCAGTAAAGTGCTTGCCTTGCATGCACAAGGCGCTGGGTTCAATCCCGAGCACCACCAAAAAAAAAGCTAATTAGGAATATATATATATATATATATATATATATATATATATATAAACTTGACTAATCCAGAGAAGAGCAGATAAAGAATAAAGGATCAGGGCTGGGGTTGTAACTTAGCAGTAAACGTGCTTGCCTAGCACGTGCAGGGTGCTAGGTTCCATCCTCAGCACCAAATAAAAATAAAATAAAGGTATTGTGTCCATCTACAACTAAAAAATATTTACAAAATATTAAAAAAAAGAAAGGAACAAAATCAGATGGGCAAAGAGAAAACAACAAGTAGCAAGGTGGTAAGACTTAAATCAATTATATTAGTAGTTATATTACATCAGTAATTTTATCGGTTTATTTTTACTTAGTAAAATATCTGAGGCAGCTAACCTTATAAAGAGGTTTATTTATTTTATAGTTTTGGAAATCCAAGGATAAATCACCAGTATTGCTCTGCTCTCATGAGGACCCATGGTTGATGTCGTCACAGTCACCAGGGCACCAGTGGGAAGATCACATCACCAGAAGAATGCCAGAGAGGCTAGTGTTCCAGGACCTCTTCCAAGAGCACATGCTTTGCTCACCTGAAGTCCTCCCACTTGGCCCCACCTCAGTTTCCACACTAATCATCATCACATTGAAGGTCAAGATTTCAACACATGAGCCTTGTGTATGTGTGTGTAAAAGGGTGGATGTACTGAAATATCCACACCATAGCAGCAATTATAAAATAGTAAATCCAGTAATATTTGTAATTACATAAATAGTAAATGCTAATTACATTACTAATTAGTAAATAAGGCAAATGTAAGTAGAATAAATTTTCCAATTAAATGACAAAGATTATTAAACTATTAAAAATAAAACCCAACTATATTACTTATAAGAGATACATTTTTAAATATAGGATATAGATAAGTTGAAAAAGAAAGCATAAAAAATATATATTATACAAACATTAATCAAAAGGAATGAAGGAGTGGTCAACTATGTCAAAAGGTACAGAAAAATCTAACACGATGAACAAAGATACTTGATTTTGGCCCTAATCATATTATTATTGTGTCTTGGTTGAATGTCACTGCAACGAAGTATTGGAGATAAATGCCCAATTGGAGTGGGTGAGAGAATGAGAAATGAAGTTTGGGAAAGAGAATAAAGACACTTTGCTGTAAAAGGAAACACAAAAATCAGATGGTAGCTAGAGTAAGACGGGTCAAGAAATCTCATCAAATTTATCAGAAAAGAAGGCAGGATATATGAGCTTGAATACAAGGAGGACAATAGCTCCTATAGGTGTCAATGGAATGTAGGAGAAGGGAAATCGTTAAGTAGATATTTGAGGATGAGGAGATCTTGGAAAAGGGGAATATAGCTGGGAAAGGTAATAGGATACTTGTGGTGAATGCTGTTTTAGCTTTCTGTTACTGCAACAAATTCCTGAAGTAATCGATTTACAAGGGAGGAAAAAGTTCATCTTTGTTCACAGTTTCAAAGGTTTCAGTCCATGTTGTTGGACCCTTTTGCTTTGGGAGCATGTAGCAGAGGAGGCCTATTCACCTCCTGGGAGCCCAAATGCAGAAAGAGAAGGAGAATGGCATCTCAAATTCCTTCAAGGAGGTACCCCCAGTGCCCTAACTTCCTCTTACTAGACCCCACCTCTTAAAGGTTCCACCACCTCCCAACAAAGCCACAGGCTGGCAATCAAGTCTTTTAACACATGGGCCTTGGGGAGATGCTTATCCAAATCATAGCAAATTCTAATCTGACTTTGTGATCATGAATTAGAATTGAGTCTAGTCAGCTCAATTGCAGGATTTTAGAGTTGGATTATTCCAGGCAAAGCAGAGGGGGAAAGGAGCAAGGTATTAAGCAAGACTGTAGTAACAGTATTGAACAATGAAATCTAGACAAGAAAGAAAATAAGAATTCAGTTGTGGAATGCTCAGAGAAAAATGGTAGGGTTAGAAGATTGGATGAAATCAGAGAATTGCAGGAATGAGGAAGAAGAGAAAGTGATTGTGTCAGGAATAGGATATTTGATTTGAAATCAAATGTTGGGAGGAGTTGCAGTTATTGGTGATAATAACTTGGGTATGACCATATGATCTGATAGTTGGAGATGGGGAGAAAATGACTGAAGGTAAAGTAGTCACTTAGAAACCAGAGTGATAAATCATCTGTGTGCAGGTTAAAGGTGCCAAGAATAATGAACAGGAATAATGGTAGATAGAGGTGATAAAATAATTAATCATTAAAGAGATGACCAGTCAGATGACAGAAATGAGGGAAATTATAGGCATGAAATTCTGAGGACAGTCCTTTAAAGGACAGAAAAAAGTTTGGGTAGATATATACACCAGTAACCCAAGAGGGTCAGTATGGAAATAGCCAATCACACATTGGCTTAGTGCTTAAGAATGATTTAAATGTCTTTCCCCAACAGCATGTCCATGCAAAGGAGTCTTGCAGCTGGGCTGGTTTTGAGTTGGCTGAGCAAATCAGGGAGGAAAAAGAATGAGAGGATGTAAAATCAAAGTCACATGACTACACCAACAGTGTTCTTCACCTCAGTAAAGAACACTCGAATTTCTTTAGTTTCTAAGGGAAGGTGATGGGCTTGGTTTTGAGTATTTTGTACCCTTTCTTTTCACTTGTATTATTAAATTTGGGCTAATTTTTGGGGGGAGAGGTACGGAGAATGAACTCAGGGGCACTCAACTACTGAGCCACATCCTTAGCACTATTTTGTATTTTATTTAGAGACAGGGTTTCACTCTCACTGAGTTGCTTAGCACCTTGTCGTTTCTGAGGCTGGCTTTGAATTCTCAATCCTCCTGCCTCAGCCTCCCAAGCCGCTGGGATTACAGGCATGGGCCACCACGCCCAGCTAAATTTGGGCTAATTATTAACGTGCATTTTCCATTTTCACAAATATGTTGAAACTTCAGGGGAATTCACTGTAAAAAAGAACAAAACCATTTGCAACTGTTTATAAGACTTTGCTTCACTGTTAAATCTCACAGATGAATTTTGTATTCTACCAAATGGATAAGCATTTTCAGTATTTGTGATCTTGTACAAAATGAAAACTGTTGGAGACTAATTTTCTTTTTTTTCTCTAATATTTTCTTTCCTACTTCCAAGATAATCAGGAAGAAGTAGGAAGTTGTTTTGTTATCAGACAATGGAAGATATTTTGTCAAATACATAAAATATTCTGTGTTACCATAACGTGAAAGGCTGTCGTAATAAGACATAGTGATTATTCCCATGAAACTCTTGTAATGATACTCTCTCTCTTAAAGGACTTCCAGGTTTTTTTCCAAATAGAAAATAAGCAGTATTTGAGTACTAATGCTTTTATTCACATTTTACCGGAAAGGAAACAAACAACATGAACAATTTATCTGCTATCAGAGAAAATATTTTATAACCCAAAATAAATGTTTACTCACTAACAGTTGTAAATTGCTTAAACTGGAGATTTCAGAGGAATTTTTCACAGTAAATAAAATGATTACTAAATTCTTCAGTTACAGAACATTCAAGGTATGTGTTTTTCTACACAGCTTAACTGAAATGTAGTTTAACCAATGGTTTACAATTTAGTCAAATAACAAAGCTGCAAACCACTGAGGGAGTCATAAATTATATCCTTTGCACTTTCAAAAAGCTTTCAGCTGGTATTGATCATTTGTTTTTATTTTCGAAGCATAACAGCTTTAACATAATTATATTCATTAGTCTGACACCTAGAAAGCAATGAGCATTGATTTGTACAATGTACAAATGAGCAAGTTTTCTTGTGTTCTTGAATTATAATTCCTTCATTTGAGTATATTCAATTTATTCACATAACATTAGGTTCGTTTTACATGACTGGGACACTTAGAATTTAGTTAACAAGGGTAGGAAATCTCCAACATTGTAATAATAGACCAAGTGATGCCCACCTACAGCCAAAAGCGTCCGATGGGGAAGTATATAATTCTTTGCTTTCAGAGTTGATAAAGAGGCACATGATCATTGTATGGGTGTTTAGGAGAAAGGAGAAACAGACTCCCCTCACTGCAATAAAAAATAGATATTTCAAAAATTTCTAATGTTTCTTCCAACTAATGTTTCTTCCGTATTAGCTCTAAAGAGACTAGGTTTTGAGTTCATCCTTTTCGCAGGTGGCCCATTCTATCCTTGGATTACTTTAATTCCTACAGAAATCATTTTCCTGAGCCAGAATTCGCCTCCCCCAACTTCATTCTGTAGGCCTCACTTGTCTGCTCTGGAGACCTCTAGGCCAGTTACCACCTCCTTCTTCAACCAGTTAGGACCGCACCAGTCCACTGGGCAGTGCCAGATCCACTTCTCCTCCTCCTCCAGGACACACAGCACAACCAACAGTCTGCAGCTCTGAGACACCGGGCACCTCGAAGCCATACAGCCGCCGGGTCCCAATCCACAAGGCGTGGAGCCCTCAGTTTGTGTGGCTTTTAAATTTTATTTCAGCTAAGGAATCGCTGCATAACACCGTATCACAACAAACGTGAAGACATTTTCGGGGAGATGTTGGGAACACTGGTGAGTACATTTCACGAGGGACAAAATGTTTGACATTCCTGGAGGCCAAGGGTGCAGAGCCGCTCCGTGTCTGTGAACCCGGGCTGCGTCCGCGTCCTTCGGTGCCCAGGAGACGCCGACGCCGGGGTCTGACAGGGCGTCAGGTTCCGGGACCCACTGCCCGGCCCCAGCGTCCCCGGCCGGGAGCCCACGCGGGCCGGGCGCCGGGGGCGGGCGGATGACGGCGTGGGGGCGTGGGTCTGCGAGGCGGCGGGTCCGAGCGTCGCTGGCACGGGGCGGGCTCCCTCGCTGGCCGGCAGGCGCGGCGCGCGGAGCAGGGGGCTGGCGCGGGGATGGCGCACCCGGGGGTAAGCGGCGCGGGCGGCGTCACAGGCACTCGCAGCCCGCCGCGCAGCAGCCCGGCAGGCACACGCACACGTGCACACGCGCCCCGCACCCGACCCCCTCGCGGCCCCGGGCTCGGGGCGGCGGCGGCGGCAGGGGGCGGGGGCGCGGAGGCCGGCGCCGGGCGGGGCCCCGGGGACCCCGCGGGCGGCGGGCCGGCGGGGAGGGCGCTCGGGGGCCGGTCCGCGCGGCACCCATTCTCGGGAAAGGCCTCACGGTCTGCGGTGCGACGCGGGGCGCCCGCGGGCTCCAGACGCCGCGGGCGGGACGCTGGCGCGGGGCGCTGGGCGCCGGCGGGCTCCTCCGGCGGGCGCTGAGCGCGGCCTGTCCCACAGGTCTGGATGCTCGTGGCTGGCTTCCTGTTGGCGCTGTCACCAAGCCGGGCGGCGGGCGCGCTGAGGGCGGGCAGGCGCCCGGCGCGGCCGCGGGGTTGTGCGGACCGGCCTGAGGAGCTCCTGGAGCAGCTGTATGGGCGGCTGGCAGCGGGCGTGCTCAGCGCCTTTCACCACACGCTGCAGCTGGGGCCCCGCGAGCAGGCGCGCAACGCGAGCTGCCCGGCAGGGGGCAGGCCCGCGGACCGCCGCTTCCGGCCACCCACCAACCTGCGCAGCGTGTCACCCTGGGCATACAGGTGAGCCGGGCCGAGTTGAGCGAGAGGGTTGGGGCGGGATCGGGTCTTGCGGGAGCAGGTGGGGCGGGGCAGGGTGGGGCAGATGGGGCGGGGCCAAGCCTTGTGGGAGACAGGTAGAGAGGGGCGGGGCCACACAGGACAGGACTGATGGGGCAGGTAAGGGGGTTGATGCGGAGCTGGTGGAACAGCGGGGTTCAGAGCAAGTCATTTCTACAAAGGCCTACCACACTTCCTTGTAGAAATCCTGCTTCGCCTTGTTTTCTCTTACATTATTTCTTATGCATCATATATTTTGAGCACCTATTCTTTGTCAAGTACGTAGTTAAATGGGTTCCATGAAGAACCAACCCCAGGGATCCTTTATTAATTTGGGGTTCTTCATAGGAGGCCTGTTGAAGTTGGAATGTGGAAGTCTGCAGACATTTCTTGAGAGCCCGTGTGATCTCGGCTGCTTGACATTGAGCCCTGAGAGGTACCCTCTCAGAGCCATTTAGCTTACAGTCTCGGGGAGTAGAAGAAATAACTGGGAAGGAAATCATAATACAAGGCAGAATGTGACAGGACTCGGAAAGTTTCAAATGCATGGTGGTTTAAAGGTGGGTGTGGGGGAGTTGCATTTTGGGGAATGAAAATGGCCCTCAAAATGAAGAATGAGCAAGATTCTGAGATTAACCTAGAAAAGAAATCTGTTACAGTTTGGATCTAGATGGTCCCCTGAAGATCATGTTTTGAAGACTTCGTCCCCAGTGCAGCAATGTCCTGAGGTGGAGCTTTGGTCCTGGGAAGTGACTGGATCATGAGGGTTCCAACTTCATTAGTGGATTAGTCCATTGGTAGCTAATGGCCCCTTTCTCGGTCTCTTTTCACTTCCTGGCTGCCATGAGCCGAGCAGTTTTCCTCTGCTGCATCTACCCTTCCATCATGATGTTCTGCCTTACCTCAGGCCCAAAGCAATGGAGATAACCATGGACCTAAACCTCTGAACCGGAACCAAAATAATCCTTTCTTCCTTATTATATCAGGTATTTTGGTCACATCAACAAAAAAGTGATTAACACTAGGTCATTTTGGAAGAAAGGAGGAATATGCTTAAAAGGAAGGCTGAGGAATGTTGGGAATGTGCAGTGAGGTTGGGCTAGGGTGTTCTCTGCAGACTGGAGTGATGTCCCCTGGCCTCTAGAGGAGGGGCTCCCAGTGTGGCAGGAGAAGACAAGAACAGACCTAAAGAGGGAGCTCTCACACTGTCCAGAAAGAGCTGCATCTGGGTTGATGAGAAACCAAGTGATGAGGTGCTTTGAAGGGAAGGACTGCTTATGGCAAGAGAAAGAAAAAGCATGGTGTCCACAGAGAGCCTAGCTCTCTGAGGAGCAGGGTGAGTGTGTCATGGGGAGGCTGTGCTCAACACTTAAGCAGTGTTCAATGCTTGAAACTTACCTAATAGAATGTTTTGTTCTGTGGTGCTGGGGATCAAACCCAGGGTCTTATACATGTTAGGCAAGTGTTCTACCACTGAGCTACACCCCCAGCCATGTAAAAATACTTTGGATCAACAAAGACATGTAGCCACTGTGTTCTAGAAAGATACATTAGCTTTCCATTACTTTAATACCTGAGATAATCAACTTATATAGAGAAAAGCATTGGGGCTGGGGCTGTAGTTCAGTGGCAGTGTGCTTGCCTAGCACGCGTGAGCACTGGGTCTGATTCTTAGCACCACATAAAGACAAATAAAATAAAGGCATGCTGTCCATCTACAACTACAAAAAAAGAAAAGAAAAGAAGTGTTATTCTGGCTCATGGTTTTAGATGGATGTTCCAGTCCTTGGTTAGGCAGACACAAGGTTTTTAGACTTCTGGTTGGGGTGTGTGATTGCAATTGCAGGGAACCTGTGGCAGTGTGGCCAAGCAAAACCACTCACCTTGTGGCTGGAAAGCAAAAAAAAAAAAAGGGGGGGGTGTCCAAAATTATCTTTGAGGGTACCTCCCCAATGACCTAAAGAACTCTCCCTAGGGGCATGGGAAGTATGGAGGAGCTTTGGATTGGTCAAAGGGGAGGGGTTATGAGGATAGAAAAGATGGTGGAATGAGATGGACATCATCACCCTAGGTACATGTATGATTGCACGAATAGTGTGTCTCTACCCTATGGACAACCAGAGAATTGAAATGTTTCACTCCATTTGTGTACAGTGAATTGAAATGCATTCTGCTGTCATGTACAACTAAGTAGAACAAATAAAAAATTTTAAAAGAAGAACAATTTTTAAAAAAATTTTTTTTAAAGAAAGAAACCCTCCCTAGACTCCGCCTCTTAAAGGCTTGACTACCTCCCTTGGGAGCAAGTCTTTATCACGTGGACCTTTGAGGAACTGTTAAGATCCAAATTATAGCAGCTGTCTCCATGAGGAATAGAGAGGGAGATACTAGATAGACACACTGCAGTGCTTTTGGCAGAAGGCAGTGAGATTCTCAACTTGCAAAGGAAAAAGGAAGACTGCAGTTTCCCTTTCACACTCAAATGTGAAAGGTCCTGATTAAAGAAGGAAACGTGACTGGGTTCAAGGGTGATTCATTCTACTTGAGAATGAGGGAAAAGAGGTATAACATGGGCTTTCTCCTATACCTACCCCTGCTGTTAAATGAGGTGGGTGGTTTGCTTTTACTTAATACCACAGGATGCCCTGGTATGCTAAAATTTAGGGCCTCCTTCTACCTGGCTACTCTGCAGAAGACTAAGGCCTTCACAGAACCCCTGTCTACATGTGAGTTAGGCCCATAACCCCTTCTGCCCACATCTTGTCATTCATTTCATTCCTTCAGGACACATGTCAGCCCATTCTTTCTGGTGGCTCCCTCTCTTGCTTTTCCTCTCTTACCACCATTTCCAAGTCCCAAAAGTATCAGCTAATCTATTATCCTTCTCTTTCCAACCTCATGCTTCTGATGTGCTAAATAGAATTGAGAGAAAATCTCTTGAGACAATAGTCTGACTTCTCTGCACAGAAGCTGCTGCCTTTGCATCCTTCTATAATAAATTCTAGTCTCTCCAGGCAAAAGGATGCCTGAGTTGGGCTGAAGGTCCTGTGGGTCAAAAGATATATCCCTAACACACAGCAGGGAGTCTCAAGCTCTGTTAGCTATGTTTGCCATGTTTGTAGCTTGAGTTGTCAATGTTAGTCCCCTTTCTATTACTGTGACAAAACACCAGAGAAATTATCTCTTTTTTTAAACTTTTTATTTATTTATATGGTGCTGAGGATTGAACCCAGGTACTTGTATATGCAAGGCAAGCGCTCTACCACTGAGCTACAACCCCAGCCCCCTGAGAAATTATCTTGAAAGAAGAAAATAGTTATTTTGGCTAATGGTTTCAGAGGTTTCAGTCCACTGTTGATTAGCCTCATCATTTGGGGCCCATGGCAAGGAAAAAAAACAACAACATGATAAAGAGCATGTGGTGGAGCAAAGCTATTCACCTTATCATGGTCAGGAAGCACAGAAAGAGCTGGCTTTTATAACAAAAGCCCCTCTCCCCAAATCCTTTAAGTGATGAATCCCTAAATGGATTAATCCATTCATGAAGTCAAAGCCTTCATGACCCCGTGAACTCTGAAAGGACCCACGTGGGAACACTGCTGCATTTGAGACCAAACCTTCAACACATGAGCCTTTTGCCAAAATTTAAATCCAAACTATAATATTCTGTCCCTGGACTCCAAGGGTTCCGCAGGCTGCCCTGGGATGCTAAAATTTAGGGCCTCCTTCTACTCACCTGTCCATCTCACAATTCAAAACACAACCAGTCGTCGATCTCTAAGAGTCCTCATAGACTTAACAGTTCCAACATTACTCAAAAGTCCAAGTCCAAAGTCTCCTCCACGACTTCAGGCAAACTCTTAGCTGTGAGCACCTCTAAAAATGATAATAATCAAGTTACATACTTCTAATATACAATGGTGAGGCTGATAGAGGGTAAATATTCTCATTCCAAAAGAGGGGAATGGAGCATGGAAAGAAGAGGATGTGACCAAAGAAAGACCGAAACCCAGCAAGGAAAACATTAAATCATATAGCTCCATCTCCTGCATCTGGGGAATATGGTAGCATTATGTGAGTTCTGTGGACTTGGGTAGCCCCACCCCTACAGCTTTGCTGTCTGCAGCCCACATGGTGTTTTTCTTAGACTGACTCTACTTGCTGCCTACAACTTTCCTTTCCACATGTTCCACATTTCTGATATCTTAAACTTCCTACAGCCTTGATGTCAGCATTGTCTTCACTCTTATAGCTTTATGCATGTCCTGCCAGGGCCTGCCTGTAGGAACTCTAAATCTGCCACACACTTTCTGGCTTGCTAAACTTTCCTTTGAAAACTCAGTGGAAGCCTCTGTGACCCTGTAACGCTTGCATTCTGCATGCCTGCAAAACCAGCACAACGTAGATAACATCAAGGTTGGCTGCCAGCAGCAGCACTAGCTGGCCCCATGGCTACAGAGACCTTGGAGTGCCTAGATGGCTGAACACAGGGAAGCTCATTTTTAGATGGTCCTGTGGGAGCTGGGCTCCCTGGAACTCTTCTTCAATCAAAGTCCTTCAAGTGATTTACACTTTTACACCCTTGAGCCTTCAAAGGGCAGGTTTTTGCTGACTCCCCAAATGCCCTCAAGGTATCTTTCCAATTGTCCTGGAGCCAAGTACTTGGCTTCTTTTAAATGATGCTACTGTTTTTAACAACCGCACCCTTCTTGGCTACTTCTCACTTCTTTTTTGGCCAAGTTACAAGTTTTTCTAATCTTTCTGCTCTATTTCTTGTTATAAATATTGCTAAAACTAGCCAGTAATATCCATGTCACTGCTTGAATGCTGTGCTGCCTTGAAATATCTTCTGCCAGATTAATTACTTTTAATCTGAGCCTGACACAAACTCTCTCAGGGCATGGACAAAATATAGATAAATTCTTTGCTAGAATATAACATGTGAATGGCCTCAGTTCCCGTTACCATCTGAAACCTCATGAGCTCAGCCTTTACTGTCTGCATTCCTATCAGCATTGACTTCTAAGCACCTACCAGAATCTCCCATTAAACTCTGCTTACAATATTCTGATCTTACTCTAGTCTGCTTCTCCAAACATTTCCGAATCCTCTCACAAATCAGTTCCAAAGGCTTCTGAATCACACTGTCACTTATAGTCACAGCAACAACCAATGTTGGTACTAATTTTCTGTGTTAGCTTTCCATCACTATGAGAAAATACCAGAGAGAATCAATTTAAAAGGAGGAAAGATTTCTTTTGGCTAACGGTTTCAGCCCACAGTTACTTGGCCCCATCACTTTGGGCTTATGGCATGGAAAAACATCATGGCAGGGAGCATGTGGTGGAGCAAAGCTGCTCACTTCATGGTGGCCAGGAAGCAGAGAGGGAGCTGGCTTTTTTTTTTTTTTAATGTTTCAGAACTTTTATTTGTTTATTTTCATGTGGTGCTAAGGATTGAACCTGAAAGAATTCCCCACGCAAAGACACTTCGCCGGGAGAATTCCAATTTTATTGCAAAAAGCTATGTGCTTATATAGAACTAAAGGGGAGATGGTAGGGCTTAGATAAATGGCAGGCCGCCCGTTTATTGGCAAGTTCTTCCAGGTATCAGTTCCCGCGCCCAGGCATTAGTTCTCATTGGGGCTAAGGTTCCCCCGCCAGCGAGGTTTGAAATTGGCGCCGGCGGGAGAGTTCACAAGGGCGGGAACTTTTCGCGCCACTGCAGAGAAGAAGAAGGTAGGAAGGAGAAGTCCTTAGGCGCCATGTTTGGGTTTTTTCTCTGGGGTACGGCTGCCGTTTATACTTTTCCCAACAGAACCCAGTTCCTCACACGTGCTAGGCAAGCACTCTGCCACTGAGCTATAGCCCCAGCCCAAGAGAGCTGGCTTTTATAACAATCTAAATCCATTAAGCTATGAATCCATAAATGGATTAATCCATTCATGATCAGAGCCCTCATGATCCTCTCATGTCCCAAAGGATTCCCTTCTGAACACTGCTGCATTTGGGATCAAGCTTTTAATGAGCCTTTTGAGGACATTTAAGATTCAAACCATGACAGTGGTATAAGCAAAATGGGGTAACAGAATGCAGAGTAAATGTTTCAGGAGGAAACCAGGAGTTCCATTTTAGGCTGGTTAAATTTTGTTTTTGTTGATTTGGTAGTTGCAGATGGACAGAATGCCTTTTTTAAAAAAATGTTTTTAGTTGTCAATTTGTTTATTTATATGCGGTGCTGAGAATTAAACCCAGTGCCTCACACACACTAGGCAACTGCTCTGCCACTGAGCCACAACCCCAGCCCCAGAATGCCTTTATTTATTTTTTTTTTAAAAGAGAGAGTGAGAAAGAGAGAGAGAGAATTTTTTTTAATATTTATTTTTTAGTTCTCGGCGGACACAATATCCTTGTTGGTATGTGGTGCTGAGGATCGAACCCGGGCCGCACGCATGCCAGGCGAGCGCGCTACCGCTTGAGCCACATCCCCAGCCCAGAATGCCTTTATTTTATATGTTTATTTTTATGTGATGCTAAGGATGGAACCCAGTGACTCACACATGGTAGGCAAGTGCTCTGCCACTGAGCTACAGCCCCAGTCCGTGGGCTGGTTAATTTTTACCTGCCTGAAAGACAAATAGGTTGGGGCTGGGGATGTGGCTCAAGCGGTAGCGCGCTCGCCTGGCATGCGTGCAGCCCGGGTTTGATCCTCAGCACCACATACCAACAAAGATGTTGTGTCCGCCGAGAACTAAAAAATAAATATTAAAAATTCTCTCTCTCTCTCTCTCTCTCTCTCTCTCTCTTTCTCTCTCCCCCCCCCCCCTCACTCTCTCTTTAAAAAAAAGAAAAAGAAAGAAAGACAAATAGGTGACAGTCAGCCATGAATGTGGGTGTTGGAGCTAAGGAGAAAGCCGGCTTAAGTACAAACTGGGAGTTAGCAGCCCTAGAATTCTGCACATAGTTATTGATTGAGCTGCCCTGGTTATAGGCTGACACTTGTGTATCCCCAGGTCACCTGGGAGAGCAGGAAACAGTGATAGCAAAGAGGCCATGGGGTGTGATCAACACACTGCATTGGTTGGTCCTATTGATGCTGTTCTGATCTTCCTTATATGGATCCTCAAAGCTGAATGGTCCCAGGAGCAGGACAGCTGTATCCAGTGGCTTGAAGCATCACGTGCATGGTTTTTCATATTATTTAGCAACAGTGATGAGATTGTTTTTCCCGTGAGCAAATGTGAACTAGGTAGCCAATGCCCACTGGAGGAAAGGTGGTCTTCAGGAGTTGGTACTAGGCTACATCTCCAGATTTCTGGCCACTAAAGCTGGCCCTGCTTTCCTGCCGGGAGACCACCTCTTTGCATCTTCCTTTGATCACCTGTCACCATTTTGTGTTAATGGGAAGATTTAAAAAATGTGAGATCCTGTGAAGTGCAGAGCCTCTTCTGCAAGAGGTGTTGTGGAAGGACTGGCTTGGTCTTTCAGTGGAGTTCTAAGGACTCTGGTGGCCTGGATGAAAGATGCTCTCCCACAGGCCCATCAGCTTAGGATCAGAGGTGTATCATTCTCCCCATATCTGCAGGTTCTGCATCCATTCATCCAGCAGATCAAAGATATTTGGAAAAGCCAGGTGCAGTGGCACACACCTATAATCCCAGTGCCTCAGGAGACTGAGGCAGGAGGATGGCAAGTTCAAAGCCAGCCTCAGCAAAGGCGAGACACTAAGCAACTCAGTGAGATCCTGTCTCTAAATAAAATACAAAATAGGGCTGGGGATGTGGCTCAGTGGTTGAGTGCCCTGAGTTTAGTCCTGGGTACCCCCTTAAAAAAATTGGAAAGAAAATTGCACCTGTGCTGAACATATATGAATTTTTTTGTTATTATTCAACTATTTCCTTAGCATTTACGCTGTTAGGTATTATAAGCAACCTAAAGTTGATTTAAATATAGGAGGATGTGTGTAGATTCTTTGCAAAATAGTATCTGAGCATTTTGGTATCCTCAGGGGTCCTGAGCCAATCCCCTGTGGATACTGAAGAGCAAGATAACTATATTTCTATAAGCAAAATATTGTGTATGTGCGGGGGGGAGATCAAGAAAGATCCATTGTTCTAAGAAAGATAGGAACGCATACTGCAAGTCAGAAATACTAACTGGCACAAAATGGATCACTTTTAGGTGGATAAGATGAGTTTAAAAATAGGCATTTGGAATATCAGCAGGCTTTCTGTATGTTTGGGGGAGAGGTAGATCATGGTATTGGGACAGCTGGGTTGCCAGCTGGAAAAAAATACAATTGGATCTCACTTCTATGTGAAGATTAAATTCCAGATGATTCAAAGATTTAAAGGTGAAAAATAAAATCACAAAGAAGGAGAAAAACACGAGCAATTATATTTATAATCTTAGAATGGAGGAGGCCTATTTAGTAGGTTATAGTCCCCAAATGTCATAAGAGATAAGGTTGAGAAATATAATTACATAATTGTATACCTTTTTTTCTTGGCAATATAAAATAATAAAAATACAAGAGCAAACTGGGGGAAAAATTAATTACAACCCATGTCACAAAAGGCACATTTCCTAAAGAGTTCCCACAACCAATAAGAGAAAGACTGTCAAGGTCATGGAAAGATGAGCCAAGGGCAGGGATGGTTCCCAGGGAAGGAAGTTCAGATGACTCATATGCTTGATAAAGCATGAAAAGCTGTTCACAGCAGGCATAGTAAGTGAAATGCGTGTTAAAACCATATGAGAATTCTTTTTTTAATACATGCATTAGGCTACTTTGCCAAGGGTGTAAGGAAAAAGGCATTCTACAGTAGAGGAGTGTGAATTGACACGACTTTTATAGAAGACAATTGGATATTAGCTATCAAAAAACATTTTTTTTAAATGGGGGGGGGTCTCACTATGTTGCCCAAGCGGGCCTTGAACTCCCAGGAGGATTGCAATCCCCTAGCCTTATTCTCCCAAGTAGCCAGGACTATAGGCATTTGCCACTACACCTGACTAACACATTCTTTTTTTAAAAAAATATTTTTTAATTGTCAGTGGACCTTTATTTTATTTATTTATATGCAGTGCTGAGAATCAAACCCAGTGCCTCACACATGCTAGACAAGCGCTCCACCAGTGAGCCACAACCTGAGACCCATATTCTTAAATTCATATACCCTTTGACTCAGCAATTTCTCATCAGCGTTTCTCCTATGGGCCCACATGTCCATGTACCAAATGATAGGTATGAGTTCATTATTGTAATGGCAAGGGATTGGAAACTGCTTAAATATCTACCAATGGACAAGTTAGATAAAATGCTATATACAACTATAAAGAAGAATGAGGCACTTCTAGAGTACCTAAGTAGATCAATCCATCACCGGCATAAAGCAGGGAAAGGTGTATATCACATTTTGTTCTTTCTAAGAGAGAAACTGACATATGTATATGATAAAGGATTTTAAAAAAAGAAAGAAAGAAAGAAACAGGGTCTTGTTATCATGTCCAGGCTGATCTCTTGGGCTCAAGGGATCCTTTCGCTTCAACCTCCTGAGTGGCTGGAACTACAGGTGTGTGCCACTATGCTAAAGACATTTCATTTTTAAAGATCAGAAAGAGAAATTTCCCAACCATGAAGGAAAAGCAGATACTGAGGAAATAAAGCCTCAGCACATCATGGCCTGGGACACACCAAGAACCTTGGTGAAAAAGGAGTTGTTTGCCCTTACAGACTGTGGGTCTGGCAAAAGAGGCACCCTGAACATCGGGGTGGAATTTTTCAGAGCCCTGAGACTCCATTTCTGGACTGTGTTATGATGAGGAGCACAGGCCTGGAGATCAAGAGATTGTCCCCCAGTGAGAAGTCCAAAATGGTAGAGCTAGGATCTCATCCTGGACCCCTCTGATTCCATGGAGCCAGGGCTCCTGCCCAGTGTGGTATTAAAAAAAAAAAAAAACATTCAACTCCCAGAATACAAAAATATTTTCTCATTTACTTTGTGGCATAATGTTTGTTTTTCTTTTACTTGAAAAACAAAATGCCAAAAATAAAATAAATTTGCTCAGTATGATTCTTAAAAGCCACATTAAAATACTGATAAATATATTGCAAGGACACTGAGGTTGATTCAGGTTTTAACGACACAACACCCACATATGCTGAAGCCCCAGAGATAAACACCTACTAATACTTCAAGTAATTTTAAGTTGTTTATATTTTTCATTTTTGACGCATAGTCTGAAGATAACTTTTCTCTAGGATATGAATAATGTACCACAATTTATTTTTAGGCTTTATTTGTTACCCTTTTTATATAGTTCTTTTCCTCCACAGCATCTAAGAGACTATACCTAAATTTATTTTGCAGTAAACAGTTCCATGGATAGCAGTAACAAGGAAATAAGTGGAAAGAAAAACAGGACAGGAAGCAAAGAGAGAGAGGACAGGGAATGGGGAAGTCAAGTGACTTAAAAATAGGCATACAGGCCACTGGGGAGTGTGAACAGGCAAAGAGGCTGTCCCAGCAGGCTGATGCAGGTGCAGTTGGGTGCCTTAGGCAGAGCAAGCCTGCAAAGGAGAGTCAACCTAGCCCAGGCTGTAATACCTGGATGTATTCCTGTGGAGAACTCAAGTTGCCAGAACTTTCAGCAAGTGACTTTGGGAAGAGGAGAAATCTGAAGGAAATGAATTCCCCTCAGGAATCTTGATTGAAAAACACAGACACAAATTAGTAATATTAAGGAGCTGGAAATTACCTCAGCATCCACCAATAGGCAGGTAGAACAAGTAGATGAATACTGACAGATGTAAAGAAGAATGCTGCCCATTCAGTGCACCTGAGAACATCTCTACTTATTAAATATCCTGAGCACTTCAGCACAGCTTCTTCTACCTGTGAGTTGGGCAAGGTCATCACTGCCTTTCTGATGGTCCATTCAGAGTGACCCCATGCTCTAACAAATCCATCATCTGGTGTTTATTGATGCTGCACTTTAGCAGTTTTCATTGGGAAAATGCTGAATTTTATAAAAGGAATATTTTTGCTCACCACTCCTTTAACCCTTAAGTTTAGCTAATCTAACATCCTGTTTTTCGTGTGGACTGTCCATTAATTGTTCCATTTTTACCAACATAGAAACTTAATGGCACATTCACTCATCAAATATTGACTGAGGGCTGTGGAGGGCCCAAGCAGGAATAGAGGAGAGCTATGGGCTGTGAGCTTCCCTCCTAAAATTCACCTCACTTTCTCTCCATCTAATACTTTTTTATCAAAGGAATATAATATTAGAGAAAGAACAGTTAAGAGTGTCATCATCCCTCCCTTCTCCACAGTTTCACGTCCTGTGGTTTCATTCAATCTATGTCCAAAAATATTAAATGGATAATTTGAGAAATAAACAATTCCTAAGTTTTAAGTTGCATGCCCTTCTGAATAAGGTGGTAAACTTTCTTGCCATCCCACCCCTGCCTGGGATGTGAATTGTCCCTCTGTCTAGTATACCCACACTGTATATACTACCCTCCTGTTAGCCACATAGTAGCCATCTTATTAAGTTGACTGTTGTAATATTGCAATGCTTGTGTTCAAGTGACCCTTATGTAGTAGCCTGATACTCCATCACACTGCTTACGTCATCCACCTCACTTCATCTCATCAGGCAGGCATTGTATCAGCTCATGTCATCCCAAGAATTGTGAGTTTAGTATAGAGAGATATTTTGACAGACTGCATTCACATCACTTTTATTATAGTGTTAAAATTGTTCTGTGTTATTAGTAGTTTTTGTTAATATTTTATGGTGCCTAATTTATAAAGTAAATTTTTAATAGGTATGCATGTATATATAGGGAAACTATATAATATATAGAGTTTCCTACTATCTGTTTCAGCTTCAGGTCATCTACAGGGGGTCTTGCAGGGTCAGTATACCTGGTAGATAAGTGAGGACTGCTGTATAATATCAGGGAAAGTTATACAAGTAGCCTTTTAAAGATATTCCTGTTCATCTTTGTTCAAATGCATCATCCCTCTTTTATGTACTTCCAAATGTGTGTGCCAACACTAAGCACAAAGGGTTCCTGCTGAGTGAGAAGCCCCATGGCCTGAGCACCCGCAGCCAGGTAACAGGGTTCTTTCTGTCCTTCCCTGCCTTGGGCTCCCGTCAGCAAAGGTGTTTGCAGTGGCAACTGTGGACAACAGGGGGCAGCACCTTGCCAAAATCCAGTCTAATCATCTGTTCTGGGGTGGCCCGTCCCAGTGATCTTTAGAATTTGTGGGGTTGGGGATTCCTATTCGTTTTCTATAATTTTTCCTTAGTATATTCACTCTTTGCTGGGCACCTGCTTCATACCTATGGGTTATTATTATGACTTTAAAACTAGCCTTTCTGTCTTCAAAGAAAATCTGTATAATTCTGGTATAGCTATATATCATATCTAGTATATATATCTCTCTATCCATATAAGCATGGGCACAGTATCCTATCTGTACAATATTATAATGATAATGTTCTGTTAAGAAAAAAAGGGGAGAGCTAGAGAAAGGTCCAGGAAAAGAGAATAGAACAGAGTGTGATTGGCTGGAAGTCTCCGTTACAGCCAGAGAAATGGAGGGCTGGTATTGTTCATCCTTATTCTCTGTGGTAGAAAAGGAGACATGCATTGGTTAAAGCAGCTTACATAAAAAATGTTGATATTTTTCCCCCAAAAAAATATTTTTATGGAAAAGTGACCTTGAGTCATCCAAAGTACAGCTCACTTTTCCCCTCTCTGGGTTTCTCAAAATACATCAGGCTCTGCTGTACCTATCACTGTTTCACAGAGTAAAAATAAAAGCATTGTCATGGGATTATCGTTTTTGCTTTGATAGTTATCTCCCTTGAGGGCCTGGGTTTTACTTTAGCATTCCTAGAGTAGCCAGGAGGGATGACAATAGATCATTCCTTGGGCTCCTCTATCCATGTTCCTCACCTGAATAGAATGCGTGTGCCCTTCATGCCAACAGAAAGATTTGGGCAAATGCAGGAAGTTCCTTGCATGCCATAAAGTGACATTCCTCATGGTGTCTGTCCTCCAGAGATGGCACATGAAGAATGTGAAGGAGGACAATAAGGACATTGCTCCCTAACTTACTAAGCCATCAAAGAGAAAATACCAGGAACTCTCCTGGAATTAAAGAAAGAAGCTAGGCTAATGTGATGTTAACTATCTCTCGTGGCCTGTATGTGGTGACAGCTGACTTCCTGGGGGCCAGGTGGGCTTCTCCCTTTGTGCACAGGGGCACCTCCCTCGTGCCCCAGGATCAGACACATCAAAGATGGCTCTGAACCCACATTCTACAGCTTCCCCAGGGTAGAGAGCTTAGTTATCCCATGGACATGAGTTGTGTTTTCCTTTGAAGAGAGTCTCCCAGCTGTGCCCAATGCGTGGCATTTGCCATGACAAAAGAATAAAAGCCTTCAAGAAATTGGGTCTTTCATTCTCATTTCTCTTTCTTTCCCTCTGCCATAAATTTTTTCCCTCTTGAATTATCTTCCAAATTCTTTTCCAAAGCCTGAATCTTTCCTTTTCCAGACCTCCCAAAACAGCAGATTTTACATGAAATGAATGGACTTCCTGGTTGTAAAATTGCCACACCAGGCACTTGTCTGGTTGCGAAATATCCACAAACTGTAGAGCCGAGTCTTAGGTCTGTGAGGCCCATGTAGCTTGTGGTGCAGGCAACTAGGCGAATCCAGCTGAGCTGGGTGACTGTAGGCCAGCTCCCTCCCCTGTCAGTGACTCAGTTTCCCCTCATGAGTGAGGGGAGGGCGGGCAGGCAGAGCCTTCTTGCTCCTGGTGACCCTGAGCCGGCTTGTTGGCAGATGAGCAGGTTCTCTCTGGAGCGCTTTTCACTGGCTCAACTTCAGGCCTGGCCTTGGTGCCAAGTTCAGGATGGCACCGAAGGCAACCGCAGTCCCCAGATGGAACAAGACCGACCTCTAGCTCTCCTTGGCCAGGTGAATGCCCTGGGGAACCGTGCCCTGGTCAGACCTGCTGCAATCCCTGACTGATTTTTCCATGCCCTCTTTCATGAGAAATGCACACTGATGTTTTCCTGTAGGGGCCAGAAAAGCATTTTTCAGAGCTTCTTGGCAGCATGTATTGCAGCTCTTTGGCTCCCTCCGGCCTTAGCAGATGGAAAGAGGGTGGAGCTGATGGGCCTCCTGGCTACAGCTTTCCCCCAGAGGGAAGCTGTGGCCTCCAGTGTCCCCAGTTACCCCCTGATCAGCCAATAAGGCCCCCTGAACCTGGCCCTGTAGTTGGGGGGGCCTATGGTACACAATGAGACTTTTGTGTAGCATCACAACCATGCAGGGCATGTTCTAAAGGGAAAATGAGAAGATGGAAGGTTAATATAAACCCTGGTTTCTTTTTTCAGTGCTGGGGATGGAACCCAGGACCTCTCATATGCTAGGCAAGTGCTCCATCACTGAGCTGTATCCGCAGCCCTAAAACCTCTCTGTTAATGACTCATTACTTCTCTTAAATGTGGAGACCAAAATGGCTTGTACAAGAGCTATCTTTGAGAATTATCTGGGGAACTTTTAAAAGAATACCAACAGCCTGGCCCCATTCCACAGCAATTAATTGCAGATCTCTAGGGGTGGGGGAACAGCTTCACTGTTTTGAAGAAACTCATTTATGTGCCTCCAACTGAGATGCTAATGGCAATGCTAATTCTTGTTGGATTAATAATGTTTTTTTTGCATGAATTAGACTTTGCAGCATAAGACACTCCTGGGCTGATATGGTCATGAAATCCAAGCACCAGGAAAATGCAACCATCCAATCATTTGCCATCAGCTGCAATCAGTATATAGGTGGTTAACAGATCACAAAACACCCTGTGGCAACATCAGTTAACTACTGTTGACAGTGCAACCAGGAATGGGTTTCTGTTGATTTATGTCAATTAGTGACTCCCAGTTTAAATGAACAAAGCAGATCCCTTGGGCAGCATGTGAAAATGGAGCTTCTCAGCAAGTGTGTGTGAAGTCTGAGAATCCACCTTTTTTCTGTTCTTTTTATATATATTTTTTCTATTGACACAATAACCAGGGCATACTGTGATGATCTGATGTATGTATACGTTATGTAATCAACAAATCAGGATAATTAGCATATCCGTCACCTCATACATTTATCATTCTCTGGGAATCTGCATTTTTAAGAAGAGCTCACATACAGTTCCAATGCAGGTGGCACACTTTGGAAATCTTGAGCCACCTTCCTATCTCCCTCAGTGAGAGGGTTTTTTTCAGAGAACTCTCCATTCTTGACAAGGGAAGCTGTTTGTCCCTCAGTGTCCCAGGGGATGCTAGGCATCTTGGTTTTTCCATTTATAATGTCTTTATATCTAGTCTGTTCCCTCATTCTTCTCCCAAAGTGCTCTCTCTGCCTCTATATAAATTTCAGAGTGAGCTCATCAAGTTCTTAGAGAAGTCTTACTGGGATTTTAGTTAGAACTGTACTGATTTTAAGACTGATTTGGAAAAAAAAAAAAAAAAAGACTGATTTGGGGGCAATTCCAAGACCTTTGAGATTCAATGTGTTTATTTCAAGTTCTTTTCTAAGCACAAAACATTGAAACAAATACCACATCCTTGGTCCTGCCTTCAGGAAACTGGGGAAGAGCCTTCCTCTTCATTTTGCAAGGAACCAGGCAGGTTGGAGTGATTTTCCCAAGGTCACCGGTTGGACCAAAATTTCAAGTCTAAGACTCATATCAACTCCATCCTGCCCTTTTCAGAAAGTCTTAACTGGGCTGAATGCACCAACCTTCAGAGCTGATGAATAACATGGCGGAAACTATTTTGTCTCTATTTAGATCCTCTGGTATGAGTGGGTTTCCAGATAGGAATGGGGAAGGCATTTCCCCCCAACTTTGTTCCTGGGGTTGGAGTCTTCGAATAACTGTGAGGGGAAACAATAATACTCAGCCTCTGCTACTTTGAAATGGAAATAATTGCAAGTCTTGCAAGGTGGGAGGGTGCGCCACATCAAGTTTGTGCCAGTAATGCTCCAGCTATACTTGGGCATCAGATAGAACACATCAGGTGGCCGATTCCTCCTGGGAATGTGCTCATTGTTCTCTGAGCTGACCTCCGGAACCGCTTGGAATTGTTTCCTAACATGTCCAGGCCCCAGGGGCAGCACTCTTTTTCTGTCTCTGCTGTCACTTACATTCCTCCCAAAGCTCAGTTTCCATCACCTCTAATCATCCCTGGAGGACTTGTCCTTTGTTCTTGGATTAAGCCAGGCCAGCTGTCACTCACTCAAGCCAAACTTCACACGTGGCCCTGGCCACTTCTGAGATCCAGCAGAGGGGAAAAGTTGATGTGTTTCAAGTATGTCCCTGTGCCAAGTTTGCGCAAATCAGCATGCAGAAAATGTGGAGACAAAAGAATGATTGCTCCCAGGGAGGCAAGGACACAGTGCAGAATTCTTGCTGGGTTTCATTTCCATGTATGGGAAAAGAAAGGTTTCCAGATGGAGTGTCTTTCTGTTTCTTTCCCATGGCAGTTTTTTGAAACCAAAAGGCGCTCCTGGCTGCTGATTTCCCCAGATTTCAGGCAGGAAACTGGGGGCACAGACTTGAGTTCAGTGTCTGTGCCTGGCTCTGCTGAGATTTCCAGGGTTTCTGGCATGACTTCTCCAGCTCTAACCAGCTTCCTTCCAAACACACCAGGCTGTTCTGTCTGTGGCACTGGTTCCGCTGACATCAACGCCATGGCCATAGGCTGGTCCATTCATTGTAAATGGCCCCCACCTTCATAAGGTCTTTCTATTGTAAGAGAACCCTCCTAGTCTGTACACCATTTGAAAACAACTCATATTCATCCTTCTTTTCATCTCCCAGGCAGAGATGAAGAGGAAGGGCAGGTGGCTTTTTTTTTTTCAGTCCTTAGCCAAAAGGGTCATGGTGATGGTCAAAAGGTCTATCCTAGGGACCAATAAGATATTTTGGGGATGAATATTTTTAGTCAATGAGCCTCTGACCATTCATACATCCAAGCAACTGTCTTTCACCTACAAAACTAACAAGGATGATGCACAAGCACCAGTTGCTTCTGAATGACACCCAGGGTGATGGGACCTGAGTAGCTACCTAGACACCACATTGTACAGAAAGACAAATCTTAAGTGAAACTGAAAGGGATGGTCGATGCCAGCAGGTCAAGCCGACATCACCAAAGAGGAAATCAGCACCTAATGCACCCCAGCCCTCTAGTGCGCCTGTAATTTACTCTCTGTCCTGCTGTTGGGTAACTTTCCTCCAGGAATCTCAACTGTGCTGGGCAACTCATCCTCCAATCCTGGTTCCCAGGGGCTGCAGGGTTCAATCTCCACTTTCTGCTCCGCTTCCACCTCGAATTTCTCATGAGATCGCTACCCCCACACACACATTCTCCCACTCGATATTCACATGACACCCCCTACACATTCACACACATAAACTCTCACTTTTCATATTCACACATGCTTGTGCCCATGCATGCTCACACACATTCATACACACCTACTTATGTGCCCTCACATTCACACACACACATATCCACAAACATGCTGTTTATACTCACACATGCAAATGCTTACACCCACACTCTTTCACACATGCTTACACCTGCTCAGGTATGCAATGCTTATATCACATGATGACATGCTCACACTTGGATATGCTCACACACAAGTTATCACAGTCACACTCACATATCACTCCAGCTGCAGTTTTCCACCCACTGCAGTCATCTGTTTTCTGGCTCAGGTGTGTGTTGCTGCGTCGTATTTGCAGGTCCCTGAGCCCTCTTCTTTGCTTAGCCCTCTTGTCTTTTATCCTCATCTCCAATGTATGTAGAGCATTTCCTCAGACCCCTCATAGGGTGTTATTGTTTGGATCTGGAATGTCCCCCCAAAGCTCATGTGTTGAAGACTTGGTCTCCAATGCAGCAATGTTCAAGAGGTGAGGCTTTGGGAAGTGATTGTATCTAAGGGCTCTGATGTCATCAACAGATTAATCCACTGATGGTTGAATGGACTACTGGGAGGTAGGACCTAGTTGGAAGAAGTAAGTCTCTGAGGGCATGCCCACCCCTGATACACACACACACACTTGCACACATACTCACACACTCTCTTTCCCTCTCTCTCTCCCCCTCCCCCTCTTTCCCCCTTCACCCCTTCCCTCCCTCCCTTCCTCACCTGCCCTCCCTCCCTTCCCTATGCCACGAGCTGACAGCTTTTCTCTGTCATGCCTTCCATCATGATGTTCTGCTTCACCTAGGCCCAGAGCAATAGAGCCGATGGACCGTGGACTTAATCCTCTGAAACTGTAAAACCAACCTGTCTTCCTCTAGGTTGTTCTTATCAGATATTTTGGTCACAGTGACAAAAAGCTGACTAACACACTGGGACTGGCCATAGTCCCTGAACCTGGTATCACATGGAGCTGACAGATGCCAGCCTGTCCTGCCCACAGACCTGTGCACTCCTGGAGGGCACAGCCCAAATCTGTGCCCTGCTGATTACCATATCACCATCTCCTGTTGGCCAAACACAGAGGGTACCCAGTGACCTCCCCAGTGTTCAGCAGTCTCTGTTGATGTGCACATCTTCAAGTGAGGGCGCTGTCAAGCCACAGTGCATTAATACACTTTAAAATTAATACTTCCCTAATATCTACATACTCAGTCAGGTTCAGATTTCCCTGATTTCTCTCCATCAGGGAGGTTTTTGAAATTTAAAATTTTCCTCTTTATTTTCAACTGTTCAAAGTAGCAAAACTGTTGTAAAATTAGAACAAGAAATCCCCATACACCCTTTACCCAGGTGTTCCCAAGTGGCAGCATCAATAGCCAGCAAATTAATCAAGATCAGGCAATGAACATAATAGGACACTGTTATCTCATCTGCAGACTTCATTCAAAGTGCCCTCCTGATGCCTCTTCTCTGCCCCAGGACAGTGGTCAGTTGTTTTGTGGGAGGTGCCTCAGTTTGGATTTGATAGGTTTTTAAAGCAACCAAATAATTGATTCCTGAGACAGAGACACATGGGAACGGGCAGCGGCTCAATGAGTCTTCACTGCACCAGGGCAGCGATGCTCCTGGGGTTTGTGTCCCTTTCTCAGGCCCTTTTAATATGTAGGTTCCCTCCTAGTTTTTCCTCTTGGAAATCCTATCAAGTTTCCCACATTCATATTGCTTTGCTGTGGTTTGAATGTGTTCCCCAAAGTTCATTTGTTGGAAGTGTAATTCCTAAACTCACAGGTTGATAGCATTTGGAAGTGGGTTAGATGAGCTCACGAGGTGGGGCTTCCTGGGGCTTCCTCTTCCTTATAAGAAGAGGAAGAGAGATTTGAGTGGGCGCCCTTGCTCTGTCTCACCATGTGCTGCCCTGCACTGTGTTATGATACAGCATGAGGCCCTCCCCAGATACTGAGAAGAGACCAACTCCAAGCTCTTGGGCTTCCCAGTCTCAAGAACCATGAACTAAATTCTTTATATATTACCCAATCCCAGGCACATTGTTATAGTAATGACATACCGTCTAAGACTTTCCATCCCCATGTCTGATAAACTGGTTCCAATTCAAGTTCAGCTTTTGACCACCTCTCTCTCCATCCTCTGCCTTTCTTGGCCTCAAGGATGTCACAGTATCCACACTCAGATTTCTTCCCCTCAAAGTTGGTGACCTCTACTGCTTCTGTTCTCCCTTACATGGTCCTCTCTTAGTCACCATCCGTATACCAATAATTCAAAATCAGCTTCAGCTAAGATGCCCCTCTTGGGCCCCAGATGCTGTTCCTCCCCAGAGATGAAGGGATCTCTCTAACCATCCATCTGATCAGGTCATTTCCCCTCCTGTTGCCTTTAGGGTCAGACCAGAATTCCTGAGGGATGTGCATTCCTGACAGGGTGCAGCTTTCTTCATCCCTGTGACCTTCTCAACTTGTGCCTCCCACCTGTACCTACTCCCTCTATCCTGTACTTTGACCTCCACCCCAAAGGCTCTTTCTCATTTCTTCATGTAGATAAATCCAGTCAAGAGCCACCTTTTCCTAAAGCCTCTCACAGGCCAGGTGAACTCCTTTTATTAGCATGTCTCCCTCCAGATTGTGAATCTTGGATAGTGGGTATGTGTTTTGTCTGTATCCCTACTGCCTGAAAAAGCCCTCAGATATTCAGTGGATAAAGGTTGAAAGTGATATTGTGAATACTAACTATAAATCTCTTTCCTTCAAATGTTAAGTTAGGGTCTTGAATTCACCTTGGGTTGTGAGGTCAGAAGCCAACACAGGCAGACTAACCCGTCCCCAGCACCCAGGCTGGAATGGGCCATGAGGAAAAGAGGAGAAATGACCACACAGTCTGACCTTTCTGTCCGGGGCATGTTACCAGAATCCTAGACCAGAGGCCTGACTCTGGGGTCCAACAAATAAGGTGCAGCCGCTTGCCCCAAACACTAAGCAGAAAAGTAATGGTGAAAAGCAGGAAAAAAACTTTAATCAGTACAGTTACACTAGGAAGATGAGGGGACCCACAACTTTAGCCCTGTCTGCAGGGGACTGACAATGACTTTGATGTTAATAGAAAGGGAAATGAGGGCAAAGATTGGGCTTTGCATAGCCAGAGGTTCTATGCAGCTACTAAAGCAGATGGTCTTGATCAGGCATGGACTGTCCATTCTTATCCGACTCTGCAGTTTGGTGATACGACAGCTACTGTTGCCTGGGGAGTGGTTCCAGGACATTACAAGATGTTTATCAATCAGAAGTTGTTTTAGTAAGCTTTTTTTTTTTTCTGTGACCAAAAAGACCTGACAAGAACAAAGTAAGGAGGAAAAGTTATTTGGGGCTTATAGTTTCAGAGGTGTCAGTCCATAGACAGCCAACTCCATTGTTCTGGGCCCGAGGTCTGGCAGAACATTGTGGCAGAAGAGTGGGAAGGAAGAAAGCAGCTCAGGACATGGCCACCAGGAGGCAGAGAGTTGTGCTTACCAGAGATAAAATATAAACCTCAAAGGCATGCCCCCCACTCCCCCAGTATTCACCCTCCTCCAGCCATACCCTGCCGACCTAGGGTGACCACCCAATTAATCTCTACCAGGGGATTAGTCCACTGATTGGGTCACAGTGCTCACCATTAAATCATTTCACCTCTGAACCTTCTTGCATTAACTTACACATGAGCTTTTGAAAGGACACCACCATAATGGACCGGTTGTTTCTAGAATCCAAGGCAACTCATAGCAAAAGAGACAGATGCAAAATGGAGGCAGAGGTTCAGGCAAAAGTAAAGAGACTGAGTCTTTGTTACAGGCAGACAGACAACATAGAGTTCTGTCCAGAGGCACCACGTGTTACAAGAACATGGACAGGTTTTTGTTTTTCGTGGTGATGGGGATTAAAGCCAGGGGACTTGCACATGCTGGGCAAGTGCTCTATCACAGAGCCGCATCGCCAGTCATGTTACAAGGATATGAAGAAAGAATTTAAATTCTCCTGAGGAAATTTGGAAACCTTTAAGATAATGATTTGAATTGGACCTGAATTCACCGAATAGGCAAGAATTCAGTAAATTGTTACTGGTTTTTGGAGAAAAAGGACCTTAAGCAGAACTTAGCTGTGGGATGTGAGGAACATTCCCCTTGGAACTCCCAGAGTATAGGAGGCTTGAAAGAGAAGACAGTGAGGGGAACTGTGGAAAGGAATGGAGGTAAGGACCAATCTGGTGGCCTTTGAAAGCAAAGCACAGGGGTTTGAGTTTTTGTGACGGGTACATTCCAGTGGAGAGGTACTAAGGGGGGATGTCAGGAGGCTCACAACCCTGGAAGACTGGGGGGATGGTTTCCTCAGTCCTGGCAAGGATTTTCTAGGCTCATTATGCTTCCAAATCACAGAAAAAAACAGTAGTGGGGAGGAGCATAAAAAGTACCCTTTCAACTATTCATGTGCATGTGGAGGGAAGCATAAGTGGACAAAAAAATGTTGTTTATGTTAAGACAACTTTTGGATTTTGCACTGTCCCCCGCACCCCTTTATGAGCCTTCATCTGGGCTCTCTGCACCCTAAAACAGCATAGGAAGGGAGTCAAAGGGGCTCTACATCTAGCAGGAACTCCTTTACCCCAAGCCTCCACCCCCAGCTTTCTGGCCCACACCAAGATAAGTGGGCAGTATCTGCCCTCCAGTTCCTTCTTTCTGCAGACCCACCCTCACCTCTATTCAGCACTCATCAGCCCCCAGACCTGTCACTGGTCTCTCTTCCTCCTTTAGTCTGGGTTCTCTGAATGTACTTTCTAACTGGAAACCTCTGAGTCATAGTCTTTAGTAGTGAGGAGCTAGATGAAAAAGAGTCCTCAGGATTCCTAGGACACTGCAAGGTGGGGTGGGTCAGGTTGAGGCAGGCACTCTGGTGCCCTGCTGTGGCACCGTCTGTGTTGAGCCGGTTAGGGTCTGGAACCAGATGGCACAACCTGCACATCTTGGGGTTAGGGTGGAAAGATCTGCAAACCCATCTGTCTACCCTTCCCCAGGCCCCACTGAGCTGAGAGGCTGCTGTAGGGTCTTGTGAGTCTTCCTGGGCTGGCACATTGTGGGTCCTCAAGTATATGTATATTGCTGAGCAGGTTAGAGAAGACAAGACTGTGATTGTGGGATTTTAGGATCTCTAGGACTCTGTCCCTGAAGAAAGAGAAGTGGATTCATAAGAGGATTGCCCATGTTTTAAGTGGGCAGATTATTGGAACAAGAAATGAGGGTCATGGCAGTCCAGTAAGAAACGGGAACAGTGCTTACTTCTATAAAGGGAGCTTTCTGCGGTCTCCTGGGCTCCTGAGAATGACTGTTTGATTTGGTAGAGCTGTGCAGGTGGATTGTGGAGGGCAGGCTGGTGCTGCTTTTGCCTCCTCCCAGGAAGCCACCTGGCCCAGACAACCAGCTCATTCCTTGGCACCTGGCCCAGGCTGCTCCAGAGGTACTGACACTCAGTTCTTGGCATTTGATCCCAAAATAGGAAGACTGGAAGGAGAATGAAATTTATCCAATTTAAACCAGTTTTTGAATATCCCAGGCCAGCCAGTCCTGCCCTCTCCTTGTGCCATGTGGGTTCCTTCAAACAGAAAGGCATATGGACCCCAACAGACAGATGGACACAGTCACCGTGCACTTCAACACAGATGTCCTGCAGTTGCCTTTGCTTGTGGTTCTGCATCAGTGTCTCCCCTTCATGGCCTCTGTACCAGCCTGCGCATCTTCTGTGACTGGCTGGTGGAGAGGCCCCAGAGGTGGCCCCAAGCAGACATTGGGTCTCTTTCTATTCCATTGGCCCCTGTAGTCAAATGTGCAGGATGCCTAGAATTTTTTTTTCTATTTACATTATTGCAGACTTTAGGTTAATTTTATGGGTTGGCTCAAGAATAGATATAAATGCTGTCTTCAGCATTTAAAATATAACAAAGCTCAAGTGTATCTATTTCAGCGTGGGGCCTCAGGTGGACACTAACTGGATGATAAGATGTCAGATGTAAGGCCTAGCCTCCTCCTCAACCCATTTCATTTAATCAGTAATTTCAACAGACTGTTTACTATGCTCCCCACCTTTTTTCTGGTGTTTGGTCTCAGAAGCACAAACCTTGTAGAAGCTGCCCTTTCTCCATGTGTGTGTCAGTTGCCCCCAAATCACAAATTAATCCCTCAATCTCTCTTTTCAGAATTTCCTATGACCCGGCAAGGTTCCCTAGGTACCTGCCTGAAGCCTACTGCTTGTGCCGGGGCTGCCTGACTGGGCTTTTTGGGGAGGAGGACTTCCACTTCCGCAGCACCCCGGTGTACATGCCTGCTGTCATCCTGCGCCGCACCTCTGCCTGTGCGGGCGGTCGCTCAGTGTACATGGAGGACTACGTCACCATCCCAGTGGGCTGCACCTGTGTCCCTGAGCAGGAGAAGGTTGCAGACAGCATCAACTCCAGCATTGACAAGCAGGGTGCCAAGCTTCTTCTTGGCCCCAACGACAAGCCGTCTAGCCCCTGAAGGACACCTGGGAAGGGTTGGGGGAAGACTTGGTCAGCCACCTGTGCACAGTACACGTGCAAGGAAGATGGACCCAGCCCAATAGGAGCAGTCTTTCAATATAGAATAGTTGGCAGGTTATGTGACCCAGGTATTCCCTGGTTTTATTATTATTTTTTTTTTAGGCAAAAGTGGGCACAGAATTATTAAAGGCTGATGGGAAGATGACCAGGTACAGGGCATCGGTGTGGTACTGGCATAAGGCCAGCCACACAGAACTCAGTAGCAGGCAAGTGGATTTGGAAATGGTTTCTTCAGGCTTCCTGTGATTGCAGCAGTGTGTGTGGTTGTGTGTGCTCAGCAGTTAGGTGGTTGATCCAGGAAGGAGATGCAGATACATAAGTTTTCTTTAAAATCTTTTTTAAAAAAGTAGAGTACATACTACTTTTTAAAGCAACTGTTTTGAATAGGAGCAGAAACTATTTTTATATTAGCAATTTAGAGCAACTATATTTAATTTGTTTTTTACTTGACATATAAGCAATTTATAACATTGTTTTCCTCTGATAGGATTCTTTAGAGGCCTATTTGGACTCATCAGATAAACTCTTTTCAGCTTGCATGTGGCCTGGGGCTCTGAATTCAACCTGCCCGCCCTTGGCTGACAATAATGAAATGGACATATCTGAATTTGACCTATTCTTTCTTCCACTGAAAGTCTTCACAGGCCAACAGATGAGCAGAAAGGATGCCTAGAAGTGAATTCCACAAATCCAAACTTGTTTTTATTCAGGAGTACATAAATGGTTTCAGACTAATAATAACTTAAATTTTTCTCATTATTTTGTTGTTGTTGTTTGTTTGTTTTTATTTTTGAAAGCCACAGTTGTCAATTTCTGGACAAAAAAGTGGAATATGACATCTTTGCCAACTCTCAGGAAGAATCCTATCCTGTATTGGCCTAGTTAATACCAGGCCAGTATGAAGGAAATGTGGGCCAAATTAGAATTTCCAGAGATCAATGTTGAAGTTTGTCTTACTTTTCTATTTAGGTTCAAAGTCTGTCCCTGAATGCAATTATTTGTAAACGTTTTTTTTTAATCATTAAAACAATTGTAGGTGGAAGTTACGTTGGCTGTGTGCATTTTATTTCTTCCTGAATTCTGCTTAGATGGGTTTGACTGAAATGGAACACAGGATTTAAGAGCTAAGCGTGAGCTCTACCACTGAATGACACCCCCAGAACCCCACTGAGTTTTACAGGAAACTTAGAGGATTTACATCTTAATTTTATGGTTACGGTTCAAAGTAATCAAGACTTGATGGTCTTTCAAAGATCATCTAGTCATGTAAAGTTAAATCTCTTTGCTCTTTTGTGACAAATCCAAACCAAGAAATGTCCTTTATTGGTATATATTTTACCCACCAAACTTCACTTACCATGGAAATAACAGTTATTATGTTACTGACAGCTGGAGTCTGATCTAGACAGAAGAGTCATTCAAGAACTTTCAACTCCTACTAAATATTGACAGAAGAAATACACACCAATGAGAAAAATCCAGATGGTCCAAATAAAAAATTCAAAATTTAAAGTGAAAACTGTAGGCAGTTCTGTGGAGTTAGTGAAATTTTACTTCCCTGTTTAAACTCAGGGGTGGGGGAGGGAGAATGATATCCCTGGTGGTGGTTTGTCTAAATACATTCCTATCCAGAAAACACAGAATTTTTAGAATATGAACTAAAATCTATAAGTTAGAGAGTGGCTTTCAAATTAGCCATTTGGGTAATTATTCCTCTTATCAATACTTCTGTGTAACATTTACCAGGTCACCCCTCAAACACAAATGGTGCAAGTGTCAGGATATTAAGAAGCTATTTGCATGGGGAAAACACCACTATTTTATTCCTTATGTTATATAAATTCAACTTATTAAAGGGTAGCACATTTCCAAAGTAAGAAATTAGTTTCCCATTCTAAGATCTAGAAAGGCAATCTTTTTGTGTCTCCCACCCCCACAATGGAATATTCATCCATTTAATAAACATCTGCTATGGTTTCAGGGCTGGGGATTGAACTCAGGGCTTGTGCATGCAGGGCAAGCTCTCACTCTACCCCTGGACTACACCCGAGTCCCTTAGTTTGGATGTTGGGTACCCCCCCCCAGGTCCATGGCAGTGCTATTAGGAGGTGTGGTGGACGTCTAGGAGGAGGAGCCCACTGGAGGTCCTTATGTTATTGGGATGTGTCCTCAAAGAAGAAGGTGAGGTCAAAGGA
Source organism: Spermophilus citellus (assembly GCF_964194105.1). Taxonomy (NCBI): domain Eukaryota; kingdom Metazoa; phylum Chordata; class Mammalia; order Rodentia; family Sciuridae; genus Spermophilus; species Spermophilus citellus. The sequence goes on along the minus strand of NC_138182.1, from coordinate 74,765,055 downwards.
ACCCTAGTCCCTTTCTCTCTCTCTCTTGCACCTGGCTCACGATTGAAGCCATTTTGCTCTGTATGCCTTCTCTGCATTTGCCACCTGGAATGCCCAACAGAGGCTCAGAGCCTAGGTCTGACTAACCTTGGATCAGAAGCTTCAGAACTGTGAGCCAAAGTCAGCCTTTTCTCGCAGGTATTTTGTTAAAGTGACAGAGAGCTGACGAACAGTACTTATTGATACCTACCTGGATCCACACAAGGAGTGTTGTCTTATCAGTCTGTGTTCCTTTGCCTGTGTGAGCTGTTTTCATTACTTCTTGTTATGGTTTGGATGTGAGATATCCCCAAAAAGCTCACGTGTGAGACTATGCAAGAAGGTTCAGAGGAGAAATGATTAGATTGCGAGAATCTTAACCCAATCGGTGAATTAATCCTGGTAGGGATTTAACTGAGTGGTAACTAAAGACCAAAAGGGTGTGACTGGAGGAAGTGGGCATTGGAGGTATATATTTTGTACCTGGTGAGTGGAGTCTCTCTGCTGCCTGATGATCATGTGAGCTGCTTCTCTCTGCCATACTCTTCTGCCCTGATGTTCAGCCTGACCTAAAGACCTGAGGAATGGAGCCAGCTACCTATGTACTGAGACTTCTGGAACCATGAGCCCTCAAATAAACTTTTCTTCTGAGGAAGGACCGAGGAAGGAGGACCACAAGTTTGAGGCCAGCCTCAGAAGCTTAGCAAGACTGTTTCAAAATAAAAAGGGCAGGGGATGGTGCTGCAGTTGAAGCTCAGTGGTAGAACGCTTGCCTAGCATGTGTGAGGCACTGGGTTTGATCCTCAGCACCACATGAAAATAAGTAAATAAATAAAATACAGGTATTGTGTTCATCTACAACTAAAAAAAAAATTAAAAAAGAGGGCAGGAAATGTGGCTTAGAAATAGAGTGCTTCTTGTTCAATCTCCAGTACCACAAATAAATAAATAAATAAATAAATAAATAAATAAATAAATAAATAAATAAAACATCAAACAAATCCTTTATTTTAAATGGATTGCTTGAGCAGGTATCTAACACTTTGAATGACTCATTTTGTTTTTGTATAAAAGATGTTTAAAATGAAATCTTTAGTACTTTCACCAGGAAGCAGCAATTAGATAAGGCAAGTTGAAATAGACTGGTGACTAAGAATGGGGACATGCTGTTTCAATGAACAATGACAGTTTTATTCTCTTGTTAAAACTAATGTTTTGGGGGGGAGGTTGGAATACTGTGTTTTATCAAATAGAGAAAACTGGTTGGAGAAATTGCCAGCTAAAGTTCAGTGAAACTTTGCTCCCCTCTGCCACAATCTTTGCTTCCTTCCCCCACCCAATCTTATCTCACACAGTTAACACAGCTGCACTCATCTGCTCAGGTACCACTCATTCCTTGGCTCTGTGGGGGAGCCCGGCTGGATACTGTACATTTCAATAGCTTCTTCCCCTCCTCCCAGAAAATGCCACAGTGAGTGTTCCCTTCAAATAAATTCTATCTTGAGGATTTTTTTAAAGTATGTTTTTAAGCTGTTAATGGATACAATACCTTTATTTTATTTATTTATTTGTTCATTTTTATGTGGTGCTGAGGGTTGAACCCAGCGCCTCACACAGGATAGGCAAGTGCGCTACCACTGAGCCACATCCCCAGCCTCTATCTTGAGGATTTTAGGATACCCCTTGGAATAGAGGTACTTTGCTGTTTACTAAAGGTCTCTTCCAACTGATAGTATAATAGCCCTCCCTTACCTTTGGTTTCAGTTCTCTTTGGTCAACCATGGTCTGAAAATATTAAATGAAAATTTCCAGAAAGAATTCATAAGTTTAAATTGTGTGCTGTTCTAAATGCTGTCTCACTCCATCTAGCTAGAGACCTGAATCATCCCCTTGTCCAGTGTATCCACCTACATATACTATCCATCTGTGCGTCACTTAGTGACTATCTGGATCTTGGTTATCAGATGAACTGCTATGGTATTGCTGTGCTTATGTTTCAATAAACCTTATTTTGCTTAAAAACAAAGCTGAAGTCAGATAGGGTAGGAAGTAGTAACTATAGTCCCAGTTGCCAGAGAGCTGAGGCAAGAGGATCACCTGGCATAGGAGTTTAGGGCCAGCCTGGACAGTATAGTGACACCCGGCCTCATACCAAAAAAAAAAAGTAAAACAAAACAAAAAAACCCAGAGTATAAGTGTAGTGAGGTGGCCATCTTATTACTGTGTATTGCTATAATTGTTTTATTATTATTCTTAATCTCTTACTGTGCCTAATTGATAAACTTTGTCATAGGTATGTAAGTAGGGGAAAAAAAAATATGGATCTTGATACCATCTGAGTTTTCAGGCATCCATTAGAGGACAGATTACTGTTTCTATTGTATGCTTGTTTTGTTAAAACAATCATTTGGGAATACTAAATAAAATATATTTTTCAAATACCAACAGTTCCATATAGGGGGGCCAGTTACCTGAACATCCCATTTCACTCCATCACTTTCAGCAGAGTAAAGAGGAAAAAAATAGGATCATTTTTAGTAACTGGCTCGAGCTCTGATTTTAGAAACGAATGGAGAGGGAAAGAACATGGAACTCCTATCTGAAATGAGGTCTTAAAAGTTCCCTGTGCATAATCCCACAGATTCAGGAGGCTGAGGGAGGAGGATCCAAATTTGAGGCCAGCCTGGGCAACTTAGGGAGACCCTGCCTCAAAATAAAAAATAAAAATGAGCTAGGGCTGTGGCTCAGTAGTAAAGCACCCCTGGGCTCATTAATCCCCTGTACTGCCAAAAAGAAAAGAGCCTCCCTGGGCATTACATTTGCTCTTAACTTTCTAGGCACCTCACTGCTCCAAATATACAGCCAAGTAGTTATTTAGATTCTGTTAGCAAAAGTGAAACTATTCTTTCTCACTCATGGGTTCATTACTTGGTCTCTCAGTACAAACCTCTGACTTACAAAAATGTCTATTAAAATACTTTTCAGGGCTGGGATTGTAGCTCTGTGGTAGAGCTCTTGCCTAGCCATGTGTGAGACACTGGGTTTGATCCTCACCATCACATAAAAATAAACAAATAAATTAAAGGCATTGTGTCCATCTACAACTAAAAATATAAAAAAATAAAATACTTTTCAATCTTTTAAGTTCTTGGAGCATAAGGGGCCAGGAGCCTCCTGAGAGTATATGTTGATTGCTGGTGTCTGGGTGCCTCCACCACCTAATCGGGCAGACTGGGAGGAACACACCAGACCTAATGGTTTTTTTGTTTTGTTTTTTTTTTTAAAGGTCGCAAAGGTATAGCTGCAGACTTTTTATGAAATCCAGAAGTGGATTGTACTGAGCACAGATTTGCTATAATTGAAATCGTATCAGGGGTCCAAAGCTGTGAAACACACTTTGGTTGCTTATTAAACAAAAAAATGCCATTACTTCATTTTGTAAGCCTTCTAACTTGTATAAATTTTTAATGAATTAAGCCTTTCCCTTTCCCTCTCTCTCTCCTCTGGAAAAGAAATAAGGTTTCTCTTCAACTAAATGACTGACTTATAGGACAAAATTCTGTGATTTCTAGGTTGTTACTTGTCTGCAATTTGTAAGCTAAACATTTCATTTCTGTACATAATTTGTCACTGGCCTAGGCGATTTTTAGCATACCAATTCATAAGGAAAGGTGGATTTTTTTTTTTAAACTCAGGGGCACTCAACCACTGCGCCACATCCCCAGCCCTATTTTGTATTTTATTAGGGACTGGGCCTCACTGAGTTGCTTAGCACCTCGCTGTTGCTGAGGCTGGCTTTGAATTCTCAATCCTCCTGTCTGAGCCTCCTGAGCCGCTGGGATCACAGGCGTGCGCCACCACGCCTGGGAAGGAGTGATTTTTTAAAAAAACATTTATTAAATAATGTGTTAGGTGCTGATAAAAATCAATGTCTCATAAAAATAAAGAAATTATTAAATTAAAAGTTGTCTGGAAGTATGATTACTGAGTTCTGAGGAAAAACAAGAGCAGTTCCCCCAGTTCCCCTGGGGTTCACATGCCCAGCCCCTCCTCTCTGGATCAGTCAGGATAGGACAGGTTTAGCTCCAGTGAGTCACAAGTCCCACAGTCTGATGGTCAACAGCAAAAGCTCATTTCTCACTGTTCCTCATGTCCCCTGCATGTTGGCTATGGCCCTACCACCCTTGAGGACTACGTAGCCAGAGCAGCTTCTGTCTGGAAAGCTGCCGGTCACTGTCGGAAGCAGAGCTTTATTCAGAAGTGACACGTGTCACTTCCTTTCACATTCAGTCAGCCAAAGCAAGTCACGTGAGGTGGGAATAACCCTTTCCCAGAGAGACAGTGTTGATTTGGGGGAAAGTATCTTGAAATGATTATAGATCTCCAGGAAATTGCAATATTACCAGAGAGGTGTGTACCCTTTACCCAGTTTCCCCCCTGCAGCATAATGTCGCAACCAGGAAACCAAGGCCAGTACCACCACAGACCCCATTCTCTATTCCAAGTTCACATTTTGTTTTACATACTCATTTGTGCATGTGAAACCCTAGCCACAGACAAGACACAAAACAATCCAGGACCACAGAGAACTTCCCTTTGGGCCGTGCCCCTCCCCACAGCCCCCCTCCCCCATCTGTTCTCCATTGGAGAATGTTATATAACTGGAAACCTATAGCATGTGACCTTTGGGAATTGGCTTTTTTCACCCAGCATGATGTCCTTAAGATCCATCCAAATTATAGATATCAATGGTCCACTCCTTTTGATTACCATGCAGCCTTCTGGGGTATAGATGTATCAGAAATATTTTTTGAACAATAAGAATCTAGTGCAGTCCCCAGCTGTTTCTTGGTAACAATGTTTGGTTCACAGGTGGTACTGACTTCTTCAGGCAGTTTGGAGTGAGCATGCTGAGGCTCAGCCACTGGCAGAGGGCACCTGAGATACATTCAAGTCACCCCTCCCAAACTGGGAAGAGGAGGAGAAATACAAGAGGCACTCAAAAATTGGTTCCTTTGATTATCAACTGATTTCATGGAGGGAAGTCAAGCCTCCCTGGGTGGCTGGAGCAGGATGTCACGCGCTCTCACAAGACCAAGGATGCTGCATGCCAACCACTAGAAGCACCCTCTATCCACTGCTGGTCAGCAGGAGCCCGCTTTAAGAAACCCCTGGCCCAAAGCAGAGACCAATATCCTATTCACCTCAAGAGGCTTGGGGAAGCCAGCAAGTTGTTCTGTTTCTTCACATATGTCGTCAAATGAGGAATGCATTAGACAGGTTTTAAGATTTCTTTCAACTCTAATTCCATGGATTTGACTGGCCGAAGAATCCCAAATTCCAGGGATGCCCTCATTAAGGAAACAATAATGACAGTTTTCTCCTTTATTCTGAAAATTAGGCCAGGACAGCCCCAGTTTGGGGGGAGTGGGAGAAGAGGTTATAGCTTTTCAATTGACTAAGAAAACAAAAAGTTTCCCTAGTCCAGTCCAGAATCATAATTCACATAGCAGCGGAACTCATTTGCCAAGTTTCGTGTGTGTTCTGGAATAAACTTGCACATCCTCACATCCAGGAGTTGTGCTGCCTGTTCTTCCATGACGGCACCTGAGGAGAACAGATCCAATGAAACAGAGTGAAATACCAACCAGGAGAGGGGACCAATCATGGCTGTGGAGCAGATTCTAGACTAAAACACTTGAAACGACTAACACAGAGAGTGGGGGTCCATTCTTTATGTCCCCTTTTACCTTCTCTGACATTTTTATAAATTATCTACTTTTTCCATTTCTTTTTTAGTTAATAAGTAATCTTCCTATTTCTGCAAAGCTTGGACACTTAGAAACAGAAGTGGATTATATTTATAAAGGAAGACGAGGAAAGCAAAAAGAACTACTAGGCCTTCCCGGTTGAGTCAAGAACTTCTTTTTGGTAGTGTATAATCTTACAGAGCCTATGAATGAACGTGCACCACCTGTCTGCCCACCTCTCCAGTTTCCCTCCCAGCTTACTCCTTGCCCTGTGGTCCATCTTGCCCAAGTGCCTCTCCCAACACTCACATGGTGCAGAGAGCATGAAGAAATCAGAAGAATCCCTGATTCTTGCCCTTTCTTCCCCCTCCACATTCAGAGCATAGCAAGTTCTTACAATTTTATCACCCAACATGATCTTTTATCTATTCCTAATGCTGTAACCTTGCCAGAACTGCTGTCACTCTCAGTTGAACACTGTGGTGGCCCCACGGGGCACCTGTGTCCACCAGCCACTTTGGTACAAAGCTCCAGAGCCATCTTTAGACTAATTGGACCCAGTGGCTTTTGGACTAAACACTGTAAAAGAAAGCCTTGGTTCCTGGCTCTCATCTGTACAGGGCTAGGGTGGAGGACACCTCTGGTTCCACACTACATGACACCACCCTCTGGTCACATTGAGCCCCTGAACCTTGGTCTGTGCTGGCCCACCCCCACCAGGGCTGAGGGCACCTGGACTCCTTGCTGAGATCTTGCCCCGAGTCTAGAGTTCCCTCCCAGTCTTCCCCGGTACCAGCCCTGCTTCTCTTTCTTCATTACACTTGAAGAGAATTAGAGCTTCATTTCTTAGGTCTGTTTTGTCACATTTTTAAAATATTTCTCTCCTAAAACTAAAAGGTATATCCCAAGAGATCAGATCACCTGCTTGTTGGCTGGCACAAAGGGTTAGTAAATAGTTGTCAAATGAACGAACATTAAGTAAATCACATTGGTATGAACACAGAGTGGCATTGTTCACCACCCAAGAGCAGACCCCCTGCAGCTCCAGGGCACAGAGCAGAGTAGGGCATGCAGGAAAGAAGCTGTGGCCCTGAGGACCTGGGAGTAGGACCTGCGGCCACACCAAGCACACGGACACGGGCTGCACAGAAGTCAAGAGATGGGTAGGTGATGTTTTAGTTCTCAAATTTTAATAAATAATCTTAAGAAAGTGTATCAGTTGCATGAAGAAAACTTTTACTAATGAACCTAATGTAATGTTTAGCTCTATAACCTAAGACAATTCCCTTTATAGATTCTGATTTTCTCTTTATCACTTGTGGAGTCTGGATCAAATACTATTGTTACCATGATGACAGTTTAGTGTCAGATCTTTAGCTAAGCATTTCATGGTCAGCACGGTTCACCATGACCCTTAAAAGCAGGTAGTATTTATTATCAGTTTCAGTTTATAGATCAGAAACCCAGGACACAGAGAGGTTAAATAACTTGTTGAAGGTCACATGGTAAGTTCTAAGATTCAGTTCTAAGGATCTGAGTTCTAAGATCTCTTCCAGCTCTTGGAACCCAAGACTTGACTATCCACTGTCATCAGCCTACATGAGACTCAAAATGTGGTACCTACCTGTGCATAGCAGAATCTTGCCCTTTGTCAGGTACTTGATGGTTTCGGATGTCTTCCTGAGACATTCCTCAGAAAGATAGGGAGGATCTGCTATTACAATGTCAAAACTATGTGCAGCAATTTTTTCAGGTAAATCCAGTGGATTATTATAATCATAGAAGATAAATTCTCCTCCATACATGGCGAATCTTTTGTCATATTCAAAGATGTATATAGAGAAGTCTTCTCTGTGTAGTTCTCTGAGTTTCTGATAAACACTGGGGGCACTCACACACGCAATTCTACAATACAAAATGAATACACTGTGAGAGATCTTTAATGGTGCTAAATAACAACTACTTTCCCCCAAATAATGGGTCCTGGTGTTCAGATTTTCTTGAATCAAATAATAGTGCAAGCTAATGATTAGTAAAGTTTTGAGAAAAACATTATATAGTCTCACTTTTAAAGAATTTGGTATTTAAAAATATGTAACTCATAATTTGAGGTTATGAAATAATAAATGTACTTTTATAGAAAAAAATGTTAAAAACATCAGGAACACATTATGATAAAAATTAGATGTAGTTAGCCCAAAGCCTAAATTCACCAAGTGTTTTCATGTTGAGTTTTTAATACTTCTTTCAAATACTTTTAGTCCAAACTAGATATTTTGAAGTCATTTGTAATATTCATGATCTTGCAAGAAAAATCCCAAGTAGATCCCTAAATACCTCCAGTTTTCCAAAAATATATAATAAAGCAAGGTCTTATTGCAGACAAACTACTCTGAATGTTTGCATCTTTTTTTGTGTATGTAAGAAAATCAAAGAATGTATTCTTTTTTGCTTGAGATCAAATGCAGGGCTTTGTGCATGCTAGGCACACTAAGCTACGTTCAAAGACCCTATTTCATTACAAGCAGTGCACAGTTTATATGAATGGGTAGTTTTCCAAGAGATAACTTTTAACTCCAATTGCTGAAAAATCCAGGGGTAACCTAAATATTGAAATGCTGACTTGACTATGGTATGTTTATTTCATGGTAGCCACTTTAAAAAGACTGAAATAGACCTCTGTATGCTGATTAGGACTGATCACCAAGATCTATTCAAGGAACAGAGAAGAGTAAAACATGATTTCATGAGTATGGGATAGTAAAGGCTGGTGAGGTCAAAACGTGTGTCCTAGCCAGCTGGTGGGGACAGGGCCCTCCCAGCTCAGCACTTCTGCACAGGGCTGGGAGGACACAGGGACAGTGCAATTCTATCTCTACTTCGCTGAAAGAACAAACTGCAACATTCAGGATCAGGTATGCACAATGGAAATTCCTCCCTCCCTCCTTTCCTCTCCCAACCTCCCTTCCTTTCACTGAACTACACCCCTAGCCCTTTCTATTTTTTATTTTGAGACAGGATTTGCTAAGTTGCCAAGGCTGGCTTCAAACTCATTATCCTTCTGCCTCAACCTCCCAAGTTGCTGGGGTTGCAGGTGTGCACCATTACACCCAGCTTGCATACAATGCAAAATTTTTCTGAGAAAGGAGAAATAAAGCTATTTCCGGGCAAACAAAATCTCAGTGCTTGCTTGAGCAGGTCTTCCCTGCACTTCAGGCAGGGCAGTGGACCAAGTTGCAAGATGGAATGAGACCGGAGAGGCTGGAGAAGTTGGCAAAAGATAGTGAAGGTTATCAGGTAGCACCTGATGAGCCAGCTAACCACTGGGTGACCTTTTGCAAATGACTGAATTTCTCCAGCCTTGCTGTCTGTCTTTAGAATGAAGAGCATAAAAGTAATGACTCCACAGAGACGAAAGGACTAAAATGACGTTGGTAAAGCACTTATGAGAGAGGGTACACAGTGATCAATAAATTATCTTTACTATCATTCATGTTTAAAATTATGACTTAGTACCTAGAAACACTGATGTCACCTTTCAGAAAAAAACAAAAAGTTGCTTTCAAGGCTCTCCCTTTCTCTCTCTCTCTCCCAGGCTTTTTTACTATGTTACCCAGGCTGGTCTTGAACTTGTAGTCCTTCTGCCTCAGCCTCCCAAGTAGCTGGGATTACAGGACTGCACCATGACTGGTAAAGTATCTATTTAAGAAGTAATTCATCCCCAGGATTCTTTTCCACACCCATGTCTTAGAGCATATGCTTTCCACAACTGGCAGAAACTGGAGGAATGTTCTTTGGATTGGGGCATGCTCAAGAGAGGGATGATAACCACAACTGATGATGTGGTTCTATGTGGAAATAAAAGGGAACTGGGTGTTTAGCTCAGTGACAGGGAACTTGCCTAACAGGCTGATGTTCTAGGTTCCATTTCTGGCACTGAAAAGAAAAAAAAAATAAAGCAAAGCAAAACAAAACAAAAGAATAGGAAGTTAGAAGAAATACATTAAACTCAATGGATATTGAGACTTCCTTTTCTTTCAGTCATTGAAGGATGCATAACTTCCAGGGAAGAATTAAGAGAATCTTCCCTAGATCTCTGACCAGCCTATAGGAAAATGCTATACACACTGACACTAGGTAGGGGCTCTCTAGGAAATAGCTCATCCTGATCCTCCAACTATAGAGACCAAAGTAGATAATGTAGGGCTGGGGGTGTAGATCAGTGGTAGAGCATATGCTTAGCACATGTGAAGTCCTGGGTCCAATCCCTAGCGCTAACCCCCAAACCAAACCAAACAACAATAACAATAAAGTAAATAAGGAACACCCACGTGTCAAATCTTCCAGCTTTTGGGTGCCCCAGGCTTAAATACGAATGGACAGCTGAGGGTCAACAGACATTTGAAGCACCAATATTAGACAAGTATCTGAGGTTAGATAGATAAAAGCATTTCAGAGTAAACAGAAACTATGCAGGGAAAAGAAAATGTTTATAAATTATAGGAAAATGCTATACACATTGACACTAGGGGCTCTCTAGGAAATAGCTCATCCTGATCCTGATGTTATAAATTAGTTACAGAACTAATAATATTCCTAAGAGGGATGAACAAGATACAATAGTAAATGAATATTCAAAGGTCAAAAAAAGAGCTATATACAATTACAAATATGATAGTATATATGACAAACTCAATAGAATAGTTAGACAATAAAGTTGAGGAATTCTCCCAGAAAGCTGGATAAAGAGACAACAGACAGAAAATGAGAAAATTAGAGTCCATATTCAATTAACAGAAGTTCCAGAAATGGAACAGAAAAAAAAAAAAAAAAGAAAAGAAAGAAAAAGAAAACCACGGGTGAAGGAATCAAAGAAAGAATTTAAGACAATTTCTTTCCCAAACTGAAGGACGTGAGTTAAAAAAAAGAAAGGATTTCTTAGTGTTCAATGCAATAGATAAAAGTGGCAAAAACCAAAAAACTACTCTGAGTACCAAAGATTAAGAAAAGAAAACCCTAAGCTTATAGGGGGGAAGAACCAAAAAAACAAAAACAAAACAAAACAAAAAAACCAAAACAGGTTTCTTACAAGAAATCAGAGTGTCATTGACTTTCTCAACAGAAACAATGGAAGCTTGGAGAAAATGGAGCAATTCCTTCCAAATCTAGATTTAAATACCCAGAAAAACTATCACAACCAAGTGTTAGGGGAGAAGCCAGGTATAGTAATTAGCTTTTTCTTGCTATGACAAACACCTGAGAAAAATAACTTAGAGAAGGAAAGATTTTGGCTCACAGTTTAAAGGTTTCAGTCCATGGTTGGCTGGCTCCACTACGTTGGGCCTGAAGTAAGGCAGAACATCATGGAAGAAGGGTGTGACAGAGGAAACTGTCAGCTCGTGGCAGCTGGGAAGCAAAGAGAGTGAGACAGCAAGAGCAAGAGAGAAGGAAGGTGTTAGGGACAAGATATAGTCCCCAAGGGTATGCCTCAGGGACCCACTTCTTCCAAGTATGCCCCACCTCCTACAATTCATACCGCCTCCCAAGAGTCTATGTAAATTATTAATCCATCAGTGAATTGATCCACTGATGAAGTTAGAGCTTACGATGCATTCACTTCCCCAAATCCCCAACTATTAATATTACTGCATTAGGAACAAGGCCTTCAACACACGAGACTGGAGGATTCCAGATCCAAACCATAACATCTGGTATAATAGTACACACCTGTAATCCCAGCTACTCTGGAAGGTTAACCTTTTTTTGTGGGTTTGTCTCTGTGTCCTCTATTCTGTACCATTGGGCTACCAGTCTATTTTGGTGCCAATACCATGCTGGTTTTGTTACTATAGCTCTGTAGGATAGTTTAAGGTCTGGTATTATTATGCCTCCTGCTTCACTTTTCTTGCTAAGGATTGCTTTAGCTATTCTGGGTCTCTTATTTTTCCAAATAAATTTTATGATTGCTTTTTCTACTTCTATTTCTAAGACTGTCATTGGGATTTTAATAGGAATTACATTGAATCTATATAAAGCTTTCGGTAGTATGACCATTTTGACAATATTAATTCTGCCTAACCAGGAGCATCAGAGATCTTTCCATCTTCTGAGGTTTTCTTCAATTTCTTTCTGTAGTTTTCACTGTAGAGGTTTTTCACCTCTTTTGTTAGATTAAGTCTCATTTTTTTTTGAGGCTATTGTGAATGGAATAGTTTTCTTAATTTCTCTTTCAGTGGACTTATCGCTGATGTATAGAAATGCATTTGATTTATGGGTATTGATTTTATATCCTGCTACTTTGCTGAATTAATTTATTAGTTCTAAAAGTTTTCTAGTGGAATTTTTTGGATTTTCTAGGTATAGAATCATGTCATCAGCAAATAGTGGTAGTTTGAGTTCTTCTTTACCTATTAGTATCCCTTTAATTTCTTTCTTTTGTCTAATTGTTCTGGCTAGAGTTTCAAGGATGATGTCAAATAGAAGTGGTGAAAGAGGATATCCTTGTCTTATTCTAGTTTTTAGCGAAAATGCTTTCAGTTTTTCTCCATTTAGAATGATGCTGGCCTTGAGTTTAGCATATATAGCTCTTATAACATTGAGGTATTTCCTACTATCCCTAGTTTTTCTAGAGTTTTGAACATGAAGGTGTGCTGTATTTTTTCAAATGCGTTTTGTGCATCTATTGAGATGATCATATGATTCTTTTTAAGAATGATGAATTAATATTGATTTCCATATGTTGAACCAACCCTGCATTCCTGGGATGAATCCTCCTTGATCGTGGTGCGCTATCTTTTAAATATGTTTTTGTATGCAATTTGCCAGAATTTTATTGAGAATTTTTACATCTATGTTCATCAGGGATATTGGTCTGAAGTTTTCTTTCCTTAATGTGTCTTTGTCTGTTTTTTGTATTAGGCTGATGTGGATGCTAATTCACAGTAATGCAGAGGGAATACTAGGGAAGAATAATGTTACCTTAGATTAGGAGTAGGAAGTGATGGGAGGGGAGGGGATATGGGGATAGGAAAGATAGTAGAATGAAACAGACATTATTACTGTATGTATATATATGACTACATGACCAAAATGATTCTGTAACATGTACACTCAGAAGAATGAGAAATTATATCCCATCTATGTATGATATATTAAAGTGCATAAATTCATCATACTGTCATGTATAACTAATTAAAACAAATTTAAAAATTGAAAAAAATCACACTGTACCCAACAACTATGTAAAATTATTACATGTTATTCAAAAAATTATAAAAATTGCTTATGTAAATACTAACTATCCTGAGATGATATATATATATATATATGTGTGTGTGTGTGTGTGTGTGTGTGTGTGTGTGTGTGTGTGTGATAGATATATAATTATCATACCTTACCCCATAAACTAGTAAGATAATTTTTAAAAATAAAATAAATCATTTTTTAAAAGTTCACATCAAAAACACTGTTAGCAAATAAAAAGCAAATGAAAAACTGGGGGAAATATGTAATATGTAGTATGTTTTGGAAATCTGCCTCATCACAGCAACTGTTCTATCTATATGTATCCCAGAACATGTTGTAAGCCTCAAATATGCAAAATAAACTTTATTTTTAAAGTAAAAAAACAAAACATGTTTGTACTGACTGATAAGAGATTTAGATAGAAAATTTGGAAGTTAATTAATAATATGGATTCAGAATACATAAAAATAAGAGAATTATTATCTGCATAGAAAATAAAAATTGTAGAAAATAGGAAAATTGAAGTCTTAACTATAAACAAGACTATCCAGCCACAGCAACATGAACCAGTTATAGGGTACTGACTTAACATCTGAGCAGCCATCCTAAATGTCAACTGCCATCTTATGAGACATGGTACCATAACCCTAAGTCAATCCCAGAAGGACACGACTCCTTTGCTCTGGAAAGCCCCATGTACCATCGACCTAAGCCAATCCCATGCTATACCCCACCTGCCTAGCTCTGACGCAAGCACCCCTGATCCTATCCCATAGAGCCACAACCACAACTCCAAACCCCTAACCCACAAAAGCTGAGCACCCGAACATCTTGGGGCCTCTCTCTCTTCTCTATAGAGAGATGGCCTTTATTTGTTGGCTTTGACAATAAACTTTCCTGTGGCTCTCTGCCTGGTCTCCGTCCTTCATTTCTTGCTTGCCTGTCTCTTGTTTTCTCACTTTCCTTTCACCAGTCCTAACCAAAATTAAGATAGGACTATTGGGAATATGGACAGAAAGCATGCATGTTATGTGATTATGGTAGAGCATAAAAAGAGCTAAATCCTCTACGGTGAAAACTTAAGAAAGATAGAAGTACCCCTTAACTGTGGTTTTGCTTTCTGAAGTTTCAGTAATCTGTAACTGATATAATTCTAAAACATTAAATGGAAAATTCCAGAAGTTGTTCATAAATTTTAAATAACTTTCAGTTGCTATTGTTGATCTATTACTGTGCCCGATGTAGAGCGCTTGCCTTGCATGTGTGAGGCACTGGGTTAGATCCTCAGCACCACATAAAAATAAATAAACAAAATAAAGATATTGTGTCCATATACAACTTTATATATAGTTATATATATATATAACTACTATAGTTAAAAAAAAGAATGTATGTATGGAACAACATAGTGTATAAAGAGTTTCATACTACCTATGATTTCAGGTACCCACTGGGATCTTGGAACAGATCCCCCTACAGATAAGGGGGAATGATAGTAAATGTCTAAAAATGACAAATCACAAAGTAGCAATATAAACATATCACTCAGAAATCTGACTGTAAATACCAAAAGAATCAACTGAAAAGAAGCTGAAAGCAGGGGGCAGGCATGAGGGAAGTTAGTAATGGATGTTTTTCTGAATAAACCATTTAGAAACATTTGACCCTTTAAATTACATGCATGAAGTTGGGCACAAAGGCACACGCCTGTAATCCCAGGAGCTTGGGAGGCTGAGATAGGAGGATTGCAGAGTTCAAAGCCAGCCTCAGCAATGGCGAGGCACTAAGCAACTCAGTAAGACCCTGTCTCTAGATAAAATACAAATACGGCTGGGAATGTGGCTCAGTGGTTGAGTGCCCCTGAGTTCAATCCCTGGTACCCCCTCCCCCAAAAATTATATGCACGAAAACCTTTGACAAAAATAAAAACCAAATTAACAAAAAAGAAAACCTATATTCATAAAAGTTCAAAAGAACCAAACATTATGATTTCTCTGTCTCTCTTTCTCTCTCTTTTTGTGCTGGGGAATCAAACTCAGGGCCTAAGCAAGTGCTCTACCACTGAGCTATACCCCCAGCCTCCAAGGTGTTCTCTTTTAAAGCAAACTCTAGACGTATAAAGGAAAGAAATTGGTTAGAAAATGTCAATATAAAGAATAGTGGGCTAAGGATATAGCTCAGTTAGTAGAGTGCTTGACTTGCATGCACAAGGCCCTGTGCTCAATCCTCAGAACTGCCAAAAAAAAAAAAAAAAAAAAAAAGGAATAAAGGCTGGGAATATAGTTTAGTAGTAGAACATCACATTTGCCTAGCATGTGCTAGATCCCAGGTTTAATCTCTAGTACAACCACACACATACACACACACACACAAAAAAAAAAAAGGGAGAGAGAGAGATTAGAAATGACATGATGAATAGATTTCTGAATGCATCCCTAAACTCAGTGTTGAAGCAGTTCTTAATTGGTCATGTGCTGCAAACCATAATATTTGCATATTATAGTATAAACTTCTCACAAACCATCTCTCATCTAGGAAGAACGTTCAAAATATTAATTTACAGATCCATTTAGGGTTCATAAGCATGATAACCAGTTTTCATGCCATTGTGTGAGATGTGCCTCAGATTCATTTAGAGTAGAAGACAAAAAGGAAACAAATTTTGAATCTCACCTGCCACCTTCTCCAGCAGCAGCAATCACCTCTTGTGCAAGTCGCAAAGCAGTTTCCTGACTATACCAAAACTGGCTCAATTGCTGTAACAGAGGGAAGGGTTGATATCATTTCAGAATTCATATAAACTTTGCTCTTTTCATTTATACCTACTATGCCAGTATGCATGTATTCACTTCTTTTGAAAATTAATTTCTTTGAAGCTATGTTAAATCAATACAAGCTCATAGGTATGAATTAAATTTATGCATTAAGTATCAGTTACTACTAACATGACAAAAGGAGACAGCTGGTCAATGTTTCTCTTGAGAGAATATACCCCTACCTTTATATGAGTCTTCCCCTCCAAAAAAATTAAACTTGAACCTGATTAGGCTTCTAGATTCAGTTACAAGTGAACAGAATCACAAACACGGAGGATGGGAGAACATGTTAAAGACACCACAGGGATGCAGAAAAAATTTCCCCCCATGGCCTTATGTGCATGTTTCCTGAATTATTTATTTCTCAATTAGGGCTAATTATTTTTTTGTTTTGGTTTGGTTTTTGTTTTCTTCTTGTTCCATTTCATGCTGGTGGATGCTTTTCTTTAAAATTCTCCTGATCCTTAAAGATGTATTCATATTTGTAAATTAAGGATTACGGTAGTGGAAATAAAGTAGCTACTCTATAAATCCATTTCTTCAACAGACCTCTCTCTACTCTGAATGACAGGGCTGGGGAGGACCAGTTTCCTGGGGCATGCAAACCAAGGATTCTCTACTGTAAAAATCCGTCCAGGGGGGCTGGGGTTGTGGCTTAGTGGTAGAGTACTCGCCTAACGCAGTTGACGCACTGGGTTGATCCTCAGCACCACATAAAAATAAATAAATAGGGGCCGGGGTTGTGGCTCAGTGGTACAGTGCTTGCCCAGCATGCATGAGGCACTGGGTTTGATCCCCGGCACCACATAAAAATAAAATAAAGGTATTATATCCATCTACAACTATAAACAAACAAACAAATAAATAAATAAAAATAAAGGCATTGTGTCCACCTACAACTAAAAAAAAATATTAACCAAAAAAAAAAAAATCTATCCAGGGAGAAGCAGATGACCATGACCCCAGCTGGCCCCTGTATAGAAGGAGGAGGAGCAGAGACCATCATCTCTCTCTCACACACACACACACACACCAGCCTACAGTGAGGTAGGAGGAGAGCAACCCTGACTCGCCACTAGTAGGAGGAAAGCAACCTCAGACCAGATGTGCTGCGGTCCATTTACCAACACGTGGGGTGGTTTTCCCCTCGGGCTTCCATCTAGTGACAACAACCAGGACCTATAAGACCATCTTTCAGGTTCCTGCAGGCAAGATATTGGTAACCTGCAGGGACACTACAAGATTATAAGGTAGAAACTGTAACCCCTCGAGTCCACACTGCTAGAGAGGAAGACACATGGACCATGCGAAGAAACAAGGGAAGAAAGTACGTGAAACACACTAAGCTGACACAATCATAGATGCCACTGACAGCACAGTAGATGAAATGTCAGAGAAGGAGTTCAGAGTGTACATAAAAAATGATTTGAGAAGCAAAGAATGAATTAAGAGAGGCAACAACTGACTGCTCCAACAAAGAGATACAAGAGGAAATATAGGTAGCAAAAAAGATTACTTCAAGAAAGAGATAGAAGCTCTGAAAAAAAAAAAAAAAACCAAACAGAAATCCTTGAAGTGAAGAAAACAATAAACCAAAGAAAAAATTCAATAGAATGCATCAACAACCGACTAGATCACTTGGAAGACAGAACCTCAGGCAATGAAGACAAAATATATAATCTTGAAAATAAAATTGACCACACAGTGAATAAGGTGAGAAGCCATGAATAGAATCTCCAAGAATTATGGGACAACATGAAAAGACCAAATCTAAGAATTAGAGGAAGGCACAGAGATACAAACCAAAGGAATGGCCAATGTCTGCAATGAAATAATATCAAACATGGAGAATGAGTTGGAAAATCAAATACAAGAGGCTTACAGGACCCCAAATGTACAAAATTACAACAGATCCACACCAAGGCACCTTATAATGAAAATGCCAAATAAGGACAGAGTTTTAAAAGCCACAAAAGAAAAGTTTCAGATTACATATAGGGGGAAATCAATTTGGATCTCAGCAAATTTTTCAACCCAGACCCTCAAAGCCAGGAGGTTGTGGAACAACATATATCAAGCACTGAAAGAAAATGGATGCCAATCAAGAATCTTTTATCCAGCAAAATTAAGCTTCAGATTTGATGATAAAATAAAAACCTTCCATAATAAACAGAAATTAAAAGAATTTACAACATGAAAGCCTGCACTACAGGTTGTGGCTCAGTGGTAGAGCGCTCACCTAGCATGCATGAGGCATGGGGTTCGATCCTCAGCACCACAATAAATGTAAAATAAAAGATATTGTGTCCACCTAAAACTTAAAAATAAATATTTTTTAAAAAAAGAAAGCTTGCACTACAGAATATTCTTGGCAAAATATTCCATGAGGAGGAAATAAAAAACAACAGTGAAAATCAGCAAAGGAAGGAACTACACTAAGGAAAAATCCAATCAAAGGAGAAACCAACTCAAGTTAAAAATCAAAAATAAGGGCTGGGGGTGTGGCTCAAGCGGTAGAACGCTCGCCTGGCATGCGAGTGGCCCGGGTTCGATCCTCAGCACCACATACCAACAAAGATGTTGTGTCCGCCGAGAACTAAAAAATAAATATTAAAAAATTCTCTCTCTCTCTCTCTCAAAAAAAAAAAATCAAAAATAAACCAAAATGACTGGGAATACAAACCATGACTCAATAATAACCCTGAATGTTAATGGCCCAAACTCATCAATTAAAAGACAGAGAATGGCAGATTAAATTTTAAAAAAATACACCCAACAATATTCTGCTTTCAAGAGACTCATCTCATAGGAAAAGACAACCACAGACTGAAGGTGAAAGATTGGGAAAAAACATATCACTCACATGGGCCACATAAACAAGCAGGGGTTTCCATCCTCAAATCAGATAAAGTGGGCTTCAAATCAAAGTTTTTAGTCAGAAGAGATGAAGAAGGACATCTCATACTGCTTGAGAGAACCACACATCAACAAGACATAATAATCATAAATATCTATGCCCCAAACAATGGAGGTTCTACGTATATCAAACAAACCCTTCTCAATTTCAAGAAGCAAATAAATCACAACACAGTGATACTGGATGACTTCAACACACCTCTCTCATCACTGGATAGATCTTCTAAACAAAAACTAAACAAATTATAGGACTCAAGAATACAATCAATGATTTAGACTTAATAGACATATATTTCATCCATCATCAAGCAAATACACCTTCTTCTCAGCAGCATATGAATCCTTCTCTAAATAGATCATTTATTATGCCACAAAGCAACTCTCAGCAAATAGAAAAAAATAGAGATACTACCCTGTATTCTATCAGATCATAAAGGAATGAAACTAGAAATCAATGATAAAATAAAAAATAGAAACTATTCTAATACCTGGAGGCTAAATAATATGATATTGAATAAGCAATGGTAGCAGAAGACATCAGGGAAGAGATAAAAAAAATTCTTAGAGGTAAACAACATACAACATATCAAAATCTCTGGGACATTATGAAGGCAGTACTAAGAGAAAAGTTCATTGCATGAGCTCATTCATTAAAAGAATAAAAAGTCAACAAATAAATGGCCTAACATTACATTGCAAAGCTCTAGGAAAAAAAAAACACAAAAAGTAGAAGGCAAAATGATTAAAATCAGAGATGAAATCAATAAAATTGAAACAAAAGAAACAATTCAAAAAATTGACAAAATGAAAAGTTGTTTCTTTGAAAAAATAAATAAAATTGATAGACTCTTAGCCATGCTAAAAAAGAGAGGAAGAGAAAAATTCAAACTACTAAAATTTGTGATGAAAAAGGAAATATCACGATGGACACTATTAAAATACAGAAGATAATTAGAAACGAAAATTTATACACCAATAAAATAGAAAATCTCAATGACATTGACAACTTCTAGAAACATATGATCTACCCAAACTGAATCAGAAGGATATACTCAATTTATTTATCTTATTTTTTTTCAAAACTCTTTTTTTTTTAATACTTATTTTTTAGGTGTAGATGGACACAACACAATGCCTTTATTTTTGTATGTGGTGCTGAGAATTGAACCCGGTCCTGCCCATGCTAGGCGAGCACTGAGCCACAATCCCAGCCCACATACACAATTTAAACAGATAAGTTTCAAGCAAGGAAACAGAAGATGCCATCAAAAGCCTACCAACCAAGAAAAGCCCAGGACCAGATGGATTCTCAGCCAAGTTCTACAAGACCTTCCAGGAAGAACTAATATCAATACTCTTAAAATTATTCCATAAGGGCTGGGGATGTGGCTCAAGCGGTAGCACGCTCTCCTGGCATGCGTGCGGCCCGGGTTTGATCCTCAGCACCACATACAAATAAAAAACCCAAAGATGTTGTGTCCGCCAAGAACTAAAAAATAAAAAAATTTAAAAAAAATTCCCTCCCCCCCCCTTAAAAAAGAATTCCATAAAAGAGAAAAGGAGGGAACCCTTCTAAACTCATTCTATGAGGCTAGCATCATCCTGATACCAAAACCAGACAAAGACTCATCAAGGAAAGAAAACTTCAGACCAATATCCCTGATGAACATAAACACCCAAATTCTCAATAAAATCCTGGCTAATCACATACAAAAACATATTAAAAAGATAGTGCACCTCAATTAAGTGGGGTTCATCTTAGAGATGCAAGGTTGGTTCAACATACGTAAATCAATAAATGTAATACATCATATCAATAGACTTAAAGACAAGAATCAGATTATTTTCTCAATAGAGGCTAAAAAAAAGCATTTGATAAAATATAGCACCTCTTCATTTTCAAAACACTACAAAAACTAGGAAAAGTTGGATTATATCAACATTATAAAAGCTATCTATGCTAAGCCCAAATGGAAAACTATCCCATTCAATATAGCCTCAAAAAATAAAAAAATACTTGGGACTCAATCTAACAAAAGAGATGAAAAACCTCTAAAATGAAAACTACAGAACTCCAAAGAAGAAAACTGAAGAAGACCTTAGAAAATGGAAAGATCTCGGATAGGCAGAATTAATATTGTCAAAATGACCATACTACCAAAACTGCTATACAGATTTAATGCAATTACTATTAAAATCCCACTGATCTTCTTCACAGAACTAGAAAAAGCAATCATGAAATTCATTTGGAAAAATAAGAGATCCAGAATAGCCAAAGCAATCTTTAGCAAGAAAAGTGAAGCAGGAGGCATCCAAACCAGACCTTAAACTATTCTACACAGCAATAGTGATAAAAACAGCATGGTATTGGCACCAAAATAGGCATGTAGACCAACAGTACAGAATAGAAGGTACAGAAACAAACCCACATAAATACAGTTATCTCCTACTAGACAA
This sequence comes from Spermophilus citellus, assembly GCF_964194105.1. Lineage (NCBI taxonomy): Eukaryota > Metazoa > Chordata > Mammalia > Rodentia > Sciuridae > Spermophilus > Spermophilus citellus. The sequence goes on along the minus strand of NC_138182.1, from coordinate 74,743,853 downwards.
AAGTGCCAAAAACATACATTGGAGAAAGGACAGCCTCATCAACAAATGGAGCTGGGAAAGCTGGAAATCCATATGCAACAAAGTGAAATTAAATCACTCTCTCTCACCATGCACAAAACTCAACTCAAAGGAGATCAAGGAATTAGACCAGAGACCCTGCACTTAATAGAAGAAAAAGTGGGCCCAGATCTTCATCATGTTGGATTAGGCCCCAACTTCCTTAGCAAGACTCCTAAAGCACAAGAAATAAAATCAAGAATCAATAAATGGTATTGATTCAAACTAAAAAACTTCTCAGCAAAAATAATCATTGAGGTGGGGGCTGGGGTTGTGGCTCAGGGGTAGAGCACTCGCCTCTTACGTGTGAGACCCTGGGTTCGATCCTTAGCACCACATAAAAATAAATAAACAAAATAAAGATATTGTGCCCATGTATAACTAAAAAAATATTTAAAAAAATAATCAATAAGGTGGAGAGAGAACCTACAATATGGGAGCAAATTTTTACCACATGCATGTCAGACAGAACAGTAAACTCCAGGATACATAAAGAACTCAAAAAACTTAATACCAAAAACCCAAACAACCCAATCAATAAATGGGCTAAGGAACTGAACAGACACTTCTCAGAAGAAGATATACATGAGATCAACAAATATATGAAAAAATGTTCAACATCTCTAGTATCTAGAGAAATGCAAATCAAAACTACTCTAAGATTTCACCTCATCCCAGTCAGAATGACACTATCAAGAATGCAAGCAATAATAAGTGCTGGAGAGAATATGGGGAAAGAGGTACACTCAGACTGGCTGAGGGTATAGCTCAGTGGTAGAGTGCTTGCCTAGCATGCATGAGGCACTGAGTTTGATCCTCAGCACCACATAAAAACAAATAAATAAAACACTCACCTAGCACGTGCAAGGCCCTGGGTTCAATTCTCAGCACCACATAAAAATAAATAAATACAATAAAGGTATTGTGTTCAACTACAACTAAAAAATAAGTACTAAAAAAAATAAAATAAGGTACGCTCATACATTGCTGGTTGGACTGCAAATTGGTGCAACCACTTTGGAAAGCAGTGTAGAGATTCCTCAGAAAACTTGGAATGGAACCACCATTTGACCCAGCTATCCCACTCCTTGGTTTATACCCAAAGGACTTAAAGTCAACATACTATAGTGAGAGAGCCACATCAATGTTTATAGCTGCTGAATTCACAATAGCTAAACTGTATAACTAACACAGATGCCCATCAATAGATGAATGGATAAAGAAAATGTGGTATATATACACAATGGAACATTACTCAGCATTAAAAGAGATTAGAATTGTGGCATCTGCAGGTAAATGGATGGAGTTGGAGAATATTACGCTAAGCAAAGTAAGCCAATCCCCAAACACTAAAGGCTGAATGCTTTCTCTGATTAGTGGATGCTGATCTATAGTGGGTACGGGATTTGGGAAGAATGGAGGATCTTTGGATTGGGCAAAAGGGAGGGTTGGGAGGGGTTATGAGGGTGGGAAAGATGGTGGAATGAGATGGACATCATTACCCTAGGATGTGTATGATTACACAAATGGTGTGTCCCTACGCCACGTACAACCAGAGAATTGAAATGTTATGCTCCATTTGTGTACAATGAAATGAAATGCATTCTGCTGTCATGTACAACTAAGTAGAACAAATAAAAAAAATATTAAAAAAAAAAAAAGGAAAGGTCTGGGGATGTGGCTCAAGCGGTAGCGCACTCACCTGGCATGTGTGCGGCCCATGTTCGATCCTCAGCACCACATACAAACAAAGATGTTGTGTCCGCCAAAAACTAAAAAATAAATATTAAAAATTCTCTCTCTCTCTCTCTCTCTCTCTCTCTTTAAAAAAAAAAAAAAAAGGAAAAAAAATCTATCCAAAGGCCAGTTATGGTGGTGCATGCCTGTAATCCCAGTGACTCAGGAGTCTGAGGCAGGAAAATTGTAAGTTCAAAGCCAGCCTCAGCAAAAGCGAGGCACTAAGCAACTCAGTGAGACCCTGTCTATAAATAAAAAATACAAAATAGGGCTGGGGATGTGGCTCAGTGGTTGAGTGCCTCTGAGTTCAATTCCTGGTACCTACCCCTCTCCCAAAATCTATCCAAATGTTAGGGATATATCTCAGAGGCAGAGTGCTTATCTTGCATGCAAGAGGCCCTGGGTTCAACTGGTAGCACTGCAAAAAATAATAATCCCAATCCTAATCTGTTTAGTGTCCAAATAACCCAAATGCCTATCAACTGATGAATGGATAGACAAAACATAGTACACATCCATACAATGGAACATTACTCAGTCATAAAATGGAGTACCAAACACACTAAGACATGGATGGAGAAAGTTGATTAGCAGCTTTCAGGGCCTGGGAGGATTGGGGGATTACAAAGTGACAGTGAAAGGACATAGGGTTTCTTTTCAAGGCAATGAAAATGTTTTAAAATTGACCATGGTGATTGTTGCAACAATCTTATGAATTGCGTCCCTAAACTTGGTGTAGTATACTCATAATCTTATGTATATACTAAAAACTATGAATTCTATACTGAATTTTATTAAGGCTGAACTGCATGGTCTGTGAATTGTATCTCAAGGCTAAAATCTGATCAGATAAAGAAAACAGTGCTGAGTATGGAGGACTGTAGTACAGGTCCCTCTGGAATGGCGCTGCCTTTTTTCCTCTTTACTATCATGGAGCTCTAGAATTACCTTGGATGCAATTTTATGTTTCTTTCTGCCTTGACTTCCCAGATTAGAGCATTCCCAAAGCAGGATCTCCAGTTTGATTAGTGAGGAATCCTCTGGGATTTGGCCTGGAGGTGAATGATTCTGATGCTCTGTTTGACTTCCAGATATGACTAGAAGGGGAAGAGACCGACTGGCCCCACCATGGCAGCAGGACATCATATAATTCATCACAATGATATTGGTCCATGACCACTTTACGTGCTATGTTCATAGGCTCTGAGTCTGGAACCAGCACTCCTGGTTCTCCACGGGCAAAAAGCTCCCTATTCATGATGGTTCTCACTACGATGGCAATTTTCTCTGTTGCTTCACAGACCATCTGAAACTCACTTGCTTTTCTTCCAGAAATTCCTTAAAAGTTCTGATCAGTTCAGGGCATTCTTTGTTCTTTTATTATTTTCTAAGGTAATTTTTAAAAATATTTATTTTTTAGTTGTAGTTGGACACAATACCTTTATTTATTTTTATGTGGTGCTGAGGATGGAACTCAGGGCCTCGAACGTGCTAGGTGAGCACTCTACCCCTGAGCCACAACCCCAGCCCAATTTTTTTGTTTTTTAAGAAGGGATCTTGCTATGTTGCCCAGGTTGGTCTCTAACTCATGGGTTCAAGTGATACTCCCACCTCAGCCTCCCAAGTGGCTAGGACTCTAATGTAATAATTTGGTTAAAAAACATCTTTACTATTCATTCAGTGCAAAAAGTAAAGTGATAATCCATGCGACCAGTCTACCATCTTGCATCAGAAAATCTAACACTTTAAAAAATAATCTCACTTAGTAGATGTGTACCATGATTTTACCTCTTCAAACTGACTCTGTAACCTAACTCTGTAAGGCATCATTGCTGAGCTTTCTTAAATAAAGTTAAGAAACATTACAATTGCACTTTTTAAAAGTATTCCAGAATTTAATTATTCCTCTTTGATGGTGATTCAAATTTTCCAGTTTTTTTACTATTACAAATGTGCTACAATAAATACCTCTTTAGTTTCCCCCTTTGTATTCATGTGCATATAATTTTCTGGGAGAAATTTCTAGAGATGAAATTCTGGGTTGAAGGGTATATGCATTTAATATTTTGGTAGCTACTGCCAAATTGCCCTCCAAAAGTGGTTGAACCAATTTAAATTACTATCAACCATGTTTAACTGTTTTAATTTTCATTACCCTGCTGGTACAGCTGAACATTTTTTCATGTGTTTAATTATTCAGTTTTATGTTTTCTTTTATAAACTGTTCCTGTTTTTTTTTTTTTAAAGAGAGAGTGAGAGAGGAGAGAGAGAGAGAGAGAGAGAGAGAGAGAGAGAGAGAGAGAGAGAATTTTTAATATTTATTTTTTAGTTCTCGGCGGACACAACATCATTGTTGGTATGTGGTGCTGAGGATCGAACCCGGGCCGCACGCATGCGAGGCGAGCGCGCTACCGCTTGAGCCACATCCCCAGCCCCTGTTCCTGTTTTTTTAAATATTTAGTTTTTGGTTGTAGTTGGACGCCATACCTTTATTTTATTTATTTTTATTTGGTGCTGAGGATCAAACCCAGGGCCTCACATGTGCTAGGCAAATGCTCTACCGCTGAGCCACCACCCCAGCCCAAACTGTTCCTATTCTTCCCTACTTTTTCATTGGGTTGCTTACTGTTTTATTATTTTTTATTTATTTGTAGAAGCTCTTTATATATATTATGAGAAAAGAAAAATGACAGGTGTCAGAGCCAGTCTGCAACTAGTGCCTAGGCCCAGTTGCTCTCTACTTAACAGAAACTATTTTAGAAAATGCATCAGAGTTATTCTTGACTGTGATGGAGCAAGACAAAAATGACCACTCTGTAATCATATCTTAGTACAGATAAAACAAGAACACTGCAAGTCACAAAAATGACCCTTTTCCTAGATAACATGAGGGCTTGTTGATGCTTTACAAATTATAGCTTTAGCCCACTTGATTCCTCCCACTTCCAAGACAGTAATTAAGATATTCAATTATAGAATTGCCTGCTTTCTGACAGACTCTCCCCAACACCTAATGTAAGCCCATATCACAAAACAATCTCTGAACTCCCTCTTACTAAGATGATTCACAGTTTCTCCATGGTGTACGGTCTCTTGTTACAAGAAGTAATAGAACCAGTTCTGTGTGCTGATAGGAATGTTTTCTGGTATCTTTGGTGTACACAAACATCTGCATGTTGATTCTTTAGCTCTCACAGATACAGATATTTTTTCCTTGTCTTTTAACCTTGTTTATGAACCTGCAGTCTTACAGAAGAGCACTCTACCACTAAACCCAGCCCTTGAAAAATATATATTTTTAAAAAAGTTTTGAGATAGCATCTTTCCAAACTGTTCAGGCTGGCCTTAACTTAAAATTCTCCTGTTTCAGGTTCTCAAGTAGCTGATATTACAGGCATATACCACTGCACATGGTGGTAAGTTTCTAATTATATATTATCAATCTTCTTATTTCTCTACTTTAGATCATGAAAATATCGTATTTTCCTTTAATACATCATTACTTTATGTTTCATTTTAATTTAATGAGGATTGAAGTGTGCTTTGTTTTTTTAAAATATAGAACACTATGGCATTTAATTCCCACTTTCACTCTGGGTAGCTTTCCCTGACTCCCCACTATCTGAATAGCCTACGTTGGTGTCCTTACATGTTGTTCCCATAGCACACATCAAAAACAGTCATCAATTCAGTCTTAGAATAGTTTGCTTTAGTTATTGTTGCACTCTCTTTGACCTTTTAAAATGTTTATCTGGAAGGTCTTATTAAGATTTAACAGTTCTATGTTATTCAGAACAATACAGCATTCAAAATGATTACAACAATTAGAATAAGGTGTTATTCTAAATGGCAAATGGTATGAACATGTAAATAAATCTTTAATAATATTAACTGACTATAATTAGAAGTAAGATTGGTTCACTTATTTCCATCTGGATGTCTGCACAGTATTTACTGAATATATACTTATAAATGCATATTTTAAAATGTTTCCAAAGAGGAGAACAGTCACATACATTTGTATATATGTATGATTTAATGTGTACCTCTATATCTATCCATTCTTAGCTACAGAAGAAATGCCCAGCTCTGACCTTGCCCTCTTTGTTAGGACAGCTGGAGGAAAGCCCCTATAAAAGTGAATTTAGCATGGATTTGGGAGATGGCAGATGATATCTGCTCTCAAGTATCATAAGTGGTAGGAGCTACCTGCTGGTTGGCATTGAGTTGTCTTTCTCCCTCACATAACACTGTTAGGAGACAATGATGTGTTTTGGTTCCCTCTTTATATCACTCAATTAAATTAAAAATCCTACTCTTGGGCTGGGGATGTGGCTCAAGTGGTAGCGCGCTCGCCTGGCATGCGTGCGGCCCGGGTTCGATCCTCAGCACCACATACCAACAAAGATGTTGTGCCCGCCGAAAACTAAAAAATAAAGATTAAAAAATTCTCTCTCTCTCTCTCTCTCTCTCTCTCTCTCTCTCTCTCTCTCTCTCTCTCTTTAAAAAAAAAAAAAAAATCCTACTCTTCATCAATGTGTTACATGAACATGACTTTAAAAGTCAAAAGGACTACTAGGCTTATAAGGAAAAACAGGCCTCCTATCCCATGTCTCCCCACCTTTGGACCTACTTCTCAGATGCCACCATTTTCAACCTTTGGTCCTTCCTTCAATTGTTTACCCCATATCTCTAAATATTATGTTTAAATGCTCTCTCTTGGTTAATCAAATCTATGTATTACTTATTATGAAGATGAGGATTTTGCTCTCTCATACATACCCTTCCTCTTTCCTTCACCCTCTCAATATAGTTGTAACCCTGGTTGTGTTTAGTTAGAATTAATAATAAGTGCCCATTGATGAGCCAAATTATGACTGTATTCCCTTCAAGCATACTTTTTTTTTCCTTCAGTTAATAAATGCATGATTATGGGGCTGGGGATGTGGCTCAAGCAGTGGCACGCTCACCTA